>NW_017731425.1:1538521-1665397 GCF_001890085.2 Hipposideros armiger | reverse complement strand
AATCCCAGGTTCACCATTTACTTGCTGTTGACCTGGTGCAAATGATTTAGTCTCAGTTTCCTCATCTGTAAAATGGGATGACAGTATGTATGTACCTCATTGCAGTGTTCTGTGGGTTAACAGAAGCTTTATACCACGTGACACCACGAGGGGGCGCCAGCAGAATGGGTTGGCTGGGGGATGCCCTTGCCCCTTAACTAACCCAAACTTTGCTGCAGTACAAACAGGGAAACTAAGGCCAGAATCAGTGCAGTGGGTGATGGACCAAGTCCCAGTTGGCTGGCCTGAGACTCCAGGCCTGTGAGGATGGGTCAGGCTGGAAGGAGTAGGAGCCAGATGTCAGCTCCAGGGGCCAGGGAGGGACCAGGTTGGCATCCATGGCAGGGGCCTGGGCTAGGGTGGCAGCTAATTGCTCAAACAGCCCCCTCAGGACCCTTTCCCAGGCTGGCTGCCTGCTCCTGCATTCCTTCCCCAACCCTAAGACTCCTGGAGCTCCCAGACCAGCCCCGGAGGGAATGACCAGTACCAGGGAGGAAAGTCCAAGGGGAAATAATGGCCAGGGGGATATAACAGCCACAGGAAGCCCTGATTCTTGCCAACAGGCATAACTGAGGGCCTACTGCTTGTCTGGGGCTGCTAAGTGGCCCTCACACACAGCCCATTTATAAAGCCCTCATGGGACCCTACTAAATCAGAACCATAACTATACCCATTTTGCATAAGAGGAAACAAACAGCTCAAGAGAGGGGAAGTGACTTGCTCAAGGGCACACAGCCAGTGAGTAGTGGAGTTGAATAAGAACCCAGATCCGTCTGCCTTCAAGGCCTCAGCTCCTGGGACACTGGACCCCAGCATCTGGTGAGAATCCCACAAAGAGGGGAGCGAGACATCCCTCCCCAGCCCAGCCCCCACCTTTGAAGCCCTCCTCGTCCACCATGAGCGTGTAATCCTCGGGAGTCTCCGTCAAGCTGAAGAACTTGCACCTGGTTGGGGGTGGGGGGATTTTCAGTCTGGGTTGGGGGGAGGGGGCAGGTAGACTTCGCTCCATCCGCCCCTAAAGACCCCCCGTCGGGCTTCTCCCAGCCCCCTCAAGCCTCAATTTTCTCCCAATGGCTGTGGGCTGTGGACCCCAACTACTGAATAGCGAATTGTTTTCAACCTTCTGACCTTCGCAGGAGCCCCCCGCCCCTCCATTCCAAGAGGGAAGAGAGGCTCACCCGCGGCGATAGCCCCGGGGCATCGGACCTTGGGGCCCCTAGACCGGCCCCCTCTGACCCGATGGGAGGCGTCTGGAAGAAACTCTTCGCAGTCGCCAGGAAGGAATGCTCCCATCTGACACCACTCGAAATTAAGCATTGCACACCCCAGGCTGTTTGCGCCTTAACTGGCCCCGGATAGGCGGCGGTCCCACGGAGTGTAAGCGCAGGCCGGATGGCGGCCACGGGGGTGGGGTGGAAGGGCCCTCCCCGCCCGCTCCCGGTCGCCCCAGCTCGCCTCGTGGCGACTCTGTAATTTCCCGACCCCGTACCGGAGCGACAGTGGAGCCCACCCCAATCTGTGCCCCGGAACCCGGGCGCGCACCGGCTTCGGCGGGGCAGGAATAGCAGCTTGATAAGCGGGTGCGTGTAGAGCCAGAGACCGGGGCGGGCGAGGCTCAGCACCCGCACCCGGTGCTCTAGGATGTGCAGCTCCATCGCGGTCCGCGCGGACCGGACCCCGCCGCCAACCAGACCCAGGCCGCGCCGGGGGCGGGGCAGGCGGGGGCGGTGCCGGAGGCTTAAAGGAGCCGCGGCGCGGCAGTGTCCACGCTCCCGGCTACGTCCCGAACCCGCCCAGCCCCACGCCGCGTCCTGCTCTCTGACGGCCACGCCCTGAGGGACTCGCGCCCTATCCGGGGTGGCCACGCCTCCTTCTAAAGCCAGAGCCTCACCCAACTCCTCTAGTCCACCGAGCCCCGCCCAGGATGACTCCGCCCCTTTAACATTGGCTTCGGGAATCACCAGGGGACCTCACCCCCGTCGAGTCCTTCAGACCCCGGTGATGCTGCGCCCTCCCTCGGGGCTCCTCCCTCCGGGCTCCTCCCGTTCTGCCCTTCGAGCCTCTGATGGGAAGCCTGCGTGAAACATGGGATCCTTTATGTACTTTGGGTCCCCATGTGTGTCTTATGATTGAGGTCGTTGAGGCTTGGAAGGGCCGTGAGGTGAACCGGGACTCAGCTGGGACCAGAGTGTTGCCCCCAAACTCCTGGAGCATGGAGGGGTAGGGGTCCGCTCTGCAGCCCGATGACCCTATGATTCTCTTCCAACAAAGTATCCTGGTGCCTTTTTCCCTACTTCCTTTCATGGAAGAAGGCTCCCCACTAGGGTCACAGAGATAGAAAGGGCCCCATCCACCTCTGTCTGAGCAACATACTGTTGGGTAGGGCTCTGAAGGTGGTCAGGCCTAAGGCGGCCCCTCAAAACACAGTGCTTGGGCCAGGAATGCTCAAGGCTCAGACTTCAGGGTACTCAGATCTCAGATCTGAGACTTGAGCCCTGCTGAGGCCTCCCAAAGCCTGCAGCCATTAGTAGAACCCAGTTGGCCTGAGCACATCTAAACTTGCTTCAAGCCCAAGAAGGCCCCCAGCACTGGCAGATGCCCCAGATCTGAGGCTTGTGAGGACCAACTTGGGCTCGTTTCAACGTGCGGACTGGGTACTGCTCAGGCCTCCTCAGGTCTAAGAAGACCCCAAGGCTGAGCAGGCATCCGCACACCTAGGTTGCTGGCGTAGCAAGACTGAGCATGCTCTGGGGGACACTTGTCTGGGCAATGCATCCTCAGGCTTCAAATCTGAGGCTTTGAACCAAGCAGGTTAAAGCAGGCCTGCACAGGCCTCCTGCCTGCTTATGAGCCTCCACTGTAGGTAGATGGAAACAGGGCAGTGCCTTCCCCCACTGGACACTCTGGCTCCGTGGGTTCATGTGGAATACTGTGCAGTTGCCACATCCTGGCCTGTCCCCTGGAGGGTCAGTGGGAGGGGACTGTTCTCAGAGACTGAGCCCCTCAATTATCGATGGTACAGATGGGGTGGGAAACCACAGGAGGGAGGGTTGGGAGGCAGAAAGTGGATGGCCTAGATAGGCTTATGTGAACTTTGACCTCCTCAGGCCTCAGTATCCCCAGCTGTACCAGGACAAGTTGTCCCAGGCTGAAGCCCTGGGATGCCTGAAAATTCCTAGGGAGGCTCTACTTCTCTCTCTCCTGTCCCCTCCCCCCACGGCACAGCCCAACTTGGTGGCCTGCCAGGAACAGCCGCTATTGTTTGACTGGAAAAGCTGCTTCCTCAGCAGAAGGTGGGGGGGCCTCTCCCAGGGACACTCTGTCCGTACCCTCGCCAGTCATCAGGTTGTGACCATAGCGCCTGCCTGGACCCTCAGTGACAGTTCACTTGGCACCCTAGTCAGGAGAGAGAGCTGAGGGGCTCTGGATGCAAATTTGGACCAGCTTCACCTTTCCCACTCAGCTCCTGTTTCTTCATCTGTCAAATGGGGATAAGAACAGAGCGTACCCGATCAGCTGGTGACACAAGCAGTCCAGTGTGGCACAAGTGCTCAGTAAATGACAGGCGGCCTTCTATCAAAGTCCCAGACTTCTCCCCTCACCCCTCTCCTCCAATGGAGGCCTGGGCTGAACATGTGAAGGCATTCATGGTCTCCCACCTCTGGCATTAGTACCCGACCCAAAATGAACACACTGAACCTTACTGGGGTCTGAAGAGGCATACAGGCCAGGCCGTGAAGCGGAAGGCCCTTCAGTAGACCTTCCCCGTAGTGATGAGTAGGGATCATCACTGGGCTCCAAGCCCTGGTGACCCTCACCCACGGCAGATGGTGGACATGGGGCAGAGGGATGGGGTGAGGGAAAACGGGGACCAGGAACAGGGGCTGGCCCTGGACTTGACATCCCTCCAGGCAAAGATACTTCTCAGAGAGGCTCTGGTGCTGGGCTGGGGCCAGGATGGGGGCTCTGTAGGGCGTGGAGAAGAAATGCCAAGCACCAGGGGTGGTACCCCCTTCCCAGTCCCTAGCTGTACACCAGATCTCTACACAAGCCTGTTTATTTCTGTACAAAACCATGTTTCTATTTACACAAAGAGCACCCCACCCTTTACCGCCCCGCCTTCCCTCATGTCAGCGCCCTAGCCCTGGGAGCATCCTCCCAGGAGGAGCAGCCTGAGTGAGGCCCTCACTTCTGCCTGCCCAGCTGGGCCAGCCCGAGCTCCATTCTGGAGAAAATAAATAAGGAGGCTCAGGCAGAGTTTGTGCTGGGTCCGCCAGACTCTACGCCCAATGGCCAGGCAGCCGAGCCCTCAGAGGGTAGGCAGGCCCTGGAGTGTCAGTCTGTGAACCATGTAGGTGTGTGGAGACCCCGCCCTGGAGGCCTGAGCTGCCGGTGTTACAAGTAGGTGTCCTCACTCTCCTGGGACGTCAGGCTCTCCTGGGAGTGGTGGTGGGCTGAATGCTGGGAAGCTGAGTCCTGAGGAGCTGAATCTTGGGGGGCTGGGTCCTGGTGGACTGGGTCCTTCGGGAGCACATCCTGTGGGGTACATGCATCTCCCACAGTGGGCACCACCGTGGCTTGACTTGGGGTCAGGGTCTTGTCCAGCTGCCCACTCGCCTTCGCCTGCTTCTGCTGCTCCTTCTGCTCCTTCTGGGTCTGCTTGGGTGGCTTGGGCTTGCCTTTGGAGCCAGGGAGGGGGGCATCTGGGGGCAGGCGGATGGACGGTGAGGGTTGCAGGGTGGGCCGGGGGCCTGGCTCTGCCTCCAGGATGGCCTTGGCGCCGTGCAGCCTAGGCGGGGAGCGGCACTGCAGCTCACCCCGGGTCTCCTGCCAGCGCCGCAGCTGGATGAGGTGCTCACGCTCAATCTGGCGCTCTGTCACTGGCAACTCGATCACCTGTGGGGGCGATGACAGACAGGTGGGCATGAGGAAGAAGCTCCCGCTCTACCTCCCAGCCTGGGCCCCTGCTCTGCCTCAGGGTCCCCCAGTCCTTGTTACTAAAGGTTGACCCTAGGAAGAATGAAGGTCTGGTCCCTGAGGTGGTCACAAGTCCCAGAGCCGAGTACCAGGTGAGCCAGGCCCTTGAGACCCACTGCCTCAGAGGAGGAAGCTGCCCACAACTCATGACTCCACTTGCTTAACTATGTGTTCCCTAATTACAGCCCCTGGGAGACAAAACTCCACAAAAGAAATAAAAAAGGGAAAATAAAACCAAGGCCATGGATGTGGTACCAGGGAGGAAGAGGGGGTGACTGGTTGCAGCTCCTCATTCCCAAGTGGTTCAGAACAGGGAAGGCCCCACAAACCTGGGCCTCTCTGTGCCCCCTCTTCTCATTCATAGAAGGACGAGGCCTACCCATACTATCCTGGGCTGCTGAGCACTGGGCCTGGCACCAGCGACTCACCCTCAAGGCCAGAGGGTTACCAGGCTCCCCTCCAAAGGGCTCCCATGTCTCCCCCTCCCTCCGGGTGGTGAGGGGAAGGTGTGGGCCGCACCTCCTGGACCAGGAAAGCCTCCTGCATGATCTTGGGGCTGAGGCTCCGCAGCCGCTCGATAGTCTCGTACTGACCCTGGCAGGCCTTGAGCTTCTCCGGGGAGCCCAACGCATGCTTCAGCAGCACCAGCCCTACCCGGAAGATGATCTTGACTCCTGCAAGGGGGGAAGAGGGGGAAGAAGTACAAGGGAAACTTTAGGGAGTTCCTCTAGAGCAGCGGTTCTCAACCTTTCACAGGGGTCGCCTAAGACCATCGGAAAACACAGATTTTCGATGGTCTTAGGAACCGAGACACGGCTCCTCTATCAGTCTCCAGGCCTACATGCAGATACGCCCACATACGAGTACCCGGCGACCCCTGTGAAAGGGTCGTTTGACCCCCAAAGGGGTCGCGGCCCACAGGTTGAGAACCGCTGCTCTAGAGACTGGGCTTGGGGCAGGGGTGCTCCCCTGAGCTCAGCCCGGCACCTTCACAGAAGAACATGTCCCAGACACGCAGCACGGAGCCCCAGGGCAGGGTGCGGGCGAAGGCACACATGAACCACTCTGTCATGTAGAGCAGCGGGTCGATCTTCTGCCGGCTGAGGTGCTTGTGGGCCACGGGTGACACCTTCTGCAGCAGCGAGAAAAGGATCTCCCCATCCAGCTGGATCGCCTCCTGCGGGGACAGTGAGGCCATGACCATGGGTTCATGGCAGCCAGGATGGGGACTATGCCCTGGCCCCCAGCACCAGGCAGGCAGCCAGCCTTGTGCTGGGTACTGGGATACAATGATGAGCAAACAGACAGCCTGTCCTCCTCATGAGCATGTAGTGAAAAGGGGCGTACAGACATGAGTCACAGGAGCAAAAAGGCTGGGGAGGGGAGGTAGGAGATGGGGGGAGGACTAAGTGCCCAGAACATGGCAGGAACAGCAACAGGAACACTGGGTGAGCACGTGCCGGAGATTCCGCCGGTCAGGGTGAAAGAAAGCTCCCTGAGGGCGGAAAGATGAGGGAAAGGAGGACTTCTCAGAGGAAGGAAGGGAAGGAAAGGCGCAGAGGTTTAAGCCTATGCTAAGACTGAGGCAGGAAGGAACTGGGTGCACTGGAGGAACTGTGATCCTGCCGAGAGGCCAGATGGCTGGAGGCTGAGATGGAGGCAAGTGTGGAACTGATGACGCTCGAGCCTGGGAAACCTGACCCTGGCAGGCCTGGGACTTCAGCCTGAAAGCAACAGAAGGCTGGGAAGGTTTCAAGTGAGGGCAGGAGTGCCTGTGGAGAGAAGGGCCTGGAGAGGCCACAAACAGTGTACAGCCTGGGGTAGGTTCCAGGCCAGGTCCGGGGCCCAACAAGCACTTACCAGTTTCTCACTGTAGTAGCCGGGCAGGTACTTCTCACAGATCTGCACCAGGCACCAAAAGGCTTGCTGTGGGCGAGAGAGACGTAAGGTCCTGCTGCTGGGTGTTCCTTGCCCACCCCCTTGCCCGTCCAGGGCCTGGTGGTACCTCAGCGGGCATGTGCATGAGCAGTACAGCAGCAATGGGTGCCTGGGCCTGGCAGTAGCCCTCCTCAGGTCGGTACAGCGTGTAGGCCTTCAGCACACGGAACAGGTCCTGCTGGCTGTGGAGAGGCCAAACACGGCAGGGATGACAGGTGTGAGTCTGTCACCCACTTCCCTCACCTGTGCCCCATTAGACCAGACCTATCTCAGAATTTGTACTTCTCTGGAGAGGGAACATGGCCAGACTGTGGTCACCAAGGGGTCTGTCTCCCAGTGCAGCACACAGATTCTCACATGACCAGAGGATGGAGGCAGGTGAGAGCAGAACCCCCATTTGACAGGTGAGAGCAGAACCTCAAAGAGAAAGCAGGGGGCAAGACCAGGGCAGGATACCAGGTACAGGGAGGGTAAGGATGTGTTGGGGGCTGGAAGCATGGGCCCCTCCCCCAGAAGCCACAGTCCCGGGTATCTGTCTTGGTTTCCTGGCCCACCACATCTCTCCCTTCCTACATATCTTCTGCTCACCTAACTATCTAACCCTCTTTCTCCCCACCAAAACCTGTTTCCAGAAGAGGGCCAGGCTGGGCAAGCTCTAATACTCTGGGGAGTAAATGATGCAAGTTGCCTCAGAGGTAAGAAGACACACTAAGAGGACCCATCAGACTCAAACGAAAGAAGGGAAATTCTAAAAGTGGAGTTTGGGGCCCACAGCTTCTGGGCCCCTAGGTGCCCCCAAACTCATTTTACCTCCTCTCACTCCTGAGGGACAGGGCCTCAAGCCACCACCAGACCACCACACCCAGCCTGCTCACCCGTGGCCCCCTCGGGACACAAACATCTCGTGGAAAGGGAACTGTCGGTGCAGGTCACGCTCAATCACATCCAGCCATTTGGAGTCCCCAGGGGACATGTCCAGCTCCTGGAAGCAAGGTCAAGGGCATATATTAGGAATGAGGGATGGCTAGGAAGATACAACTGTCCCAGGTATTGGAGTTGTCCCCCATCAGGGCAATGCCCACCCAATCCCATTAGGGACTGGGCCTTCCTTTGGACAGGTCAGGAAACCTAAGTAAGGAAGCCCGGGCAGGGGCAAAAAGGCAAGGGCAGGGAAGGGCCCTGGAAACCCTGAGGGGTGATCCTGGCTCCAGGAAGACCCGTGTGGGTAAAGAATGTCCACCATAGCTGTAGCTGCAAGTAACTTCTAAGTATTTCATTCAGGACTCAAACACCTTATATCAATCACATCCTTAGGATGGAAGACTACCGTCAAAACAATAGCTACCACCTGTTAGTCCTACTCTGAGCCACCTGTGGGTCTTACTGACTCTTCTCAGTCCCAAAAGACAGGTCCTATCATTACACTGTTCACAGATGAGAGTCAGAGAAAAGTCATTTGCCCAAGGCCTCCTGATTAGAAATTTGGTGGAGTTGGGCCGGAAAGCAAGGTTGACTCAGAGCCGTCGATCCCAACTCCTCTGCTATAATATCTGCCTCCCTGTGCAAGTGGAGCTGCCTACTCAGGAAGTGTGTGTGTGTGTGTGTGTGTGTGTGTGCGCGTGTGTGTGTGTGTGTGATCTACACACAGTGCTGTCTTGAAGGACATAACATTTGTCAAACCATTAACCTCAGAACCATCTCTGGGTACTGAGGTTTCAACAAAGTTTAACTCTTCTTTGAACTTCTGTGAACATTTTAAGCATGAGTACCATTTATAAAAACAAAGTACAGTTGACCTTTGCACAGCACAGGTTTGAACTGCATGGGTCCACTTATATGTGAATTTTTAAAAATTTACTGTTAAATTATAATTGATATACAATATTATATTCATTTCAGGTATACAACATAGTGATTAGACATTTATATACCCCATGAAGTGATCACCCCAATAAGTCTAGTACCCATCAGATACCATACAGTTATTACAATATTATTGACTATATTCCCTATGCTGTACTTTACATCCCATGACTATTCCAATTTGTACTTTTTAATCCTTCCACCTTTTTTCACCCATCCCCCAACCACTCCCATTTGGCAACCATCAATTTGTTCTCTTTATCTGTGAGTTTGTTGTTTCATTTTGTTTATTCATTTGTTTTGTTTTTTTTAGATTCCACATACAAGTGAAATCATATGGTATTTGTCTTTCTTTGTCCCACTTATTTCACTTAACACAATACTCTCTAGGTCCATCCATATTGTCACAAATGGCAAGATTTCACTCTTTTTATGGCTGAGTAATATTCCATTGTATGTATGTACCACAACCTCTATTCTTTTGTCTATCGATGGATACCTACGTTGCTTCCAAATATTGGCTATTGTAAATAATGCTTCCAAATATTTGCTATTGTAAATATAGGGGTGCATATATCTTTTCAAATCAGTGTTTTCAGTATACACAGATTATTATTTTGTTTTAAAGAGCACTTTTTTGGGGGGGAGAATTGGGGGAGGAAACAGCATCGGGGAATCAGGGAAGGGGAACAGACAAGTTGCTGTCCTTTTGTTCTTCAGTCTAGTTGTGGAGGACGTTGCTTCACTGGCCCATGTTGGTATTATTGCACTCTTCCCAGGTGAGGCAGTCAGTCGCCGGCCATTGGACAGCTGCTCACAGAGGCTCACGGCGGCTCTTGGCAGCTCACGCTGGCTGCCAGCCACTCACAGTAGCTTACGGCAGCCCACTACAGCCCCACTGCAGCCTACACTGTCACTGGCAACTCACGACAGCCCAGCTCCAGGTTGAACCATTGTTCACCATCTTAGCTGTAGAGGGAGCAGCGTCACTGGTCCATGTGGGATCCGAACCGGCGGCCCTGCTGCTAAGAGCTCGTGCTCCCAAGCCAACTCTTAACCAATGAGCCATTCGGCCGGCCCTATTCATAGATTTTTTTAAATCCTCATATAAGTGGGCACACACAGTTCAAGTCTATGTTGTTTAAGGGTCAACTGTATTTTTGATCCAAGGTTAGGAATCCGTGTAGGCAGAAGACTGACTTAAGTTATATGCAGATTTTTAACTGCATCGGGGGGTCGACACCCCTAAGCTCTGGGTTGTTCAAGGGTCAACTGTACTACACAAAGAAAAATCATTTCTTGGTCATCCGAAATGTTTAATATCTCGATCTGCATGTTGGTTACATGGATGTATATTATTTTCAAAACTCACTGAACTGCACACTTAAGATCTGTGCATTTTACTCTGTGTAAATTCATACCTCAACTTTAAAAGAAGAAAGAAAAAAAATCAATCAAAGGAAACCCAGAGCAGGGAAGCAGACTAAGTACACGTTGCCTGCAGGACGAGGGTAGTATCAGGGGAGGCCCCAGGAGGAAGGCTGGGTCCTCGGCAAACACACCAAGTGGGCATAGGCCCAGGCCCAGGCCCTGACCAGCAGGTGGCTTCATACAAGCCCCTTTATCTCAGCGGGGGTGTTCCAGCACTAAACTAAAGAACATGAGTACCAGGTAACTTGACATGTGAGGATAAGTACTAAGAGAAATAGCTGATGGAGTGGTCAAGGCTGGAAAGAGGTCGGGGAAGAAGGGGGGTTGTGGGGGGTGGGAGCTTCCAGACAGGGCCCTTGAGCAGGCACACAGCTGAAGAAGCGGGTGCTCAACCTCTACAGCCCCACGTGCCCTCAAGATTGGGGCCTGTGTGTGTTCTATGCACCGCCAAGTCAGGCCCAGGCCTGGGTACTATCTGAGTACAATGCAGGTTTGCTTTTGTCGGAAAAGGGAGGAGGGTCCCACAAATTCTCCTCAGGGTTCTTATGAGGTGGGACCTCAGGACCCAAAAAGTCAGTTCCTAGGATGTGCTTGCCTAGTACCTCAGCAGCCCAAGATACTCAACAATGCATGAGTAGGTGAAAACAGAAATGATGTAGCTGGAAAGCCTGTGGGGAGAAGGGACATTGGAAGTGAAAGGCAGGTCTAGGCCGCTGCAGATGCTGCTGCTCCCCAAGCCTCTGTGAGAGCCTGAAGGCACAGCATGAGGTGAAGCCAGAGAAGAAAAGGATGGAAGGTCCTGCCCTGCCCTGCCCAAGGAAAGAGGAAGAAATGGCAAGTGTCGGAGAAAACAGAGCCACCAGGGACAGCAGAGCCTGCCCTGACAGCTGAGGTTGGGGTTGCCCACCTGGGTCTGCACGGACAGGAACCAGTACGTGATCCCACCAGCAGCCCCTTCACTGTACCTCTGCTTTGGGCTTATGTGCCCACAGCAGCCAGAAAGAGCTTATCTCTGTCTGTTTCCTCTACTACGTCACTCACAGGCAAAGTCCTTCCAGCTGTGCTGACAAACCACTGTTCCAGCCCCCAGGACTGCCTCAGGGACCTACCACTCGGCTTCATGGCATCTTGAAGGCCTTTCTTGGCAAATCTACCCTCTTCCACAAGCAACCTTCAAGATCTCATAGGGGTGGCCCATTCCTATCCAGATGCACCACTCCTCAACACACACATAATGCACATACAGCTCCATGCTCTGCTGCTTATACAGGATGCACTCACACCTGCTAATAGAAGGCTGGCCAGGCTGCCCATGCTCTCAGCTCTCATGCTGTGCTCTGGCAGCCGGAGGTAAGCTATGGACTTGGGTGGGGTTCTCACCCCTGAGCCTGCCCCTTCCCCCAAAATGCGGCCCCCCGAAATAGAAGAGATGTAGCCAGTGGGAGGAAGACTCGAATTGAGAGGCCGCTTGAGTGGGGCCTGGTATTGGTGTCCAGTGCAATCGCCTTAATTCAGAGCTGCTCCCAGCCAGATACTCCACCAGCCTCCATGACCTCCAACTCCAAGTGCTACCAGCAAACAGCTCTCACCCTCTCCAGGTCAACAGCAGAAACTTTAGGCTGCCCTGCCTCGCCCACCCTTCTCTGGGGACGGGTTTGATGGGACAGAAGTGTTCACTGAAGATGAAATACATCAACAAAGAGCTGGTGGCTCGCAGCTCTCTCACTGTCTTCCTGTCACCAGTCCCAAGGGCCTGGGAGAAACCCTAATTTCTGGGGCCAGGCCTAGCAGGTAAGCAAGGGCAACCCCAGGGGAGCCAGCTGCCTCCTACAGTTCCCTAATGGAGCAGGCTAGAGGAGCTGCCCAGCCCAGGTGGGCACCAAGAAGCCCCATGAATGGAGGAGTATTTTTATCCTGGCAGCCATGGGGCAGGGGACAGCAGGTAGAGTTGAGGAGGGAAAGGCATGGGTGCAGAGGGCACCCTCTCTGGCCACTAACTGGCTTCTGACACCTAAGGATGTTAGTTTGTCTCTGCCACTCCTAGGGCTGACAACCCACAAGCAACGCATGTGAACCACATCTGGCCAGACTTGGATGAGGCAGGAGAAAGATTAGAGGATGGGAAGCCAGGAAGTATGGAGGGCTCTGTGGCTCTACTGGGCAGGCCTCCAAAGGCCCTGAGCACAGGGCTCAAGGCAGTCTGGGAAGTGGCCTGAGTGTCCCCTCATAGTGAACAAGAGCTGGGAGGTGGCCCACTGAGCCTAAGAAAGCAGCCTTGAGTGGTTGTCAAGACAAAGAGCTGGAATGGGCAGTGGGGTACTTCACCTGATGGGTGGCTCCATCCATTGCTCATACTGCTGAGGTCCAGCTGAGCATATAGAGGATCATTGCCATGGGGAGGATGCCAAGAGATGTGGAAGGAAGGACAGGGTGAAGGAAGGGCAACTCACCTCAAACTTTCCAGGGTTCTGCTGTAGCTTCACCTTGCCTCCTGACAGGTACTGCCAAGCACGGCCACGCAGAGAAGGTGGGATGCCCTTCTGGCACCGCAGACGGATCTGCAAGTCAAAAGGGAGGCTGTGCCATGCATCCCCCTGGGCGACTCCCCCAGAGGATGCATGCCAGCCCAGCCCCTCTGCTAATGCTGGGTAGGCTATCAGTGAGCACATTAGCAAGAGCAGAAAGGGGTTTTGAGAAAAGAGGACTTCCCTACTGTTGCTACAATGCAGATCCTATGATTGGAGCGTGTGTGACTGCAATTAAATATGCTGCCACCAGGTGATGGCAGAGTCCCCACATCCCTTGGTCCAGTGACAACACAGGTATTCCTGAGGTCTACCACAGAATTCTGAATCCCTAACACCACTTTCTGAATCAAAATGGAACCATACAGGTTGGAGGAGCCTCATGAGATGTCACAAGGAAGGGATCTGCACAGTGCGGGGCACAGCTACAGCCACAGAGAGGGTAGCTCATGAGATGACCAAGAGTGTGGATGGGGCACTTTCATAGGGGTGTTTGTTTAAGCAGCCATGTAGCAGGACGGAGCCAGCCTAGAGAAGGGAGATCTCGCTTGGCACAACTCAGAAGACGGGGGCTGATCAGAATGGCTCCCTCTTTGTTTTGGTCAAGAATCCCCTCTTCTGCTCTCCCTGATCCTGAACTCCCACGATCATCAGCCTGAAGCACAGGCAGCTGGCCTGGGTGCTAAAATGGCACAGGTCTTCCCCACCACTCAAAGGCTGGGAGAGGTGAGGAAGGAAGTGTTTTGGGAGTAGCTCATGACCCAGAGCTAGTGTTCAATTCATATGCTAGCTATTTTTATGAGAAAAAGACTTCCACTGCCAAAACCCTGTCTGAAAAACTACCACGTCTCTTACAAATGGGAAAACTGAGGCAAAGAGTGAGAAAATATTAAAGTCACAACATCAGAGGTGACCACACTGTAGAGGACCCCACTACCTCCACACAGGCTGGAGGGATCCAGCCCCATGCACTTTCCACTTCACTGGCCTCATGGAGCGTAGGCAGGGAGGCAAACTCCCCGGTGCTGGGGGCTGAATGAGGCTCTGAGGCAGCTGCCCTGATTGTCCTCCATGACTTCAAGGCCAAAGGTCAAGAAAGATGAGAACAAAGGTAGAGAGGCACCACTCCTATAGCATAGGGGTCGGGGGATAGACACTCCCCCCAACCCCTGCACTAAGCAGCTGGGCCTTGGATGAAAGAGATTGGTGCTCAGGGGAGTGGGAAGAGTACCTAGATCTGGGTTTGAATCCAACACTGACCTTGAGCCAATCACTTCTCATTAATAGTAAGATCAGAATGATAATACCTAGGATGCTATTAAAATGGGGGGGGGGGGAACCATGCCTAGCAGAATGTCTTCAACAAACGATGGCTTCCTCTCTACCCCTCCATCCCAGGAGGGTGCCTGACACAGGAGCCCCAGTGCTTTGGGCTATCACCTAACTTCCCCTCACCTGGAAACTCCCTCAAACAGTCCCGTTAAAAACTCTCAAAGGAGAGAACACAGAAGGCCTGGCCTTCCTGATGACCAGTGCAAACAAGAGAAAACTTTCCAAGGGTCAGAGAGAGTCAAGAACCAGGAAGGAGACAGGCCGAAGGCAGTGGGGGGAAAGCAGAGTGGCTGGTCATAGGAGCCAAACTTAAGGTCTGGGGCTGCCAGCAAAGTGGGGAGAGAAAGAGAGCGGAAGGGAACTGCCCCAGACTCTGGGAACAGTTTCCTGCTGCTGTGGGACAAGGGTCTCTACTTAAGGAAGCCACTTGGTTTGGGCAGGTTTTGTTTGACAAAGGGATGCAGTAAGGCCCACAGTCACAGGCCCTTTAGACTCTCCCCAGGGCCAAGCTCAGCAGAGCCAGCCTCCACATCATCACAGCCCCATCATACTCAGTCGGCCTGCCGTAGGGGAGTCCAGGAACACCTTTGGTCCACTAAGGGTCTCAAAGAGGCCCTGCCCTCACTCAGTCCCAGGGCTGGGCAGTGAGATCCAGTTCAGCTAGCCTTTCCCACTCTGGCCTCTGGAATCCTCCTCAGTACAGAGGGGCTAAAGAAAGCAAGCCCCACCTGCCTGCTTTAGCAGGGAGGCAGTGGTGGGGATCAGTAGGATAAAGCAAGAATAAGTATTCAGGCAAACAAAAAGCATAAAGGATTCTTGTTCTCTGAAGCAATGCCTTGGGAAAGCAAGTCTCTGTGACAGTTGAGTGAGGCCACACCCTGCCTGCTGAACTTTGGGAGGGCCACAGCCTGAGCAGAGTCCTCGGGGGAAGACAGTGTTCCAGCCACAAGGTTCGGTCCCCCTCCTGGGGACTCAGGATGAGTCTAGAAGTGTTGGGTCTGGACACACTTCCTGAAATAGGTATTGTCCTTCCTGTGCCATGCCTTCCTCACCACAGGGAGAGCCCAAGCCTGCGCAGCCAGGCAGGAAAAGCTCCTGGGGCCAGTGCGGCCACAGCTGAGGTGACAGGAGTAGAGCAGAGGGCTAGGGCCTCTGGGTAGGGTGGGATGAAGGCTCCTGTGGTGGCCCCTGCTGGGCAGGGGTAGCCTTCAGTCTCTAACCACTGTGCCAAGGAAGCAAAGGAGAAGAGGAAGTGGTGCTGGCTGCTCTGCTGAGGAGCTTCCCAAGGAGCCCCTCTGGAATCCCCATTTGCAAGGACCCTGTGGCAAGGCCAGAGCCACCGGTCAACACAACAGACAGTGGAGAGGGAGCTGCAGCTCAGGGTAAGAAGCTGAAGACCCCAGAGTCAGACAGGAGGCACTCAAAAAACAGCTGTCCTTAAAAAAAGAAGAAGAGAAAGACAGGAAGACTTTCTAACAAGCAAAACCCACATGGAACAAGAAAAGCCCAGGCCTGGGTGCACCTCTCTTTCCATGGGCACAAGGCTTTATAGTCACCATCTCGTAGGACCTTTGCAACAGGATTGTCAGTCCCACTTGACCAGGGAAACTGAGGCTGTAAGGGTGAAGTGACTCACCCAAGGTTACACAGCTAGCCACGGGCATAAAGAGAGGAAGGCAGCGGGGCTGGGCCCAAGTCCATACCTGACCTTTGATCTTGATCTTTCTTCTAGGCCATGCCGCCAGCTGTGCCAGCCTGGACCACACCAGCATGTCAGCTGATGACAGTCAGCCGGCAGGTTTGCTCTCTGCACTGGGAACTTGTGCAGAGAGATCCCAGCTGTGAGGGTCTGGGCCGGCCTCCACTAGGCCAGGGAGTAACTAGACCCTGCTGAGGTGGACTAGGGCATCAACACACACACACACACACACACACACACACACACGAGTGGTGGGCAAGAACATTCCTTTGGGGCAATAGACTGGGTGCCTAACGATAACCAGACTAGTAAAGGCCCATTGGGTGTTTTCATTGTTATGACTATTAAACTGTGAGGTTACTTTTCTTTCTGTTTGCTTTGGCCAAGAGGCAAGAGGAAACTCATCAAACTAATCTAGAGGGTGAAGAAGTCCCCTTACTGTGGTGGTGAAGAATGTAGGCCCTAAAATTAGACACCTACATTCAAATTTTGATTCTGCACGTCATCTGTAAAGATACTGCTACTACCAACCTCATTGGGGCATTATAAGGATTATCCAAGTCAAGTGCCCAGCACACGACATGGCAAATGTTCAAAACATGTTAGCTATTATTGGTATTATAAAGTCCTCCCTGATAGGTGGTAAGCAGCAATAAGGAATTCTCCAAGGAGGGATGGAGGAAAGCTGCCTAAAAGGGCTTTTGGCTAAGAGCAGCTTTGAAGTTTGACTCCAGGACAAAGTTTGCATGAGTCATCTGGGAGGACCAAGTGAAAGCTGGGCCCTGCCCGCCAAACAGCTTCTGTTCCCATTTCAGAGCTGGTAGGTCAGTCCTAAGGCAACTGACAGTTGGAGAAGCCCATGCTCCTCCAAGCCGATGTAGTTCCTCTCTCTTCCTCCCCAGTTACCAACTCCCAGCCCAAGGCCCAAGGGCAGACCCCTCACCTTTTTGTGCTTCTTGGCCATCCACTTGTCCCAGTTGTTGAGCATGTCCAGCCACTTGGACTCCCTCTGCCTCAGCACCTCCAGGGGGACTTCCTCTAGCCTGTGGAGCAGAGAGCAGGGCCCATTAGAGGTGCCAAGAGAAGCAAAGGCCCTGGCTTAGGCCTCAGTCACCAGTCTAGTCAGGCTTCCTTTCTTCCCCCTGCCCTCTATCCCTACCGTTCCCTTGGGGGCTGCTAACTCAAGAACACCCTAACACAGATCAGAGGAAATTCTGGCCCTCCCTAAAGGCATAGGCCAGAGAGACAACCAAGTTCAAGTGCCCACTCCCCCAGTGTGTCAAGGGGCTAAGGGTCACCATGCCTCTCTAGGGCAGAGGCCTGAGTGCCTGCATCTGTGCGCCAAAGCAAAGCATTCCTGTCCTGGGTCTGTCTTGATAAATAAGCCTCTTCAGAGGGCGTACGTGCAAGGTGCAGAGTTGGACGAAAAAACTAGTCAAACAAGTACAGAAATAACATGCTCACCTCTTCACGCCAGCAAAACTAGTTACTCATAGTTTCCCCAATTACACCCTGGCCCTTTCCCCCCTTTCAAGCTGTGCTCATGCTAGTCCCTTTGCGGGAATGCTCTCCAAGTTTTATCTACCTATCAAAATCCCACACACACATCAAAGCCCCATCAAATACCACTTGTATTTGTACATCTACTAACTGAGCAGTTATCACAGCAGTGTCAGCATGGTTCTAGGGCCAGGGCCTCTGGGAAGGCTGTGGGGAAGCATTCCTGTGACTAGAACAAAGTCCTGGCCCTCATAGCGTTAACATTCTATTGGCACTGAGTGCCCACTAGAGCTGGTGGGGAAAACAGCTCAGCATGGAGGCCCACCCCAGGCAGGCAGATGGGCACCAGGGCAGCAGAGGCAGGCTGGGGGAGAATCCCTGGCTTTGCCAGAAGGCACTTCAAGTGAGTAGGCTTCCTCTAAGGAGGGAGTCCCCAGGAATTCATGAGTTCACCTAACTCTGAGGGGCAAAGAGAAGGAGGAGACTCCCATTTGTAGGCTGGGTATTTATATATGCTTTCCTATTTAGCTTATTTAGCCTATACAGAGCAATACTGGTAAAACAACAACAAAATGTATGTGTGTACCTCTCGCCACACACACTCTCTCTTTTAAAGGTTATTTTTAAAATAACTTTTTGTGGATTATGGATCTTTTGAATTTCTTTTTTGGTGCTTTTTATGGTTTTTTTTTTTTTTCCATTTAAAAAAGTACTTGATTGTATTAAAAGGTAAGATATCCAGAGAGGGTATCTTATTCAGAGTCAAACAGCAAATCAGTGGAAAAACCCAGACTCAAATCCATGTCAGATCCTAGCCAAGAGCCTGCACTCAGTCCCGCCTGACCTCCCAGAAAGGAGCACAGGGTCGAAGGCAATGAGGTGGCTGGGAGGAGGCTCTCAGGAACAGGACATGGTGGAGCTAGGGTTGGCTCAGGCCTCAGTTCTGATTCTCTCTCTGCCGGAAGGAAATGCATTGCTGTGACTTTTACTGGTTGGAAGAGCAGGGGGAGGGGCCCTGGCAGAGTAGAGGCCTCTATGAGGCCTTTGAGACACAAAAGGGCAGGTCCTCTTCAGTGCAATTTATCTGGAGAACTGCACAAGCCTGAGAGCAGCCTCAGAGCTGAACAGCTGAGGGAAGACAGCCTGGGGCAAACCTGGCTGCCCTGGACACACTGATGACCCTGGTCTTGAACTTCTGACTCTCTCACCACGTTAGAGACCTAACCACGACATGAGGACACTCCCTTTCCCTCTGTGAAAGGAGAAAAGCAGAGAACACCCCATTAGATCGGGTAATTTACAAAAGGACATGTATCTCCAGGCAACCCCCAAACATCCAGGGAGTGGAAACCGAAGAACCACAAATCACAGGCCATGTTGCTTTCTACCACCTACAAAGCACTTGATTATACAAGTTAGGGGATGAGCCTTCTAGTTAACTAAATGAAAGGGAGTTCCCACACTGAGTCAACAGGAAGTTCTGGCAGTTATGGATAGCTGATCCATATCCTCCCACTGAGCAGATGAGAAAACTAAGGCTCACCGAGGACAAGGCTTTTGCTGAGATTAGAATTTCCAAAGAATTCCCTTGTTATTAAATAAAGAATTCCCTTGTTATTAATGTGCCCATTTGACACCTCAACCCTCAGGTCTGTCTTTGTTGATAAGATCTGATGCAGGGCCTCAGAGATAGTCATTCTCCCAAATGCAGATACACAGGGAAACACATTCAAGGTTAGTGGGTTTTTCTGTTGCTTCTTTTTTGTTTTTTTTTTAACTGATGCCAGATAGCAGCTTTGGCAGTTTCAAAGTTCCAACATCAAACCTCAAACCGGAATTTCACTTGGGTACAAAACAAACGACTGTATTTCCTGGATTCTAAAACACTACTGATTTTAAGTTACACTATCGATTTGGCAAGATCTTCTCAGAAACATACAAAAAATCCACCACTACTTTAAATGTACATGTCAACCGAAAGAGTCTGTTTTGATTTTTAAAGCCTTAAACTGGTAAAATTTTGAGGAAATAAGGTCATTTGAATGGCTTCTCCCTCCAACAGCAGCAGAGTTTAACCCACCTGGAGAGGGTGAGAAGGAAGACACTGGAGGTCTGGGTGTACCAAGCACTGAGTACATCACATGCTCTCTAACCATGGGTAGGCTTTTCTCATATTATGCACAGGATGTGCTCCTGAGGAGTTGTAGGTTATCTACTTTTTAAAAATCAGAAGGTTCATGTCTCCTTCAGGCTAGTCAGTCAGGACCTCAGAAGGCATCTGATCAGACTGCTATCTGATATAGGAGTCCCTTCTATAACAGGTAAGTCCCTTTCCCTCTCTGAGTCTCAGTTTCCCTTATATGATTGGATGGCCTGTGTTGTGAACTGACCTTCAAAGGATGCCCAGAAAGGAGCCGTGAGATGAAGCTGAAGTCAGGTGTCCCTACAAACAGCATAACGGGGTAGAGGCCCTGAGGTGACTTCTTCCTGATAGTGGAAGAAGAGCACCAGCCAGTTTCTAGTGCCAAGGAAGCTGACTAAAAGGCCAGTTTCAGGATCCAAATGGCCCATGGGGGATGTTTCAGGTCTGAGGGCTTCACTCACCCTTCACAAGACCCCTTTCCTTAAGGTGGCCTGAGAGAGTCTCTGCAACCAAAAGAACCTAATGAGGATAGTCTCTAGTGGCCCAGCCTCTGCTGGATGGAATGCCTCCAGGGATAGGGCCTCATTATCTCCAGATGAAGCCACCCTATTATTGAAGTTTCTTGAAAAGTTAACAAATTTTCTTCCCCATGTACTGCCAAAATTTTCCTGGTAACTTCTTACACCCCCTAGTAAGGCTGCATAATTCTCAGCCAGACCAGTCTCATACCAGGCATACACATCCTTATTTATCCCTTGTCACCAACCCATCCTCCCTGGATTGTCCCTTCTTCTCCCTTCTCCAAGTCACAGTAACCCTTTCAGGGCCCAATATAACAATAAAAACCAAAACTTCAATAATAACAGCAGCAATAGTAGTTACCATTTGTACATCATTTATATACTATTTGCCAATTTCTTGCTAAATGCTTTATATATATTATCTCATGTACATTTCATAATAACCCTACCATAATATAAGATAATTCTCTACATTTTATAACAGTAGAATTCAAGACTTAGTGAGGTTAAGTGCCTCATTCAAGGCCATGTAGCTAGAGGTAAGTGACAGAGCTGGGATTCAAACCCAGGTCTGCCTGATTCCACAGCCCATGCTCCAGACCCTGATACAACACCGCTCTGTCCCTACAGGCCACACCCTCAGCCTCTACACCTGCCCAGATCTCATTAACTATCTTGGAACCTAAAGACCTTCATCCTGACTTAGAACACCATTTCTCAAAGTTTTTAAGAGGCCCACAGTAAGAAAATACATTTTATACTGAGATTTTACACACGCGCGCGTGTGCACGCGAACATGCAACCAAAATATATTTTATGAAATAATTTACTCTTACATGTACTCATGCACTTGGATATTTTCAGTTCAATTTTATATTATTCTATTCTATTTCTTCCTCCTCTTCCTCCGCCTCCTCCTGCTTCTTTTTTTTTTTTTTTAAGATTTTTATTAGGGAATTGGGAGAATGGGAACAGTGCGGGGGAATTGGGGGAAGGTGAACAGACAAGTTGCTGTCATTTTGTTCTTCAGTCTAGTTGTGGAGGACGTTGCTTCACTGGCCCAAGTTGGCACCATCATTGCGCTCTTCCCGGGCGAGGCAGATCAGTCGCCGGCTTCTGGATGGCCGCTCACTGCAGCTGCTAGCCGCTCACGCTGGCTGCTGGCTACACACGGTAGCCCATGGCAAGCCACTGCCACAGGGGCTGCAGCCTCCGCCGTCGCCGGCGACTCACGGCAGCCCAGCTCCAGGTTGAGCTGTTGTTCAGCATCTTAGCTGTAGAGAGCAGTGTCACTGGCCCTCATATGTGGGATCCGAACCGGGGCCCTCTGGCATCCCAAGCCAGTTCTTAACCATCGCGCCACTCGGCCGGCCCTCCTCCTGCTTCTTTTTAATGCTGCTCTCAATCTCCTAAAATTTATTTTAGCACTAATTCATTAATGAATCAAGACATGAAGTCTGAAATTGAATATTTCATTGCACCTTGCTCATATTGGTCAGCACTGTCCTTCCCTAACTGGATGGGATCTTGAACTTCTGTAACTCCCACCATGCACCCCACAGGTGTTCAACAGGTGCCTGCCTGGTTTTCGCTATGACAGCATTACTTTCATCTGCATTGTATTGAGGGGTATTAGCCACTGCTGCCTATAGCAATTTTATTTGTGCCCCTAATACCCCAGTAAGGTGAATCCCTCATAGATTAATAACTGTTTCCATTTGGCCCATGAGAAATTTGACCCAGTTTGAGAGGTTGTATGACTTGGGCAAAGTCACAAAGCGAATAAATGGCAGACAGGGCTTCCCCTCTGCCATAGTGACTCATGTGCTGCTTCTGACTCCCCTGGGAAGGCTGTGGGGAAATCAGGCTGTTCTAAAGATGATGCCATGGCTCCCAAGCTGCTAGAGACAGTCTAACCCCCTCTTCCAATATTCTGACTGACCCAATGAGTGACCTGCCCATACCTAGCAATGCTCAGTGAGACCAATATGCTGAATGAGCACAGCTTGCAAGCACAACCTCAGTTGGAGACAGCAAGGCGGGGGAAAGGTGCTATTTGCCAGCTGCCCCCTCCTAAGGGAGAGCGGCACAGAGGAGACAAAGGTGGGCAGCCAGGGAGCCCCTGATCCCAGATTCTGCTGGGCTCTCGGGCTGAGCTAGGCTTAGCTGTGCTATGTCATGCCACAGCCCAAGGCAGCACTGACATGCCACTGACTCCATGCTCTGTAGGCTCCCAGTTCCCTAGCCTTCTCCCCAAACCCAGAGGCTGGGGGCTTCCAAGAGCTCAAAGGGACAAGACTATTTCCCACGGCTAAGGTTGGGGCTCTTGCTCTTCTTGTCCTTCCAGCTGTCTGCTTTCTGCTCAGGCATACCTCAGCCCCTCTGGCTGGCAGACTCAGTCAGGTATGGTCCCTGTGCCCATCACGTGATGGTGGAAGGTAAACCTGAGTCCCAAAGAACCAGTCTAAGACCCTCTTCCAAGCTTCATTCTCCAAACCAGCCCAAAGGAAAAGAAACAGCCCCAGCAGAAAGCCCAAGGTCACAAACCATAGGATTGAACCTCCTCACCTTAACCACTGGGGAGGCCAGGTAAGGTGTGGGGGACAGTGAACTGAGTGGGGACCCTGAAGCCTACCAACCTAGGTTTCCATTCTAGATCCTTCACCTGGAAGATCATGGGCAAAATATTTGCCCTCCTTAAGTCTCAACTTCTTCATTTTTACGTGGGACCATAAACACACACCTCACATTTTATAGGGCTGCAGTGAGGAATTAATGTATATAAGGATTCAGTCCGCTGGGTGGCCCAGCAAATGGTATTTGCAGCTTACCTCGCAGTTTCACATCCCTTTTTATTATCTGACTGGTCTACATACACTTGAGGCAGGGCAGGATTATCCCCATTTTAACCATGAAGCATTTGAGGCCCCGAGAGATTACTCAATGACCCACAGACAGTAACTCCCACCTTCTGATCCCAGCTCTACCACTTTATGGCTGTGTGAAAGGGGCAGGCTGCCCCACTCTCTTAGCCTCCTGTTCCCCACCTATAATAATGGAGGCAATGCCACCTCCTCACATGAGGCAGTAAGAGCAGACACATTTCCAGCACTGGCCGCGTACTAGCTCTGCCAAGCACTACAGAGGCACACAATTCCCCAAGGAAGCAGCTTTTATTATCTCTATTTAATAGAAGAGAAAACTAAAGCTCAGCATGGTTGAGTAATCTGCTGCAGGTTACACAGGCTGGAAGTGCAAACTACCACTTGAGCACCAATAAAGAGAAAGTGCCCCATGTCAAACACCGCCTCAGTACCTGTCACATTCCCGTCCCTCTTCTTCACCACCCAGGAGAGCACCACTTCCCTCTGTGCTGAGAAGAGCAGGAATGAGCAACACAGACAATCGGGAAGTGGATGTGCAGAGAGAACATGACCAATCACAGATCCAGGGACAACAGAGCGGGGGAGCTCCCCTCTCCCACCCAGAGCTGGAAAAAGAAGTGAGAATAAACAGAAAGCTGACCTACTTTGTACACTGGGTAACAACTTCTGGAGTTCATTAACCTAAGGGGTGGTAATGACTGAAAGTATCAATAGCTTTTATGCCAGCTCCATAATAACTGATGATAGGAAACTGGAATGCAAGAAAGGGTGGGTTGGTGGTGTGCAAATGGCCAACGGTCAGGGCTGGGAGGCCTGTGAGATCACCCAGTGAGTCCACCCCCTCCCCAGACAGCCAGGGAGGCCTGTAGCCCAGAGGGTAAGTGATCTGCCCAAGGCCACGCCGTCAGTCAGTATGGAAAAGGAAGATGATCTTTAGCAGCCTGGTGCTCCCTCCTGCGGTTGGCAGCCCCTGGCTTGGAGGTAGGGCAGTGTCCAGGCTCCCTGTCCTGGGTGAGACAGTCTGCTTGCCTCACTCTCCCCAGACTCCCAATGCGAGCTAGTTCTGGGCCGGCCTCCCTTTCCCAAAAGGAATTCCCCGGCTTTGCTCCTTCCAGCCCTGGGTCAGTAAACAATGGTAAACAGGTCCTCTCCACCCTTCATTGGCCTTGGTGCCCTGGGCCTCTGCCCAGCTCTCCACTCTACTCAGCTCCACCCCCTGTGATTCAAATGGAAGAAATGGTTCCTTTCGGCAGGCAGCCGTGGCTGGCTCCAAAAAGCAAGGAATGCCCCCTCCCCCACAGCTCAGGAAAGGCACCAACCACAGCAGAAACCCCCAGGACTATTCTCCCTGACTACTGCAGAACTGTGGAGACTATTCTCAACAAAAGACATCCCTTCCCCAAGCCCCCACCCCTACCAGGAAGAGTAATGCTTGAAATTACCCCCACCTGCAACGGGGTCCTCAGATCACAATCTCACTGGGGCACCCATGGTCACCCGGACTCATGTATGGGCCCCTTCACGCATCCTTACCAAGCTGCTAGATCTGATTGATAATCTTGCCAAATTAGTCTTGACTCACTGCTTACATAAGGTCCCTCTTCTGCCCAGGCTTCTTCACAGCTCCCTGCCACCCTCCTTGTCCAACAGAAACCTCAGGCCCTCCTATTCCCTCTAAACATCCTTCTTTTTTTCCCCCAGCCCTATCTCTAGGTGGCCCTCTCTCTAAGCTGCCCTCCTTCACCCCTAACCCCACTCATTCGGTCCCACTCACCATCTGGAGGCCTCATTCAGAGCTCCCTCTCATCTTTACAAAGCCTTTCCTAACTACTCCAGGCACAGAACACAATCAACACCTCATTGTATTCCATACACATTTCTCTAAAGCCTGTGTTCCAAGCCCCGAGGCTACAAAAATGAAAAAATACAGTCTCTGCCCTTGAGGAGGTCAGTCTGGCAGAGGGGACAGATGGATGAGTAAATAGCTAGCATACATAGAAGTGCTATCACAGAAACACGGAGAAGGTGCTAGGGGGCTGCAGGAAACCCCAGGGTGGGGGCAGGGGTGTTGAGGGAAAGCTTTAAAGGGGAGCTGACTTTTGAAATGGTCCTTAAGAGTGACAGGAAGTGGCCAGGGTGAGAAAGGAGAAAGGGCACAGCAGGCGGAAGACCCAGTATGAGCAAGCACAAGTGAATAGAAAAGGGCCTGGCTTGTTTGGGGAATGTGACCAGTCCTGTGGAGCAGGTAAAGTGTCTCCATCTGATGTCTGCTCTGCCAAAGCAGCATTCTACAAGGTCAGGGGCTCTGCCTATGTCATTCTCTGTAGTGTGTCCTGGCCCCAGAACAGAACCTGGAGCGTAGCTGGAGCTCAATAAATGTGTGTTGACTGATCCATCAGCTTTGTGACCTCAGGTACTCTGAGTTTCAGTTTTCTCCTCAGGGAGATGGGAATACTGTCCTCTACTTTAAGATCAGGTGGGTACTGCACAGAAAGTGCTTGATAAAGGGCACTCTGTCTCTGGCCTGATACCAGCTCTGGATCTTCCTTGAAGCCCAGCACAGGGCTGAGCATAGATGCGTTTTATGATGACCTTTTACAACATTATAATTCTAATATTTAATTAACGTAACTGAATGTCTGTTATAACACTTACCAGGCACTTTGCTATGCACCAGACATGGTGCTCAGCACTTAACTTACATTATTTCATTTAATCCTGACAACAGGCCCATGAGATAGGTCCTCTAATTATCACTCTCCTTCTGCAGATGAAGAAACTCAGGTTTTCAGCAAGTCAGTTAACTATCCAAGGTTCAGGGTGAGCAGAGGACAGCTTTGGGAAGTGAATCCAGGCCCTGCTCTGCTCCCACTGTGTCACTCGACTCCAGCCCGGAGTGCTGTCCACCAGGCTGGGTGGGCATAAGCTTTGGAGAGCTTGGAGCTTAGTGGACTCGAGCCATAAGCTGTGTGATGCTTGGCAGCTCATTTCACCTTTCTGGGGCTTGGTGTCTGCCTCTGTAAAATGGGGATTACAATAATAACCATGTCACACAGAATTAAATGAGGTGGTGTCAGTGAAAGCCTGGTCCACCGTGCAGGCTCTTATGTGAAATGGCATCACCATGAGACTATGCTGGAGGGGGTTACTCAGAGGCAGAACAGAAAGCCTAGGACGAAAGTCTACAAAGAACACAGGAAGATGGAGTAATTATAAAGCAAACTCTGACTCCTTCCCCAAGTGACTGCCACTACCCAGGGGGGCAGAGGCCCCTGGCAGCCCTGTGGTTGCTTGCTTTGAATTGAATCTTTCAGGAGACCCACCTCTTTTTTCACTTCTGCTTTATCTTCACAGATGAGGGAGAAGGATGATCAGGGCCTTCAGAGTCAGGGTCACCTGAAGACTCTGTTCCAAATGACTCAATGAGGAACTGACAGGAGGTGGGGGGAGGGGGCGCGGGGATTCCCAACCTGCCCTGGCAGGCCAGAAAGCTCCAGACCACAAGCTCCCCATGGCCCCAGGGTGGGTAGGCAGCAGAGCCTATGAGGTCATCTGGATCTTCACATTCATGCTGCCTTGTTCTCTCACCATTATGCCAAAGGCCTGAAGTGAACCTCAGAGTATAATTCACTCAAATTATAAGAGTCACCATGTACCATGGAGCCCTTACTTGGAGGCAGACACTGTGCTGGGTACTTTACCAACATGACCTCCCTTAATCCTCGTAACGCCCCCTCTCCCAATGCCACCACCTAGCCCATTTACAGATTCAGAGAGGTCACATGGATAGAAAGTGACAGAGTCAGGACTTGAAGCTAGATCTGCTGGTGTCTTGAACCCAGGCTCTTCCAGGCCCAAATTTAGGTTCTTTTTTGTAAAACCAAGACATGGAGGGAAGGAAAAGCAGCAGCGTCCTCCAAAAGTGGCTGGCTGAAGAGGCCAGGGCCAGAGGGCACTAAGGAGGAGCAAGTGTTCTCCACATTATGTTCCCAGGCCCCCCTACCTGCCTCTGCCATGCCTTGGGATACATGTGAAGGGCTGTGTGTGGAGAACTGGGACAGGAAGTGTGTCATCCATCATAATAACTCAACAACAAAAGCAACTCAAGAAGCCTACTAAGACAGGTGTAGACATTTGGGGCTGAGCTGAAGTCCTGAGGCTGGGACGCGGACGGGGAGGAGAGGCCAACACAGTAGCCACTAGCTTTGGTAAAATGGAAGATTGGGAAGGAGGAGTCCTGGGTTCCAGGCCCAGTTTCATCACTTGCTCAGCCTCGGTTTCCTTGTCTACAAAGAGGGTAAAATAAAACTTATCCTGCTGACTTCCCATTGTTCCTGTAAGGATTGCTGCAAGGCAATGGGAAGGAAAGTACTTTGCAGACCAAAGAGCTAGACAAATCAAAGCATCCTTTGATCTGATTATACTCCCAAAGACATGAGGGCCAATGGTCCAACACGAAGAGTGATCATCTCACAAGAGGAATGAGCATGCCAGAGGCATTGGCCTCTACAGGCTGGGCTGTGACAACCCCTTGCACTTGTGTGGTGCGTCATAAAAAAACTTCTCAAAGCACTTTTCATAGACTCCAAGTTCAGTCCCAGAATGTTAGATGCAGATGAGCTCTTCAACACCATCCCATTAAAATTGCCTTAGTTTACATCTGGGGGAAACTGCGGCTTAGAAAGGTTAAACAACTTTTTCAAGGTCACACAGCAAGTTAGGGGTACAGAGAGGCCCAGGATTCAGGTCTCCTGAGCCCTGTTCAGCAGTCTGTTTACACGAAGCTCCTGATCCAGTTATTTCATTTGATCCTCACAATCCTTTTATACACAGGCCATGCCTTTAACTGCTTTTTGAATGTCTGACTTCCCTCCTAGGCTCTGAGTTATGAGAGGGCAGGACCAGGTCCATATCCCCTGAGCCTAGCACACAGCTGCACACATAGTAAGTCCTGGATAAAAAACATGGGGCATTAGCCCCAAGATCAGGTGAGGGGATGTGCCTAAGTTACACACCATAAAAGTCAGCGGTGGAGCTGGCACCCCTGTGCCTGGTTCAGAGCCCTTTCCCACTACCAGCCTAAATCCACATTTCCAGCCAGAATCTCTCATCTCTGAGAAACAGCTGCTGGTGCCCCTAAGTGCTGAGGGGTTCGCCTTCTCATAAGCACTGGACTTGCCTACACCCATCGCAGCTGAGGCGCCAGCTTCAGGAACAGAAGACTCAGGCGAGCCCTCAGCTACCATCTGCCTCCCCTAGATCAGCTAATGCTGTGCCCGAAGCCCCAAACCTACCCTCCCCAGCTGCACACCACCCTAACGTAGGTTTTCCATGCCCTTATTGCTCTCTTCTTGCAGTCTTCCTTGTCATCCAATACATTTACTGGGCAGAAGCCACAAAGCTCAGTACCACTCACCCCACCCCCTTCCAACCAGGCCAACTAACCCGCTCTCCTACTGGAGGACAAAGAACCCCTTGATGTGCCCTGGGCATGCCAGCCATGCCAGGCACCTTGGGGAGCCCAGGGCTGTGACAAAGCCGAGTCAGCAGCAGCCCACTGTCTGCTTCAGAGGAAGGCCACAGCTGGCCTTCTCTCCCTGTGGTCAGAAGGCCCCAGGATGGGTTCTGTGAGCGTCCAGGGCCACTTCAGCCAGTCCCAAGCCTTCCCAACTTGCTGTCAGTCCACACAGCCAGTCAGGCACCAGGTCCTACTGATTTGCTGGCCTCTTTACCCTCAAAGCTCTCTTCACCCTCTTCTAGGCCTCTCCAGAGCCATTTTGGGCTATCCCAAACTCTTCCTACTAGTCTCACTGCCTGCGGTCTGGCTCCCCTTCAGGCCATTTTCCATGCCATCACCAGGCTGACCTGATGAAACACAGAAGGCCTCAGTCTGACATTCAAAGCTAGGCACAATCTGCCCAACCTACTTTCCTAGCTTCCCCCTTGCTTCACATCACCATCCTGCCTCCTGCTCTTCTTTTTACCTCTGCATACCCCATTTCTCAAACAGCTGGCTTCTGGGGGGACTCTGTACATGGGTTCCCTCCCATCCAATGGAATGTCTTTCCGTGCTCCTTCTGAGATCTGGATCAAATGCCACGTCTTTTTTCTGGGGTTCTATAAGTGAAGCTGGTTGCTTCATCCTATATATTCCCAGAGCAACCACACACATCAATTATAGCCGTTATTGCTCAACTTTGTAATAATTTGTGTGTGGTTCTAGTTTCCAGCCAGCCTATGAACCCCTTGAGGGCAAAAAGACACAGATGTTTTGTTCAGTTCTGTATCCCTTGTCCCAATCACAGGGACTGGCAGAGGAGGTGCTCAATTTATGTTTGGTAAATAAGCTCACTGTAGATGGATAAACTGGCAAAAGTAAGCCTTGGCTATCTCTGTCTACTGTTTGCCGTCTACTTCCTTACCTGAAAAGCAGCAAAGAGCTAAGCTGTGACAGCCTCTGAGGAGCTAACTGGACAGGACATGGAATGGAGTAGGGTGGGGTGGGATGGAGATGGGAAAGCAAAGGATGAAATAAAGAAAGTTAAAGTTGGCAGCTGCCCTGAAATCCTGGATAGGTGAAACATCAGGAGGGTTGGTTTGTCAGTGGAGCGGCCAGGACAGTTTTCTCCCTGCCAGGGAGGGTCCCTGAGCCCAGGATAGCAGCAGGTTTGCCAGGGGCAGGCAAAGCAGCTAAAGGAGGCCTCCTCTCCCCACAGGTGTAAGGCCTGCAGGATAAAGAAAGTGGTCAGCTAGGGTACTGGCAATGCGTGGATAATGGCAGGGTTCTGCTCTGGTGGGCAATGCATCCTGGCCTAGAGGTTCAGTTGGCTTGGAATGACGAAGAGGATGGGCAGTGCCATATAGCTGAAGTGGCAATGAGCTGAGTCAGCTGATCTGGGACCTCTCCCTTTCCCTCTCCCTCTTCCTCTCCTTCCCCCTCCCCCTAACCTGACTCCATTGTTAACTAACTGTGAGGCTTCTTCACACCTTGGATTCCTCACCTGTACACAGAGCAAAATCCCTCCCTTACCTACACAGAAACATTTCTTCCAAAAGGTACAGACTGGATATCAAAGTCAGGTGGCCATTATGTAGTATTTTGGAATCAAGAGCAATGCAGTATGGACTCTGGCTGTGGGAGGGCTACACCGGGCCTGATCTGGACATGCTTCTAGGGCCTCCCCCAGGATCTTCCTTCACCAGGTCTTCTTGGACTTGGCTATCCATGAACTTTCACTGTACTGAGACCTGCCTTGCCCTCCACACTGGGATGGGGAAGTAGCCAGGTTCCTGCTAACTCCTGCTCTGGGTGTGGGGGCCTCAGGGACTGGTGAGCACCTGGCACCCTGCCTGCTTCCACCTTAGCAAAGCTTAGTCACTGGATTCAGCATTGAGAAACAGGTTCCAGTCCCAGTTCTGCCATTTACTAGCCGGCAAACCTCGGGCACTTTCTTCTCCAATCTTCAGAGTGTTCATCGAAAGAATGGGGATAGCCACACCTTTCAGAGGAAAGTGAGGGTTCACCATTGGTTACAGTTCACTGCTGCCCACAGGGGATGGGCCTCACTGACACTCATCATCACAGCCAGAGATGGAAAGTAGAAAATGAAAAGACAGGACCACTAGCTACTCCAGTCTTTAAGAGGGGGAAGAACATTCATTGGGCACCTGCCATGTGTCAGGCTCTTTTTAAATATCAGCTCATTTAAATCTCACAACAACCCTGCAAAGTCAATATTATCATAACCATGTCACAGTGAGAAACAGGCTCAGAAAAGCAAAGCAACGTGTCCAAGGTCATACAAACAGCTGGACTCCAGAGCTTGTGTGAGGAACAAGTACAGAGCACCTTCTTTCTCCACCTCAGTGTAAACAGATTGGGTGGCTGGACGAGAGCCAGACCTCACTGGCCCTCTGGAGGTCCTATTTCAGATGCAGATGCTGGGAGGACAAAACATCAAGCAGGCCCCACAATCTTATCTCTTTCCCACAGCTTAGGATTTCTTAACAGGCGGACACACAGGCACCTTCCCAGGGCAGCAGCTGGTGAGCTGGCCCCCTCCTTCACCAAGTCAAGTCTTGTCTGAGACTCTAGAACACCCCCAGGGCCACCAAACCGGATTTTCCTTAGAAGCTGGAGGAAGAGAAGGAGGAGAGAAAATGGAGGGTCTGTGGTCTAGAGTCATAGACCAGGGCCCCACATGTGCAGCTGCCTCCTTCCAGATGGGCCACCCCGGGACCACTCCGTCGCCAGCTCCATGCTGTTTTGGGACCTAATAGTTCAAGAAAAGAGGATGCTCTGAGCTTATAAACTGGAGAAGGTGGTGGGAAGGCAGGAAGGCAGGCTCTGGCCTGTCATGAGGGCCCTGGCCCTACCCCAGTAAAAACTGGCATAGACCAAACTATAAGGATGCCAATTAAGCCAGCTCTATGATTTCCAAAGTCATAAAGCTGCCATAGTTGGCTAGGAGTAGTGGAGGGCCCAGAGGACAGGGAAACTGAATCAGCAGAAGACAATACTACTATTCCAGATGTTTCTCCCTAGGCCCAACTCAGATCCCTCTCTCCTCTAACAGGAAACCCACACCCACAGGATCCCAGAGAGCATAGCTCCTCACCTCATATGGCCTGCCACACTGAGCAGACTGAAGCTGGGTGAGAAGCTGCAGGCTCAGGAGGCCAGTCCTGGCAATTGCATGGGAAAAGGAGAGGGAGGTCAGGGACCCGCCTCTCTCAGGCCATCTTCCTCAGGCCAGGAGACCTGGTATCTAACTGGTATCTAACTTCTTTCCCTTCCTGACCACCTCCTTTATGCTGCAGAAAGAACGCCCCATCCCGTCCCCCAACAGGTTTGCTCTTCCTACCCCCAAAGTGATAGGAATGGTAACATCTCTCCTTATACCTTTCCCTGCTTAGGACACTTTTTTCTCCTCCTCTGGTCCTTCCTGGGCTTCAACAACCAGCGCAGTTCTCAGCTAAGCCAAAAGAACTAACATTGCCAGCACTCTTGTCTGTGCCCATGCCACCCACAGGGCCTTTTGCTGGCTGGCTGCTTTCTTGTCTTTTCCCACTTACTGGCTAGTGCTCAAGAGCAGGTAGTGACCATCTCAGTCCCACCAAAGGTTCCCTTCAGAGTAGGCTCAAAAGTCAGACAAGGTGAAGAAGTAGAAAGGGCTTAGGGCTGGGAATCAGGAGTTCTGGGTTCAATTCCTGATGTTGCTTCTAATAGACTAAAGAGGTAAGGCTAATCATTTCTCTCAGGTCTCAGTTTACCTATCTGCAAGATGATGGCCACTAAGGTCACTTTCGGCTTTCTGATTTGAAATGTCTATCAGTAAATGTCATTCAGTAAATAAGTATTAATTGAACATTTACTTTGCTGTAGGCCTGAGGAGAAAAGGTGAATAAGTCTGGTCCCAGCCCTGAAGCTGATCAGTCTAATGAACTGGTAATGACAACACTCTTACCCTTGCTGTGCCGTCCCTGTTAGCCTCCTCCACTCCTGAGGGAGTCAAAAGTGCTGAGCTAAGCCAGGGAAGGTGAGGGTGGGCAGGCTCCTGCTAGGAAACCTTCTATTCTACCTGTCCAGCACCTGATTTTCTGCTGGGGCCATAGGCCATATTAATGGAAGGTAAAGGCAGTGGAAATTGTCCTGACCTGGGAGTCAGAAACCCTGGGTTCAAGTCCTGGTTCTGCTACTAATATGCTGTGTGATCTTAAGCAAGTTATTCCCCTCTCTGGGCCTCAGTTTCCTCATCTGTATAGTAAGTAAGGACTAAGCTGATCAATCTCTTAAGATCTTCCAGCTCGGTCTTTGATTTTACGGTGTATTCATGCCAGGCACCTAACAGTCACCTGAGTGGGCAGCCTCTATCCTGCTTCCTTCCCCATCCCCCCAGCCCCTGGCAATTGCCAAAAGTGACTGTCTTGAGACAACCTTTGGCCCAGGATGGCTGAAATGGAAATGGACCTTTAATCTGGAGCCAGAGTCCCTGCCATCTCCACTGCAGCCATCAGTGCTAATGTTTCACTTCTCTGGGATAGCACATGGATTCCTAGACCTCAACCACGAGACTGGGTTCAGGGCGGTCACCCTGAAACTTCCCATAACTTCCCCTCTTACGGTCACAGGCAGGGACTTACTTTTGGCTTTTTTGGAACCATAATATAAACTAAGCAGGAGACATCAAAGCTTTCAGACACCAGAGATTTGAGGTTGAACAACAGGGTCAAGAAAGTGAGGCAGGGAATGAGGAGGGGACCTGGGATCCCACCTCAGCCCCAGTGCTATGGACACCAGTGATCCAGACGGCGTCTGCAAAGCCCGGGTTTGTGGCTGGAGGGTGGGGAAGACAGATGTCTTGTGGCCTGGTTGGGGACTACAGCCAAAGGGAGGTGCTCCCACTGGGGCTGCTCTCTATCCACAAATACCAGAGGTACGCCCTCATTTTTCTCCTCAATTTTCAGACCCTTAGAAAGAAAGGAAAGGAAACTAATATTTTCTGGGCCACTACTTATGCTAAGCACTGTGCGAGGCATCTTTGCATACCTGATCTCATTTAATCCCCATGGTAATCTTGGGACTAGGTGTTATTATTTCCCTTTAGAATGAATAAACAGGCTCAGAAATTCAGGATCTTGCCCAAGGTCACACAGCCACCAAGTGTGAGTTCTTCCTAAGTCTAGACTTCTTCCACTATATCACACTGCTCTGTACCCCGAGATCTAGTTAACTGCCTGATAAACATGTAGTAAGAATTCTTACCTCCTAGAATTCACCAACAAATCTGAGCTCTTCCTTCCAAGAACTCACAAATGCAATTGGGAACTCCTTTCCCACTTCTCAAGACCTGATCCCTCCCAGGGCTCTGGTCCCTGGTGACTACTCCTCAATTTAAAAATATACCTTAAATCCCCTTTAGGTTCTCACAAGCTAATCTCTAGGGAACGTTGACAAAGTGTCAAGTCAGGATGAGGGATCAGAATAAGAGGTGCTCTCTGAGTGCTGGACTGAACTAGGCTTAGCTGCCAGTGAGCAAGCAGGAAGAGGTTGGGGGAGACAGATTCTGTACGAGAGAACTCTCCTTAAGGAAGGTACCTACATTTCTCCAAAGGAGGAGGAGGCCTGGTGAATATGAGGTTTTGAGACTGGGGAAAATCCCGGAAGTGACCTTGAAGGGGCTGCCTGTGTGGGCTGGGATTCTTATACTTCCCTAAGTCATAAGAAGCTGGAGGAGCCTTGAGCAGTTACAACTGGTCAGAGAATGGGAGGAAGGGCCCTATGGAGAGGGGTCATGGCTGAGTACTGTGGTTCCCCCCAGGGGATATCTCTGTTGAAGGGGGGAGGCACATCAGGATGGAGGCTTACCAGGTCTGTGCAGAACACTGGTCTCCTGTGACTGGACAGCTGGGGTAGGAGTGGGGTCTGGAGTTCATCTTTCCTAAGGGGACCACCAGCCCATACATGTGATCTCTGTGAGGACTGGGCTCAGGGGATTCTGTGGGGCAGAGTATAGCTGCCCACTTTACCCAGCTTGGAGGGAAGGTGCCACTCCACTGCCTCACATTTGTCTGCCTGACAGCTGAGTACCTGGGTGCTCTGGGGTTAGGGGATTTTGACCCTGCTATCTCCCTGCCTGCCCCTCCTCCCCAGTCTGTGTTTTGTGAAGAGGTCCCCGTTTCCATAGCATACACAGACACGACACGGCAGACAGTCTGTCCTGGAGGTGAGGCACTGTCACCTTGTGGATACTGGGAAGGGGGAGTGTCTGCCCACCTGTTGCCAATAACAGGGAGAAATCTGCCTCTGAAGGGGGAGGGGAGCACTCTCTGACCCTTCTATGAGGGGTAGGGACTGCCTGTCCCAGGGTGGGGCTGTCTGTACTTTAGTTGACCAATATCAGTCCATCCAGAGGTCTGTGTGTCTTGAGGTAAGGGTCAGTCTGTCCTGGGGTGGGGTGGGCGCAGGGTACTCTGTCCCTTTGTAGCCTGCCTAAGGTGTCCCCCTGATGTGGGGGGTTGTGGGTTAATAAGACATGGGCGTCTGTGGGTCTTAGGCGGGGAGGACGGTATAGAGAACATCTGTCTGTTGGGGAAGGGGCAGCCATCTGTAAGCCTGTCGGGAGGTGGCAAAGTCAATCAGCCCTAAGGCCAGGGTGGCAGCAATGATGTTGGAACAAGCGTTTGTCCCACAGTTGGGAGGAGGGCGTTGTTGGTCGGCCCTTCCTGGGGGGGCCACTACTGGATGGATGGAGAGGGCAGAAGGAAGGTGGATTTGGCCTGTCTGTCCCTCGGTCGGAAGTAGGTTCGCGGGTGAGGGGCGGGTCAGTCTGTCTAGGGGTGATGAGAGGGAGTAGGGGAGAGAAGGAATTCGTGGTCCCTGGTTGGGCTGGGAGCATGTCAGTCCGTCCTGAGGGCGCTGTCCACGTCGATCTCTCCCCGCGCGGGTCCCAAGCTCGGCCCGGGCCCACGGCCCACGGCCCGCGGCCCACGGCCCCCGGCCCCCAGCCTCGGCACTACTCACGCGCCCTCCGCGCCCTGCGAGCCCACGATGAAGCCGAACTTGTCGATGCGGCGCTCGGCGAAGCCGTTGGCCTCTGAGTCGGAGCCTAGAGAGCTGAGCTCATCGGCGGCTGCGGCGTCGGGACCCGGGGCCAGGCTCTCCCGGGTCCCAGACAGGCTCCCCGCGGCCGCGGGTGCGCGCGGCCCGTTCTCTCCAGGGCTCTTCGCCATCCCGGCCGCGCCCGCCGCCTCAGCTTCAGCGGCCACCTCAGCCAGCCACCTCAGCCGCCTCAGCCGCCCAGCCACTGCCGACGCCGCCGACGCCCCGCCCACGCGCCGTGTCCATTGGCCACCGCAAGGCTGGGGGCGGGGCTCTAGGCCCTCCCGGGAGCTCCCCCTACGCCCAATGGGCGCTGCGGACCCTGGGGCCCTCCCACCTGCCTCAGGATGGCGCCAACTGGCCCGACGTGAGGGGGCGGTGCAGCCGTCACTGGGAGCCCTCTCCGCCCCCCCCCCCCGGGCTGTCAATCACGAGAGCTCACCTGAAAGAGCTCCTCGGGCCTTTCCGGGTTGGCTCCAGCTGGGCCTGTCACCTGCAGCGCCAAGCAGGCAGAGGCGCAGGGCGTCCGCCGGGGATTCCGCATCTTCCTCCTGAGCCTCCGCTCCTCTCGAGACCCCAAGAACGTTAGTGGGGATTACTTCATCCATTCATTTATGAGTTCGGGGATTCTCCCAGGAGCAGAGGCTTAAAGACCCAGGCTGACCTAGAAATTCTGCATACCTTCTCCCCACCCCCACCCCCACTCCCCACTCCCGCCTACTGCTTCTGGAGCTTTAAATTAGCTCGTGGGAGACCTAATTAATAAGAATAATAACCCACGTTTATTGAGCCATGTACTGCCCCAAGTTCTACCTACTTGTTGTAATCTTTTTCCCAACAGGTTTGAGATATAACTAACATACCATAAGAAACGCCCGTTTAAAGTTTGTAATTCAGTGGTTTTAAGCATATTTATAAAGTTGTGCAACCATCACTATAATCTAATTTTGGAACTTGCTCATCACCCCAAAAAGAAATTCCTATCCATTAGCAGTCACTCACCAACATTCCTCCCCCAGTCCCTGGCAACCACTAATCTGCTTTTTGTCTCTATAGTTTGCCTTTTCTGGACATTTCATATAAATGAAACCATATAATATGCGGCCATTGTGTGTCTCGTATATTTCACTTAGCATAGTGTCTTCAAGGTTCATTTAAGTTGTAGCATGTATCAATACTTCATTCCTTTTTATGATAGAATAATATTCCGTCGTATGGATAGATCACATTTTATTTATCCATTTGTCAGTGATGGTCATTTGAGTTGTTTCCACTTTGGGTTGTTTCTACTTTGGGGCTATTTCCACATAGCAGCCAATGGGGCTATGAACATTCAGGTACAAGCATTTGTGTGAACATCTATTTTCATTTCTCTTGGGTAAATACCTAGGAGTGGAAATTTCTGGATCATACGGTAACTGTTTAAACCTTTTGAGGACTGGCAAACTGTTTTCCAAATTGGTCACACCATCTCTTGTCATCTTTTAGCAACAAGGTAAATACTATTATTAGTCTGATTTTATAGTTAAGGAAAGTGAGGTGCAGGGAAGTGAAATCAGCTGCCTAGGATCCCAGAACTAGCTATTGCAGAGCCAGGATTTGAATCTAGCTCTTACCAACAGCTTATAATGGGAGGCACAGGACAATTGTATCTACACAGACAAAGCTCCCAGCAGCCTACTTCTGACCCCAGGGATTATCAATACTTGGAGCCATATCAATACTTGGAGCTCCTCACTTAAGACCAGTTTACAAGTCACAGCCATGTTGTCATTTGACACTCTCTTGTAGACCTGTGGGGGAGACAGGCCCAGAGAGGGGAAGGGACTCAAAAAGCTGGGCCTGAGCTGCAGGGCCTGGGACAGGCTTCTAAGGAGCCCGAAGCAAGCCCCAGAAAGGTGGTTTTAAGATTTCAGTGATTTCACCAGCCATTTCCTCGATGCCACATGGCCTAGACATTCTTTTTTGTTTTTTGAGAAGGGTGCAGCTCACAGTGGCCCATATGGGGATCCAACTGGCAACCTTGGTGTTACCACGCTCAAACCAACTGAGCGAACTGGCCACCCCTCGCCTAGACATTCTTGAAGACTTTGCTGTGCAGTCTTCACATTCCATTGGATTCTGGTTTTCCATAAACAGGGCAATGGCAGACATGGGAGTGGGCACAGGCTATTTTGGTCGTAAACTCTCAGTCTGGGAGCATGTTCCTCTTCTCAAGTGGCTTCAGACAGAGTAGTGGGCTCTTAGTCCCAGCTCTCTGGAGGGGCAGAGTGGGCCTCACATCAAGGCGAAGGCCTATCTCAAGAAAAGGAGCACCGGCAGCCAGACACACCTGGAGCAGATACGAAGCCCCAAGCCTGGCAATGTAACCATAACACTTTGATTCCATAATTCTGGTCATAGGGTAATATCCCAAACACGTTCAGCTGTATAAGGACACATGTACAGTGATGTTCACCCCAGGGGTGTTTGGGGTGGGGCTGGGAGTAGATTAGAGGGACCCAGGCATCCATTTTTGGGAGACTGGATAGCTATTTCTCAAGTTAAGACCTTGATGCTCCCCTCGCTTTTAATTTTCTTACACAAGACCACCCAGGATTCAAATATCTGCTCTTGTCACTGTGTGACATTGAACAAATCACTTTTCTCTGAACCTATTTCCTCATCTGCAAAATGGAAATACTGAAAAAATACCCCCTTGGAGGAGTTCTGAGACTTGTGTTTGATAATGTGGGCTAAGCGTCTGGTACATGGAGATACCCAATAAATGGAAGCCAGGAGTGGTGGCATTTGTAGTTTGCGAAGCACCTGCAAATTCATTATTGTCTTGTGTGTTTCCCACCACAGCCTGTGGCTGCAGCAGAGTTTACCTAATTGAACCAATGACACACGGCTTGGGAGTCCTCGCTTCATGCCTGTGCCCCCTCAATAACTGGATGTTCTTGTGCAAAATTGCTAACTTCTCAGAACTCGTTTCCTCTTCTGAAAACTAGGAATGTCAATAATTTCTGGGTGAAGCCCTGCAAGCTATGTCTCTGAGGCCTCCAGCACATTAAGTAGACACTCAATAAATGTTAGGTTTCTTTACTGCAAACTCCAGAGTGCTTTAGCTTATTTGATATTGAGTGTGAACAAAAGAGACAAAGTTCTGGCCCGGAAGAGTTTATATTCCAGCGGAGGAGAGAGAACGTGAATAAGCATAGAACATTTGTCAGATAATGTGAAAAGGAAAATAAAGCAGGGTAACGTATAGAGAATGCTGGGAGCAAAGGTGGGGCTTGGGAGCGGGGAGTAGATGGAAATAGGGAAGTCTTTCTGTGCGGACCTGGGAGAATTAGAATGCAGGAAACAGGACAGCAAGTGCAAAGCCCTTGAAAGAGAAGCAGGTTCAGATGGTGTGGTTAGACTGGAGTAAGAAAACATAAGTGAATGAATGAGTGATCCAAAGGAATTCCATGCAGAATCACGTAGTTCACTGGGGTACACGATGAGAGGCTTTTGGCAATGCTGTGAAGCATCCTGCTAGACTGTTGCAGATGTTCTTTTGAGGATGAGATGCTTGGCCAGAGCTACAGGAATGTATTGATAACCTGGAGTCTCATCATTGGGGTCATTCCAGCAAGTTTAGCCGGAGGTGCTCACATAGCCCCTCCCCGCCATGCAGTCCCCGCTACTGGATCATGGCATTTGGAGTTTGCATATGCTCAGGAAATCTGTCAGCATTGGCCATGAGCAGATATACAGATGTCATAGCTTTTATTCGTAATGAGAGCACTGGTTCAGAAGGTAGACAGCTGGTGCCCAGCAGCCCATGACGAGTAGGCAAACTACAAAGCTTTTTTATCCCTACACCGATGACAGTTAACAGTGTTTTGGTCCAAGTGGCAGAGAACACAACTCAAATGGGCCTAACTCAAAATTGCATTTAGTGGGTTCCCTACCTTAAAAAAATTCAAAGGTATATAAGTTTCAGGGGCATTTTGATCCAGAGGTTGTCACCAGGGATATCAGCCTCATTCTCCTTTTTTCTCCTTTTCTCTTTGTATTCCTTCCTGTGGTTGCTTGTCAAGCTAGAGCCTCTCTTGGCAGCAGCTCCAGGCTCACACCCTTCCTCCACATATTCATACAACAAATGACTCTTCTGATAGCTTCTGCGTAATGATGAGGAGGCTGCAGTCCTTCAGTATCACAGGTGCCTAGCCCTAATCTAATCACAACAGCCCAGAGGTAGGGAACAGAGTGACATAATTGAACTCAGCTTAGAACAATAGTATCTTCTCTGATATGATAAAGAACAGGAAGGTATCTTGTCTTGCTTCATGGATTGTGTGGCTCAGAGATACCTAGAATTACTGGCTTATTTTTTTAAATATAATAATGTAGAATAGTTAAGAGCAAATCCCCAATCAGATAGTTAATAATCTTAACTTCCAGATCTTACATTTTACTTTTATTTAATAAAAGTAAACTTCTAAAAATCTTATATACTAGTATGTATACTCCTAAGCATGAGCTATATTGTACGTTTTTTGAGTTTTGAATTATAGGGATAAATGAAATACTACGTATAAGGATTGCTATAATTACAGTATACCACATATTTCCTTTCAAGTATATATCCTAACATAACCTAGTATAATCTTTATATATATTCTCTAATACAATATATAATTTTAAAAAGTGAAATGGTCTAATCATTAGTGGCCTCCTCTGGGCTCATTTCAAGCAGCTGGTAGAATTGAAAGCGAAATTCCTTAATGTCTACGACTCCCTTCGAGCAAGTCTTTAAAATTATAGTGACTCTGAAAGCATCAAGTTGTGCCCAATTTCCCCAGCAGCACCACAACAGGAACATTTCTCCCTATTTCACAGTCGAAATAGTGAGGTGAAACGGTGAGGACAGCGTGGTCACCAAGAACAGAAGAGCTGCTTTGGCCTCCAGAGCCCTCACTGGCTACATGACCTTGGGCAACCACCTCATCTAAACAGTGGGGTAGATAATCCTCAGAGGATGGCGGTGAGAATCTGAAAAGCTGTGCACGCAAGGTGCTGCCTACATGCTGCAGACCCCAAGCAAGAAACACAGAGTGCTGGGCTGCACACTGGGCCTGTGGCCACCGACAGTTACAAGGCCGCCTTGTGGCCAATAGGCATTCTGCGATTGCGCGAGCCAGGACATATGTTCATTCAGGAGCTCCGGGAGACTGGGTTTGGGCCCCAGAAGGCGGCTCAAAGGACCCATTCACTCACATTTCATCCAGCAGCATTCCTGGCCTCGTCACAGCCTCAGTCACAGAGGGCCTGAAGGATCTGCCAATCTGTACAGAGTGCCCTGTCCCCCATAACCAGAGCCAATCCCAAGACGAAAGGAGAGCTTGGAATGTCTCTCCCAGGTCTCCTGATCCCTCCCCTCTTCGAATGAGACCCAGGGGCTGTTCAGGGGAATTTTTGCTGTTGGCCATGCAGAAACAATTAGCAGTGGGCTCAACTTTAGGCACCCAAACCATGGAGCCAACTTCAGAAAGCCAAATTTCAACCCTGGTCTCTGCAGGAAACTTTCAGCAACCAGGCAGGAGGCAAATGTTAAGGATGAAGAATAACATTCCACAGACCAATTAAAAACTTGATCCAGTAGTGTGTAATGGAGCCACACAAATGGCGCTGTAGAAGGGCCACCTGAGCCCTAGGTCTGGAGTTGCAAGCTTTGAGCTTTGCTGGGGGCGGGGGGGTTGGTAACTAGAATACTGGTTTTGTGACCTTGGGAATGGCCACACCCCTCTGAGCCCTGGAGATGACCTCATGGGGCAGCTAGGAGGATCAAACGAAGGGACTGCAAAGAAAGGGCACTGGGAACTCGCATTGGAAACACTGGGGAAAAATAAACATGAAATCAGAATGAAATCGGCTTTAGGTTTAAAACCAGGTAACAGTTATCGACAGGCTGTCACTTTCCTCCCTCGGAATACCTATAGCAGCTCCTTCCTCCCTGTGATAGCACAACTCCAAAAATAGCAGCCTGCATCTGGCCCTTACTAGGGGGCAAGGACTGTCTTAAATGTTTTGCACACATTCTCTTTTCATCTTCTTACTGTGTGACTGTGGGTACAGTACTCACCCTCTGTGCCTCAGCTTACTTGTGTGTAAAATAGGAGTACTCAACACCAGGATTACATGATTTAAAATTGATAGAGTGCTTAAGACAATAAGGGGCAAGTTAAACTGGTTAAACTTTATAGTCCTTAGAATAGTTCATGGTCTTGGCATAATTAAGTATTCTTAAACCACCCCTAGCCCCCCCCCACCACCAAAAAAAAGACACCTAATCATATCCCATGCTCACTGGGGGTTAGCCACTTGCCCAAGGTTACAGAGCCAATGTGGTGAAAGGTGATTACAGGACTGCAGGAAACTACCCTTGAGTCTCATCTGTGTGTGTCTCTCCGCTGCCCACTGAACCAGAAACTGCATCTCATCCCTCGTTCTTCTGTGGTCCTGGCATGTTGAAGACATCTGTAGTTTTCTGTTCAACACATGGAGCTATGCTTTTGGAGGATCCAAATGTTTTAAAAGGACAATAAAAATATACCTAAGACTCATGAAAGACTTGATGGTGGCAAGAAAGCCCAGCAGTCCTTAGAGAAGCGGAGCCACAAGGCACCATGTCATGCTCCCCCATGCCTTGAGTCTGGACAGGAGCAGGTGGCCAAGGGACAAGTCTTACAACATGGATTTCACAAGAAGGGTCCAAGAGGTTTATTAGACAGCTCATGGCAAGACACGAAATGATTAATGATGATAATAAGTATATTCTATCAGTCAAGTGCCACTTGGCACTACAACTATTCCACACAGAACATCCCTGGGTTCACATTTCCTAATGGGCTGCCTGAAGAAATGAATCCCCTCAAATCAAGACCCAAACACAAAGGAATTCCAAAGACCACTGGGGAGGAGAGTGGCACATGAATCCCTCTCTTATCAATGTGGGAGGGGGTTGGGGGAGGAAGCTCTGTATGACAATTTGAATTTCCAAATTTAGTAAGAAGGAAACAAATGTACAAGGCAGGGTCTCCTGCGTCTGGGGCAGAGGGTGGGGGTCAGGAGAGGGAAAACAGTAGTGGCTGGGACCTGACAGCAGGTTTCTCTCTTCTACTTCTTCCTCCCGCCTCTCTCCTTGAGGGCCAGGTGGATGATGGCGCCATTGGCCATGTTGTAATAAGCCAGCGAGTTGGAATCCTTGATGAAGATGCCCTGGAAAACAGATAGTGTGCATTAGCAGGGGGCAATCTGGCCTTGAGCACACTGCGCAGTCTCCCAAATCCCAGTGTCCATTCATACTCTGAACTTCGCAAATACAGGGGCTTGAAGGAAGGTGGGGGCAAGGGAGAGGTGCCTCACCCTATCAGATTAACCTGTCCCGGCACTCCCAGCCAGCATCATCACCTCTAGGATGGACTCAGAGGGCCACACCCAGGTTGTCTCCCCACTCCTTTGGTTCCACAAGGGATTTAGTTTCTGGGATGGTTGAGGCATTGGGACCCAAGGAGCAGGACCAGACACCGAACTCACCTCATACTGCAGCTTCTGTTTCCCTGCAGGCATGCCCGTGGCTTCGTGAATCTTCACCTTGATGACAGAGACCTGTGGGACCAAGGAAAGGTCATTCATCCCCTTGCTAAGGTCAGCTGGAGGAAGCTGCCCCTGACCCCTTGGTTCCCCTGCAGCAATTCATACCTGGTCTGTGAGTGGGAGGGTGAAGACCAGCACCTGTCCATTCAGTTTCCATTCTGTCTTATCCTGCATGTTGGGCACCTGGACTTTGATGGACACTGGACCCTGCAAACAGAAGGTGGCCATTATGGCCAGGAGCCCTGAGCCAATCAGGAACTACCCTCTCCTATTCCTGGGCCAGTCTAGACAATGTCACCTCTCCATCTGGGCTCCTGGACTCTGGCCCGTTCACTACTAATGATGCCACTTGTGACATGGCATAAGTCACTGCTCTTTTCAAAATTTGGTTTCTCTTCTTTAAAGCGATCTCTACTCTGCCTCCTGGTGAGTCTGAAGCTGAAGAAGTGACATGCAAATGCTCTTCAAACCCACAAAGTATCACTGGGGAAAAGAATATGAACTGTGAGGTCAGAAGACCGGAGTTCCCAACTCAGCCTCCCTGCTGACAAGATCTTTCTGAGCCTCCACGCCAGCTCTGTAAGGCGGTTGATGACAACCACTGCATGGTACTGTTGTGAGCACTACATGGACAAGTGCCCTTACGACGTGTAACTCTACCCTGGCACTTAACTTACTCAAGAGATGGGAAACACTATCAGAAAAAAAAGGAAAAGATTTGGTCAAATGCATGAGGAGAGTGGCGCTGGGGCTGTTTCTGCTTCCTCACTGGAGCCTAACAGCTTCCCTGGGGACCAACAGTGCCAAGGTTCCGACCTCTCCTTATTTCTAGCACCCTAACAGGGTCCCCAAAACAGGGAGGCCTCCTAAGGGCTGAAACTGGAGAAGGCCATAAAGAAATTAAGAGCTGCACCCAGGATTTTCTCCAGGGGTCAGGGCCCCTTTCACACCCGAGTCCTACTGAATGTATAGCTGGGTCTCCCTGCTGACCTCTACAATAGTTCAGAGGAACTGAACTATTCCTCTGTCTGTTCCTCTGACTGCTGACCCCACATCTAGTGTGTGGGGTTCAAAAGCCTTCACAGGCTGCCAATGGCTAACCTAGGCCCTGGAAGCCAAGCTATAGGAGCAGAATAGGGTAGGCCAGGGAGAGTGTGACTGGGGCGGGACTGGACGCCCTCGCAGCTAGATATTCCAGGCCACAGGCAGCACTGTGGAGTCATATACCTTGTTTCTGCGAAGGAACTCCTCCTCAGGCATGAGGCTGTCCTCTGTCTTCAGTTTCTTGGAGGCAGGTTCATCCTCCATGGGAGGTGGAGGGTGGACAGGGGGCATTGGTGCTGGAGCTGGGACGGGTGCTACAGGTGGAGCGGGCACAAAGGCTGCAAGGACAGGAATAAGCAGCTGGGTGAGTGGGAGGAAGAAACCCAGGACTCAGGGCTGGTGAGAAGCGAGAGGAGAGATAGCTAAGGTTTCCTCTTTTTCCCAGTCAGAGGTGTAAAGGGCTACTCCTTGCTGAGTCTGGCAGCCAGCTGGTTCTCTGGCAAGGGGACCTGGGAGGCTGCCCAGATTGGGTAGCAGGGGACTGGAGGAGGGGCAGGACTGATGGAGTGGGTGCCTACCAACAGTAGGCAGTTTCAGGCTTCTGCACCATGTCCAGGGCCCTGGCCCTTGTGGGTACACAAACCCCAGCTCTGACACATCAGCCTATCTCCCCCAAGAGCTGTGACTACCCAGCTCCCAGCTCAGGGGTCTCTCACATGGGGAAGCCATGGCTCTCCTCTGGGCTAGACCCCCAGCTAGAACAGCTGACACTACAATCAGCCACTGCTCTGCTCAGTGCTTGGCCTTGTAGTCTTGACCTAATGGCCTGGAAAGTGATGTGAGACACTGACCTGTTGGCACAATCATGGGGGGTGGGCGAGGTGCCATGATAGGAGGCGCTGAGGGAGGCATGGGCACCACGTTGATCCTGGGCGCGTGGATGATAGGCGGCATGGGAGCAATCACCGACCCTGGGGGTAGCCGGACTACTGATGCCATCGGGGGCCGGGGCATGACAGGTACTGCGGACACAACTGTGGTACGAACAGGAGGTGGCATCTGTGGGGAAGAAGAGACCCATATGTCACAGGAAGCCAAGGCTGGACTTCCAGAGTACACACAGCTGGCAATTGGTCACCTGCAGCTTTTAAGGATGGGACTGGACAGCTCTGACTTAGCACCCCGGGACTGAGAGATTACAGGCTCACCTCAGGCTCTGACAGGAACTATGCTGAGAGAGGCCCAGGGCAACGCTCCTTCCACTTGGGACTCAACCAGCTGCTCGTGGCAGACACTGAGAGAGCATTCAAGAGGCTGACCTTGACTTAGCCTCCTGGAGATGAGCCAGCAGTCCTCGAAGACCCATTAAGTCCTGCAGCCCTGCTCTGCCCCAGGCCTGTTTCTCACATTTGCCTCTTGCCTCCCTCCCTATTCCAATCCTCCCACACAGATAGGTCAGGCTAGAGGTTCTCATTTTCAATTAAAGGGCCCTTTCTCTCTATCTGACCCACTCGGCACTCGGGCCCTGCAGTTACCCTTTTCAACCAATAGTGTCCAACCCAAGAACCCAGTTCTAAAAGTGACAAGGTGGCTGCTGGCTTACTGCGGGTGGCCGGGGCACCGAGGTGATGGGCGGAGCCGAGCTGGGGATATTGGGGGCTGAAGACGGAGGTGGTGGCTGCTGGGGGATTTCATTGGGCTTGCTGGGGCCAATCTTCTCTTTGGTATCATCTTCTGGCACCAGGCCCTTGGCCTTGTGGATGGCCTCGATCTGCTCCTGGAGAGTGATATTGGCTTGGGCAGCCTGCTGGGTCCGGGCCATGCTGCCTGAGTGGCCATCCCAGGTCACCTGCAAGGGAAAGTGAAGCCACAGCTTGTCAGAACTGAGTCCAAGGTGGGAGTCTGGGGGCAAGGAGGGCAGAATCCATCTGAACTGCACCTTTTCCTCTGGCTTCTGGATCTCTTCCTCGCCAATCTTCTTACCGATGGCCGTTTCCTCTACACCGAAGATGTCGGTACGCCGCTCAGCCAGCTGTTTCAAGCTGCTCTCGATATCCAGACCTGGGTACAGTCAAAGGATGGCGAAGGGACAGAAAGGGAAACTAAACCAGGTGCCCCTCTGACAAGGCAGCAGCTCTCCTCGTGCAGGGCGGAGGCTGGTCCCATGGGACGAGGCCGACCCTGGGTCCTAACTCTGAGTCTGGGAAGGCTGCCCAATCAGCACTAAATAAGCCTATAAACCGGAACTTGTCCAACTCCTTAACTTGCGCAAGGAAATTGAGAGGACAGTGTCGCATGAGTAGCAAGTAGCAGTCAAGTCTAAAAGCCTGGTCTCCTACCTTTGGGGCAGTTTCCTCCCTATCTGCTGCTTCTTACACAGCAGTTACAGGATACCATGTCTCATTCCCAGGTGTTCAGGGTACTCCAACCATCTAAGACACCCCCAAGAATGAGCACCCCTCACAGCTATAGTCAGGTCTTGCTCTGGGATGTCAATGGGCACCTGCCACCCACGTCAGGTGCCGGCCTTTGGAGGAGTCCTATGGAGAGTTATTCTGGAAAACCGGGAGTTCTTTTGTAGCATCACAGTCTGTACCTATCCTTGAGAGCTTTTACTTCAACTGTTGCTTTATATGTTTGCTTAAAGCAAGCTGTTTTAGAGATTCCCGTGGATCAAAGTGAATCAAGGTTGAGTCAGAGAAGGGGGAGAAGGGGTATGGACTGGGTGGGGGAACCCCCACCTCACCTGGAGCATACACCTCGTCGTCGCTCTGCTTCTCACGGATGGAGCGATCGCGCTGCTCCAGCCAGCGGGGGTCAAGGAGCCCGATGCGCATGTGTTCCTGCATTTTACTGGCAGGGATCTTCTCCCCCGTGATGGGGGACACAAGGTATTCATCTGGAGCAGGGGCTGGAGGCAGGGGCTTGGAAGCTAAAAGGAAACAGAGGTGCTTGAGTGAGAAGATTGGGTGGCAGCCTGGGTTAAGAGGGTGCTGTTTCATTCATGCATCATTCATTCAAGACACATCTGTTCAGTGCCACACTGTACCTGGCAAATTGCCAGGGCACCAGAGATGACTAAGCGCTGTTCCCCACTGCGAGGCCTAGGAAAGAGGGGCTATCAATGCCTTTACAAGCCACCTAGAAACAAGCCATCCTAGAAACAACGCATACAGGCAGGAAAGCAGGCCCTACCTTTGGGGTCATAGTCCTTCCGGACGATGACCTGGTCTGGAGTCGGGGGCAGAGGTGGTGGCATGGGTGTCTCTGGGGGTGGGGGCACTTTTTGCCCTTCTTCTTCATCATCTGAACCCTGAAAAGCAAAGCAGTGGTAGCACTCAGAGAGGGACTGGGAAGCCACCTCTCTGCAGCTGAGCCCTGGTGGCTCTCAGGGTGGCAAGGAGCCTAGGCCCCTGCCAGCCAGCACCCAAGTGCTAAGCCTCCCCAGGCAGCTGAGGCCAGCCGGCAGCCAGCCAAGCTGCTTCCTCACAGCATGAATGGAGCGCTGGGGGCCGTGGTGCTAACACTCCGCCCAGGCATTTCCAGCAGCTGGCACCAGACAGTCCCAGGAGGCTAAAGGCACTTAACATGCCGGGGAGGGTGCGGGGGGCAAGTCAGCACTCAATGGTAGCTGCTCATAAAGCAATGCTGGGAGGGAAAGTAAAAGTCAATTCCCACAGACACAGAGGTTTTTCTTCTCAGGCTGCACACGAATTCTTTCCAAGGGGAGGAGGGCAGCTTGGCACTAGAGCCTCTGTGCCTGCTTGGAAGGCCTGGTTCAAAGAGGGTAGAGGTGGCTGAAAGGAAGCACAGGCTACACGTATAAAAGCACTGGGAACTGCTGATCATTTGGTATAAATGCAAATGCATCAAAGCTCGTGGTATAGCGTGTTCCCTGAGAGCTGGCATAAAGCTAATGGGGAGCAGGGCCTCTGGGCAAAAGGGAAAGGTCGCAGAACAGGGCCTGCACGGCCTTCAGATCCTTGCCTATGAATGAATCTTTGTTGCCCAAGTGGAAGAGAGGCTCTGTGCTGTCCGGGCTTGGGTAGCTGCTTAGCCAGGACACCTTATTCAGGACCCACGCCTCCTTTCGAGGTTCATAAGGGAGCTGGATCTGACTGGTGAAGAGCACCCCATCCCCTTGGGCTCCAGCGGAAAAGGTCATCCTTCCCCTGCCCAGGCCTTCTCAGGGGGCATACCTCATCCATGTCCTGCACTTGGGTATCCTGGTCCAGCTGGGAAGGAGGCTCCTCTACCTTCTCCTGCTTATCGTCCTCGTCATCAGATTCGACCTCCATCTCGACCTCCTCACTCTCCCCAAACTTCTCATAGCGCTCCTGAATGAGGATTCGGGCCCCCAGCTCCTCAGGGGTGGTGGGAGGAGGGAAGTTCCCTGGGAGAAGGGGAGCCAGAGTCAAAGGGCGGCCCCCACAGATGTCCCTTATCAGAGGCCCATCCATCTGCTCTCTCCACACTGAGCTCTCCGAGGGCTGGGGCTGTCTGACTTTTCTCCTCTCTCCAGAGGCCCACCCCAAGTCTGATACAGTAAGTATTTGTTGAATTAGGTTTAACTGGGGCAATGTGGCAGAACTGAAGTCTTCTGGGAGCAGAGATGAAACAGACACTGGCAAAGCCCCCTGAGGGAGTCTGCTGCTCTCTGGGAACAGCTGTACAAGCTCTCCCAGGATGGCTCTGAGCTCTGGCTCCCGATCTGGAGTCACAGGCCTACCTTGCTCATTGGGTTGGAAGTCCACCGTTTCCACCACCACAAAATCATGCCAGTCGATCTGCGCATAGGCCACCCGCTCCTTCTCCTTCTCCTCCTCTTCCTTCTTCCTCTCACGCTCCTGGAACTTGGCCCACTCCACTCGGTAACACACCTGAATTAATGGGAAACAACAGGGTCCTGAGCTGAAAGGGTCTGCTCTCAACGAGGGTGTCACCTCCAGGGCCTTTACCAAAGTCAGCGTCTCCTTCAGAACAGGAGGCTGCTCTGCCCACAAGGGGAACTTCATGCAGCAAACTATGGTATCTGTGTCTGGTTTCAGCCAGGCCCAGAGTTTCAATAGAATGAAAATTCTAAATGCCACAGGAACCGTCTGTCTGGGCCCCAAGGGCAACTGCTTATAACCTCAGTTTTCTGCTCGAGTTAACGAGGGGCTCTATGTTCAGAGAGTAGCTAACTCCCTGCCAGGAACTCAGCATGACAACCAAGAGCCCACAAGAGAAGCGGCAGCCTGAGAGCCTGAGAAACAAAAGACTTCATGGCCACCCAAAACAGCCAGCACCAAGATACCTTCTCTCCTTGACTCTGAAAACTTGGGCTCCATAAGGCATCTGTCACAGGAGAACCTGTTTAGGAGTGGAATTCTAATGATAGTAAAGTGATAGTAAAAAGAGGGAGGCCTAGTGAAGGCAAAGCAGAAAATGGGGGAACACAGGATCTAGGTTTCTTTGGCCTCTGTAGCCACAAGGCCTTTCTTCCCACCAGACCTGTGCCTGGAACATAAGGTACTGTCTCAGAGACTATTTCCAAACACAAAAGAGAATCCACACACTATAACTTGCATCATCAGCAACTGGTTACAAGAAATTGAGTTTACCTGGTCCAAAACTTCTCGGGGGTTCTCGGCCTCTCTCTTGAGCTTTGTAAATAAGCCTTTGGGTGGAATCAAGATCTGAAACACAGAAGAATTATTAAAGCAACTATCAGTGCAGACAACATGGGGCAAAGAGGTGGCCTTCCTGGGCCCGTAGAAAGGCACAGAAAAGAGAATGGGATTCTGGGTCCCAGTCCCAGCTACACTTGGCTGTGTGACTTTGGATAAGTTGTTTAACCTCTGTAATTTAGTTTTCTTCTATAAAACAGTGACACCACCACTTAAAAGTTGGTTGACACTATCAACTTAAAAGGTTGCTGCAAGGATTAGCAGGAAGGTATGCAAAACCACGGGCAGATTACCCACAACCTGGTCAGTACGCAATGGCTGCTTTCAGGGGATGGATCTGCTTCTTATCTTTTGCATGTGCTACCAGGCCTCCCGACTATCCTATTTAAGACTGCAACCAGGGAGCACTGGAGATCTTGTTACCTGGCATATGTTGTCAGATTGACTCAAACTCTTATAAAAATTCTCTATAACAAACACTGCAGCCTACTGGCCCCACCTGCCTAGATTTCTGTCTCCTTCTTTTTTTTTCTCCATAGTTTTATCACCACCTGACATATACTGACGTTACATTTGTTTGTCGTCCTTGCACTAGGCCAGAAGCTCCACAAAGACAGGGATTTGTCTTTTTTTTGCACTGTATTTCCAGCACCTGGAATAAACTCAATGTATATTTGCTGAAAGAACAAATGCTGGCTTTGTTCAAAACAGCTAGTCACTGCAACTGTCCCCCAGTATCTACTGTCACTGGCAAGGTGGCTCAGTGCCACCACATCCTCCCTGTACCTCTATCCCTGGAATCCATCTGCTCCTAGAGCTCCCATGGCTAGAGACAGACACCAGCGCCCTCAAGTTAGAGTATTACATATCAACACCCAAGTTCTGAGGGAGAGGAACAGGCAAGTAACAGAACAAAAAGAAATCTGGGGACCTTTAACCCCAGAAGCAGTCTACTGGGAGAAATTAACCCAGGGCTTACTTAAAACTGATACTGTGTAATTACAGTAACCCTATGGCCTTGGGCCTTCAATGATTGTTATTTCAGCTACTGGCTTCTGCTGGATTTGGTCTTTTTTTTTTTTTTTTTCTTAATTGGGGAAGTGGGGGAAGGAAACAGACAAGTTGCTGTCCTTTTGTTCTTCAGTCTAGTTGTGGAGGACATTGCTTCACTGGCCCAAGTTGGCACCATCATTGCACTCTTCCCGGGCGAGGCAGATCAGTTGCCAGCTTCTGGACGGCTGCTGGCCGCTCACACTGGCTGCTGGCTACACACGGTAGCCCATGACAACCCACTGCAGCAGGGGCTGCAGCCTACGCCGTGCCTGGTGACTCACGGCAGCCCAGCTCCAGGTTGAGCTGTTGTTCAGCATCTTAGCTGTGGAGGGCAGTGTTACTGGCCCTTATATGTGGGATCCGAACCGGGGCCCTCTGGCGTCCCAAGCCAGCTCTTAACCAATGCGCCACTCGGCCGGCCCAGATTTGGTCATTTTTTAAACACACATTTTTATAATTCTTTCCACTTGTGAGTCCTTTCGAGTCAGAACTTTAACATATTATGTCTAGATATCAAGAACAGATGTGCAGATTATGCCACTAAAAGACAATCTCCACTTCATATATAGCCAGAAAAACGTACCACAGGCAAATCTATACGTGTACTTTGCAATAAGTTAAGAATCTGATTATTTTAAATACCAGTATTGACTTGCTCAGATTCTTGATTGTAATAACTTAGCATAACTAAGATCCTAGGGTCTGGAGTAAAAATGCCAGAGCTGAAGTCCCAGCTCTTCGACCCTGTGACTGTGTAACTCTGGCCAAGTTAACTTCTCTGTGACTCAGTTTTCTCTTCTGTAAAATAAGTATAACAGTGGCTACCTTATAGTTCATTAGGGATTAAATGAGAAAATACTGCATATGTAAGTACTTAAATACTAGCTATACTATGTTAAATTGTTTCCCAATGCCTATTTAATGATATTTCTAATTCAAGTACCTTTTAGAGTGAAAAACAGGTTTTAGAGTCAAATGTTAGATTAAATCTCATTGTAGCTACTTACTAGCTGAGAGACCATGAGTAAGTGACTTCACCTCTCTGAGCCTGTTTCTGCTTTGGGAAAAGGAGGGGAAAAAGCTTACCTTATGGGTTATTGTTGAGGATTAAATAAGGTAATACACCCTTATTAAGGGCTTGTTTCTTTCTCAGGCCCTGTGCTAGGCACCTGAAAATTTAAAGGCACTTAAAAGCAGCTAGCACCACTTGGCCTTGTCACATAGTGGGCACTCACCTAACGCAGTTATCAATCATGCGTTTCATTTCGCTTTAGAGATTTTGCATTTAAGAGTAAAAGCTAAATAGAAATCAAAATTTCACATGAACTGGAGTTTTTAACACATGCCCAGGCGCCCCACGAAGGAGCACTGTCCCTGTAGACAGGGAGTGAACAGAGTCCTCCTTATGGTAAATGCCCTCCTTCCCTGGGCCCAGCACCCTGGCCCCCGCCCTGACAAGGCACCTTGGTATACTGTTCCACCAGCTTCGTAAAGTAGTTGAAGAGGCTGTGCTGTGGGCGGAGGAAGTCAAACTGGTAGTTGCGTTGTTCTTTTTGCATCAGCTGGGTCAGAAACTGGCGCCCATTTCTGGCCACAAACTGAGCCGTCAACTTCACCACGTCCAGGTCAAAGGCTGAGATGGATGGCGGGTCTGCGATGAACTCAAACTCAGGAGGGGGCTCTTTGGGCACGATGGTCTCTTGGATCACCTGGGCTTGGACCTAAGATGCAGAGGGAGTGTGAGGCAAGAGGCACAGGGGAGAACTGACTTCAGAGAGGGGGCTCTACATTTCTATTAATGACGTGCACACCACTGGCACATGGTGTGAGAATCCTAACTCACAAAAGCACCAATTTCTTGGCCAACTGTGGCCTCGACAACCTGAACGGCTTTTAGTGAGACCCATGCCCCTCTGTACCTCTGCTGCTGCCCTGAAACTGAAGGCCAAAACTAAGTGGCTGAAGATCCGACAGGAACATGGCTTATAAATCTCAACCGAGGTGGACAGAGAACGCAATAGGCCCTACATGTGTGCAGAAGATGCCACATGACAAAGGATTTCCATCCACGTTTGTTACCTCATCTGCCTTCCACACGAACCATGAGGTACAGAGAACAGGTACCGTCAATCTTTTTACAGATGAGGAAACCGAGGTAGCCTAAGGCTCTAAGAGTAGTAAATTGCAATGCAAGGTCTCACAACCTACTTCAACCTTTACTTCCCACTGTAAAACAAAGCCTTTGCCACCATGGTTCAGGAGTGGGATGAAGAGAAGGGACCACTCCAGGTCTGCAAAGGAGGCAAAATATGCCCGCTGTCCTCACTGATAACCCTGACTGTCCCCAGTGCTGCGCCTACTGCTGAGGGGTGTATTAGGGAAGGCCAGATGGAGGGGCCCTGGGAACGTGCGACACAAGAGAGGATGGCACAAAGAGGGGCCCATAAGCCACAATGCAATACTGTCCTCATGCCATGGTCAAGGCAAAGACAAGGGGCTGAGTGCACGGATTTTATAGTCCTGACTCTGTGGCCTTGGGTTATTCACACTTTCCCACGCCTCAGATTCCTCATCTGTAAAATGGTCACTTTGCTGGCCTCCTCATGCAGCCCCTGTGAGGTGCCAATGAGACAAGGCCCCCAAAGCAGAGCAGAGAGCTTGACAAGCAGTGCTCAGGAAATGCCAACTGTCAGCAGGACTTTGCTGTCTAATCCTCAGCATCAGCCTCTGTAAGATGAGGATAAAAATCTCAAGTCTCTCCCTAGGTGGTTGTGCATTTTGACAGCAGAGTTCATTATTCTCCCCCCTCCCTGTCCTGGTCCCTCAGCCCTAGGGAAGTGAGGGGAGGGACTGGCTCCAACCTTCTGGGGCAGCTGCTGCTGGGTGGCTTGCTGCTGCTGCTGCATGACCTTGGGGATGGCGGCCGAGGGCTCCTGAGCCTTCCCCTCCTTGAACTCGCTGACCTTGTGGCGGTAGTAAGCATGGTAGGGATCATTGGGGTTCAGAAAGTTGAACTTGGGGTTGTTGATCTCGTTCTGTCGTATCCTAGCTTCAAATTCAGGTCCATTTCTAGAGGGAGAGAAAAAAATATATATATATATATTTTTTAGCTGAGTCATCCTGCTACCTATTGGCAGCTTAGCGGCAGCTCAGCTTGGGTTGGGCATCGAACAGCTGTTGCTCAGAGCTCAAACTCTTGAGTGAGCTCTTAACCAACTGAGCCACTTGGCCGGCCCCGAGAAAAAGATTTAATACCACAACACTTGCAACTGCTGAGACCCAGACCACCACCCATTAGAGCCTTCTTCTTGCCCCCAACCATCACTCAGACTAGCCTGTCTCTCAGCATAGAAGAGGTCCTCCTCGAGACTCCTGCAGTCAGCGGCCAGTGCCATCTGCCTCCTTCAGCCTGGCCCAGGCCTCCTCTACCACAGGGTCTCCCTTCATCATTCCAGCAATTCCTCAGCCAGTCTCGCCATTTCCAAAAACCATCTGGACTATTGCTTTTCTCTTTTAATAAGATTTATTTACTTCTAAAAAAAAATGTACTTACAAAGGAAGGCATATATTACTACTACCAGTAAAAATCAGTATGGCTTTACTATAACAAAAGGCAGCCATAAAATTAAATACAATGAAAACAAAGTAATATTGTTAAAAATTTAGCTTGATGGACATTCATGGCAACTAAGACCAGTTCTCTTAGTTAAAAAGAGGGATTACTGAGTGCCGGAGAGGTGTTAAAGATAAACGAGCACCAAACTGAGACTGACCTTTGGGTAATGAGAAGAATTGAAAACAATGAAAATGTAGATAATTAGATTGAATACCTTGTCCAAGTATTGCCTAAAATCACCCAACTTACTACTGGGTGAGCCTCACACAAGCAACACTGCTCTGCAAGGACCTTCAGGCAACAGGGGACCAGTAAAATCGGCAGGGAGGTCTCCATTCTCTCCTGGTACCTGGGACAGTCCCACAGACACCCCATGTTCCCAGTTTGCATGCCTTTAAAAACTCGGAATGAAATAAAAAAATGTCTCTCTCATAAAGTTTAGGGAACCCCTGATTTATTTTTAAGAGTCCCAATAGTAATATTTCAAGGAGTCACGCATATATAACACCTGTGTCAGTACACTAAACTTAAAGACACAAGATATAGACATGTTCAAGTTTTGGGTTCACTACCGACTCACCAAGTTACTGAACTTCTCTTTGACTCAGTTTCCCACATGTAAAATGTGGCTAACACCACCTTTTCTCTCTGTGTTGAACTATTGAGAAGGTCAAATTCGTTAAGGAGATGCCAAAGTCTTTTTGATTCATACATGGCCTGTAAATACAAGAGCTGTCACTCCTATAAAAGTTAGAAGGGGCTGTTTCATAAACATTAGAGATGATCTGGGTATTAGGAGATGACTGTGGGGCTTCCATCACTCCTATAGTCAGAGCCCAGCACTCAGAGATGCCCCAAACACACCAAGGGACAGCTCCAGGGGCTGATGGGCGGCACGGTGGCTCCATTCTCTTCAGACTTTCACAACCTGGCCCTGTCAGTTAAAGAGAGGGTGGGAGACAGGGTGCAGGCAACGCTGTGGCCAAGGTTAGCCACTGTAACAATCTGTGCCATAGAGGTGGTCATCACCCGGGCTAGCTACTCTGCCAATTCTGGTCACACTCTTTCATAAGACTAACACTATAAGGTCTCAATTGACAATGCATTAGAACTGGAACCTCACGCTTGGGGAAGGAGCATTCGTTCCCCCTCCTTAAATAATGCAAACCACCCACAAGGAGAAGACTGAAAGCAGTTAAATTCTGCTAAATTCAGCCACCATACCCAGCAAATGCCCAGGGCAAAGGGATGCTAGAAAGAGGGGCTCTGGTTGTCTCCTCCATCACTGCTGCCTAAGCAATAACCTCATCACATCTGGGAACAATCAGAGATTAAAACAAGAAGAAGGCAGCCATGTTCATTCCCAGCTCTTCTGTTGCTTTAAATTTAGAATTGTATTCTCTAACACAAGGAACAGATTTCAACAGGAAAAGGCAAGACTCTGACTCAACCCAGCTGGTGGGACTTTTAAGGGTAATTTCCACTTCAGCTTCTTGACAGAAAAATGCAGTGAAAGGAAGACCTAACCTACAGAGAAAAAAACTTCTTTTGGAAAACCATACTTGGTGATTTTTACTGTATGCTCCATTAATGTGTGAACCCAGCAGAAATGAAGCAGAGGGTCCTGCACATTTGTTTCATCCCAGAGTGAGATACTGATCTGTCCTTTTATTACAATGTAAACAAAAGCAAGTTCACAGATTTCAGAAATGCCTACAAGGCAATCATCATCGCCAAAAACAGATCTAAAGATGTGGATGTATAGATTAATTTTTAAGGGAACTTGGGTAAACTACTATTTCTGGGGCAGCAGAGGGTGGCACAAAATTATTGGAAAGCTACTTGGCAAAATGTTTAAGAAATCTTTAAAAATGCTCTTTCGGCTGGTAATGTGCCACAAAGGATTTTCTTCTAAAGAAACAATCTAAAAGGGAAAGTGAATGCTCAGCGACTTCCCCACAGCGTCATTTGCCCAACTGAAATGTTGGCAACCTCAAAGGAAAAGATACAGGACACGGCCAAGTTAAGGCCCATCGCCTCAATATGGGACAGCCTCTCCAGAGAGGACAGCACAGCCATTAGACCATAAAGAAACACGGGAAAATTGCTTACAAAAACAGTGCAAAAGGAAAAAGCAGGATGTGAAAGTTTCTCTGCTAGTATTACAAGGACCTACAAAAGGATACCAAGGGCCAGAAGGAAACAGGAAAAAGTGAAAACAGCTGGCAAAAACTATTCTGGTAGTGAGAGTGTGGTGATTCTTCGTCCAACACCCTTTTCCTATTTATTCTGTTTTTAAAATATCAGGGGAAAAGGAGAAGTGTGAGCGTTGCTATGAGACATTAAGCATTCATCATAAATACAACACCTGCTGCCCTTAATCTGACATGGCCTGGTATTGTTCAATCAAGCACAGAACAGTTTTAACCCAGTACCCAGGTTAATCAAGCCCTTGAAATGTGATGAGATGAATCGGCATGGCACCTGACACAATGAAAGACATCAACCAGAGTAATCTCTTTCTCTGTTTCATTTTATTAGGTTGGGAAAGGACGGAACCATCTATTAAATAATGTATTATGATGGGGATGCTGCCTCAGGGGGTCAAGGTGTGGCCCCCTGGAAAGCAAATGCTCTGAGAGTAGCAGTCTGCTCAGGGCCAGCTACTGCTTCCATGCAAGGAGCTGTCCAGTTCATCAAGAGAGGCCAGAAATCCAGATTTATTGCATAATCTCCTCATTTTGAAAAAGTGGAAAAATAACTTGAGTTAAAAAAAATATACCGCGAGGGGGTGACTGGTTAGCTCAGTTGATTAGAATGTGGTGCTGATAACACCAAGGTTGCCAGTTCAGTCCCCACATGGGCCACTGTGAGCTGCACCTTCCCTAGAAGAGTCAACTGTGCCATTGTAGCATGGAAGCAATGTGTAACCAATGACCATGGCTGTTCCCCAATAAAATTTAAAAAAAAAAAAAATCACGAGTACAAACAAAAAATCTGTAGGCTGGATGTAACCTACTGGCTGCCACAGGAATACTTTAAATATCCTAAAGTAGGGGATGTGATGTGTTGACCCTAGGAGTCAAGCAGCCATCAAGAAGATTCCATCTGAGGACATCTCTGTGTGTGTAAGTATGATGGGTAGGGACAAGAGGAACTTGGGCTGATTTCCACACCCTTTGAGAAGAGAGCTAACACCTGCATAATGTACCTGAATTATGTTCAGTCCCATTACCTCATTCCTGCCTCACAACAACCCAGAGGTGGTATTTTATACCCTTTCACACATGGGTCATTTGAGGCTCTGAGGAACAGCCCTTGCACAATGAGAACAATCAACTTTCTTTCTTGTCTTCCTCAGGCCAGTGGTTCAGAAATAGATACACATACTATCCATGTCAAAGCAGCTTTCCAGGCATTTCCTCAGGCCCATTTTGGAAGCACAGGTTCCTGGTGACTCTGGGACTAGGTGTGACTCACTCTCTGCCACTGCCATGATGTGTTAGAGATGTCAGTCCTGCCAGCTGCCTACCTCACCACCATGGTGCAGTTTTAGATGAGCTAATGGGCCTATGCCAGTAATGCCTCTCTTAAAAACCCAGTGTTGCCCTGTGCAGATTCAAGAGCTCTTGGTGCTAAAATCCACTTGTGAGCCACACGAGCAGAAGTAGCTATGTTACCTGGCCACAAAGCTAGCAGTCTTGTCAACGATATTCCTGACTTCTGGAGGAGGGTAAATAATCCCCACCACCGGCTTGGAAGGGGTAGAATCCTCCTTTGAAGATGCTTCTTCTTCTGTGGGCTGTGAAAAAAGAAAAAGGAAATAAGGTCTCAAAGTTCATGGTTTGAGGCTGGACCACCCCCTCACCCCCTCCTCCCCACCCCAGGTTAAACCCTTCTAGGATATTACTGAGAGCATGAGACCTTCTCCTGCAGACTTCCTTCCGGTTAGAACCCTCTGCTTCAGGAGAGCGGTTCTCTTAACTGCATTGTGCTTGCATGGGATCCTCCTGGGGAACTAGTAATAAAAGCAGCTTCCCTGGCTCCCCCAGCTAGACCATCTCAGTAACACTGGGAATTTGCATTTTTACCAAGAGCCCAGGTGATTCAGACGCAGAGGGCTCTGACCATACTCTGAGAAACCATGTTCCAGAATCCAGAAAGGCGCCTATACCAAGGGATGGCTATTTAGCGATTGTGTGCCAAACAAAGAAACGGGAAACTCCTTGCTGGCTGCTCCTTCTGCATTGAATGCCCTTTCCTCTGTATCCATCCATAGTCTTCACCATTCAAATGCTCAAATGTTCTGTGAAACTCCACTGGAATACTCGACTTCCATTGTCAATACATTCTAATATTCTTTCCTCACCAGTCTTCCTTTAGTAAACAAAGTGTCAAGTCTCTCATTTCAGAAAAATCAAGTTTCTCCCCTGCCCTCATGTTCCTTTCTGCTGCTGCCTTCTCCCCCTTCCTCTGCTAGCTCAACATCCTGAGTTCTCTCAGCCTTACTGTTCCCACTTCCTCACCTCCCATTTGCTCCCCATCTATTTTAGGCAATTTTTTTTTTTTAGCTGAGCCATCCTGCCACCTTTTGGCAGCTCAGCTGGAGCAGGGCATCGAACCGCTGTTGCTCAGGGCTCAAACTCTTGAGCGAGCTCTGAACCAACTGAGCCACTTGGCCGGCCCTCCCATCCATTTTAAATGCTCTTGCCAAAGTCAAAAACAACTACCTATAGCCACATAGCAGTTTTCCAGCTATGTCAGGGGTCGGCAAACTGCGGCTCACAAGCCACATGCAGATCTCTGGGTAGTTCCGTCTCAAAAGTTTGCTGACCCTTGGAAGAGCCAATTCTGTCCCTCACAATAATTTAAAAATTATTCGAGAGCCATAAATATATTTTTACATAATTACCATTATGTGAATAATATCCTTTAAAATTTTTATAAATTAAACTATGATAGTTTTATTTTCATTTTCAATTTTACTTCAGAGCCTGCGGCTCATGAGCCGCAGTTTGCTGACCCCTGGCGGCTCTTCCGTCTCAAAAGTTTGCCAACCCCTGGCTATGTGATCAATGACCACTCTTTCACAAAACAAAACTCTCCACTCAACTCCAGGCCCTATTCTCACCTGTCTTTCCTTTTTGCTCAGCATTCCATCCAAGTCCTTCCTGGCTTCTGTTTCACCTCATGCCCTATAATGGGCACCCCCAAAATTCTGTTCTTGAATTCTCTTCACAGTATTCACACTATCCTCAGCCAGCAACTCACAACCACATCCTCCATTTCCCCTACCACCTCTAGGCCGAACAATCTGGCCCAAATGGATGTCCCAAATCACTCTGTGTGCTAGAGCTTTAGATCCAGTTGACTCCTAGGCACTTTCAACTCTATCCTCTTTCCTCATGAATGGCCAACCAGGCACCTGGTCAACCAGGCCAGAAACTTGGGCATCCTCCGACCCCTTCCTCAGCCTCCACATTTAGTGACAATAATATTAACATTTATCGAGCAGAGTAGGTGCCCTATACTTTTCTAAGCAATTTAACTATATTAACTCTTATAACCCTATGAGGTAAGTACTTTAATTATCTCCATTTTACAGTTGACAAAACTGAGGAATGGTGAGCTTACCTGGCCCAAATGGCAGCAGAACCAGATTTCCAACACATCACTTTGGCTGGAGAGCCTGTACTCCCACCCATTTTGTAACATGAGCTTGCCAGACCCTCTGCCCACCCCCACCCCCAATCTAGCCCAGCCCTCAGCATCTTTTGAAAAAAATGACTAATCCTCCATCCCCAATTCTTCAAATCACTGCCTATATACCTTAATTTCTGAAACACGAATGTCATTATCCGCTTAAAATCCTTTTCTCTCCACTGTCTACTAGAAGTTCAAATTCTCAGAACCGCACATCCTGCCACCACTTCCCCAACACTCTGCTTCAACCACACTTATTTACCTTTGACCAGAGGCACCATCTTGCTGTCTTTGCACTTGTTATCTGATATCACTTTATTTTTCCCCAGTGACTGGGAAAATGCCAGGACACACAATCACCTAAATATTTGTGGAAAGGGTATATAGACCCATCAAATAGATGGAGATGGAAGGAGAACTGACTCTGGGTGGTGAACACACACTGTGATATAGAGATGATGTATTACAGAATTGTACACTGGAAATCTATGTAACTTTACTAACCATTGTCACCCCAATACACTTTAATTAAAAAAAAATTAAATGTAAAAAAAAAAAAAAAAAGAAAGAAAAAAGAAAGGGTACGGACCTCTTCTGTCTTGTTCCCCACTGTAGCCTGAACCCAAAACAGTGGTCAGCATACAATATGTGCTCAATAAATGTTTGCTGAATGAATAAATAATGTCATTTCCCTTCCCCAATCACCTACTTGCTGAACTCCTATTCATCTTTCTAAAAGCGATTTACAGTACCTCTCACTCCAGTGGGCTTCACCTACTTTAATCTCCCCTCCACCCCATCAAAGTAATAGTAATGCCTTTGTACCTGAAATTTGTTATAGGGCAAATCACAACCATATGCAATTTATGTATGTCTTTCTCCCTCGGCTAATTGAGATCTTTTGAAATTCCAGTGTTATTTACAGTGATGGGGCAAACCATTTGTTGAACAATCAAGTATATCTGTCTCCCCACTAGCCTGTGAACTCCCTAAGGGAGGGGTGTGCCTCATTCTTTGCAGAATTTGGGAGCCTGGCACGTGTCTGGTTTAGGCTAAGCACCGAGTAGATGCTGAGAATTAACATTCAAAGCTGTACCCTGCAGGCTGGGAAATTAGGGATTACTGGGCAAAGACCCACTGGGGAGGTCCAATTGCCACAGAAATTGCCACGGGTGGGTGGGCTAGAACAATGTTTCTCAATCTTTATTGAATCACTTTGGGATCTTGTTAAAATGAAGATTCCTATTAGAAGATCTGGGGTTGGAGACTCCGCAGTTCTAATAAATTCCCAGGTGATACTAACGCTGCTGGTCCGCAGACCCCACTTTGAAAATCATTGTTCCAGAGCGCTCGGCTCGCTACCAGAAGGCAGCGCGTTGCCTCCTGGGACTTGCAGTCCCTCTAAGCCCTCCTAAGCGGCCGCTTCTTCCTGCAAAAGTGAGGAGCGCCCAGGCCTAGTCTCGAGCTGGCGGTGGAGGTGAGGGGGGCACGGTACCTGTTTGGGCTCGGTGACCACGGGCGGCGGCGGGGGCACCGCCTGCACAGGTCCAGCCGGCATGACTGCAACGCTCAGGGCTGCCAGTCCGAATCAGTGTAAGTGAGCAGCGCTGCGTCAAAACAATTTGCCCCCAGCGATAGTACGACGAGTCCGCAAGATGGCGGCGGCCGAGCGAGTCACCGCCGAGGAGGCAAGGCTGACGCACTTCCTGACACGCCCCTTCACCGTGACGTAATTTCCACGGGAGCGACCCATGCGAGACGCCGTTGCCATGGCAACGGTAGGGGCACCCGGCTACGATTTGCCGGGGTTTACAGGAGCGGCTGGCGTGCCCGAGTCAGTTCCATGAGCCGACCAGACACAGAGGCTGAGGCTGCGACGCTGGAGACTGGTGAGACGTTCTATCTACATCACCTGCCGGACGCCTGCACGTAACCCATTGCTCTGGCCCACCTTCCCTTTACTTCACAGGCAATTTCCTCGCTTCCTCCGACCCCCCTTTCAAGTCCCCAGCTCCCTCCAATTGGTCTCTCACTTTGGAAAACTCCCTCCCCTCGGGCCTCCTCTTCAAAACCCCACCTCCTTACTCCCTTACCCCCACCCTCTTTTGCTTCAGGCCCACCTCCTCCAGGGCACCTTCCCAGGTCCCAAGCTGTAACTATCTCTGGTCCCTTTTCCCGTGGGTCTGTCTGCCTTTTTTAGGTTCACTCCCTGCTTTCCACAGTCCCACCCTTAAGTCCCACGGACCATTTCAAATCGGGGCTGCTGCTTCAGATGCCACCCCCTAACTCCCACAGGTACCTCCTTGCAGGCTACTTCCCTCCCTTCCCTGAGGCACTACTTGAATCCAGCCCTTTTTGCTTCCTCTCCTCCCTATACCCTCTTCCCTCCTTCCCAACTCCTGAATGCGGGCCAGCTCTGAGGTCTTGTCTGAAGTTCAGTTTCCTCATTTGTGAAATGGGGGCATGATAAAAAGAGATGCTCTCCCACATCTCCTTCCTGTCTCTCACTCTCACACACACACACCCCATAGCTGGTTTATGTCATTGTTATTAATGTAGAATAATAATGTTAGCTAGAATTTGTTGAACATTTACCATGAGCCAAACCCTTTGGCAAACACTACACGCATTACATCAATTATTTCTTATAGCAACTTATTTGCAGATGAGGACAGTGAAGTTCAGAGTTGGTGGAGAGGGAACCGAAACCCAGGCCATTCTTACTCCTCTACTAGTACAGTTACTTATTTCTTTGTCTTCACTCGGTTTCTTCAGTGTCCCCAGGGATCCAGGCAATTAGCAGTCCTGAGTCAGAGACTGACAACTGCCATATACCGTATTTCCCCATGTATAAGACGCACCCTTTTGCGAAAAATTTGGGGTCTAAAAACTGGGTGTGTTTTATACAGTGATTGTAGATTTTATTTTTTTTTTAGATTTTTATTGGGGAATTAGGGATGGGAACAGCGCTGGGGAATTGGGGGAAGGGGAACAGACAAGTTGCTGTCGATTTGCTCTTCAGTCTAGTTGTGGAGGACGTTACTTCACTGGCCCAAGTTGGCACCATCATTGCGCTCTTCCCGGGCGAGGCAGATCAGTCGCCGGCTTCTGGACGGCCGCTCACCTCGGCTGCTGGCCGCTCACGCTACACACGGCAGCCCAGCTCCAGATTGAGCTGTTGTGCAGCATCTTAGCTGTAGAGGGCAGTGTCACTGGCCCGCGTATGTGGGATCCGAATCGGGGCCCTCTGGCGTCCCAGGCCAGCTCTTAACCAATGCGCCACTCGGCAGGCCCGGTTGTAGATTGTTTTACTTGCATTTCCCGCTGAGGACAAGGCAATATATGAAGACAGTGATTCGTCATCAGACACAGATGAAGACTAGCTAATGGTCGGGAGTTTTGACAGTGATGAGGAGTTGTATGAATTTTATGATGAATAAAAGTTGAGTTCAATAACTTTATGTAATACATTTTTTTTTAAATTTTGGGCCCCAAAATTAAGGTGTGTCTTATACATGGGAGCGTCTTATACATGGGGGAAATACGGAACATGGTTTTAGAGTTTCCAAAGTGTTTTCTTGGTGGTGACCTTGAATCTCTGCGGGCACACTGGTGGGGAGGTAGGCGTAATCTTTACCAGAGGGGTAGGGCCCTAGGGCTCAGAGAGGGAAGAGGCTTGAATGTTGAATGGGAATGGAGGAAAGGCTCCCTCCCTTCTCTGTGAGTCAGAAGTCCACCTTGAGCTTGAGGGAACTGAGGAGAGGCAAAGTTAGCTGCCCTTCCTACCTCAGGGCAGTGTCAGCTCAATTAGCACCATCAGCTATGTGACCTCAGGAACTGTGTCAGATTGAGAGTTCCACTCAAGACCCAGGAATGAGAAAGCCTATATCAAATGCTCCTACACTTGACACACACCTAAGTGGTTCTCAAACCATGGTGATGTCTGCAAATCCCCAATGTTCAGAAGAATTGACCTAGGTAAACTTGGCTATTTTTCAATGTTGCAGTTTCCTCTTGTCTATTCTTGCTTCTTTGGTATTTGCTGGTGCTTACCAGAGCTGGAATCTAACAGGAGTTGGTATCTTAGATGGCCCCAGATGGCAGCTGTAGTTATTTAAGGGTGAACAGGTCAATGTTTCATGGTGTCTTCACAAGCAAGCTCCTGAGTTCCAGGGCCTCGTCCCAGGGTAGGGTGTCTTGCTTGCTTTATTTATTTTCATCCTCCCTTTACAGAAAGGAAAACCAGGATGTTTCAGTCTGTTTTTTCTGTTTGTTTCTGCCTCATTCCTTGAGGACATAAAATCTCATGGGTGGCAATATCTCATTAGAGACAGTCACCAAGGCAGCATATGTGTATGGGATATGGGCCTGTGCGTGTGTGTGTGTGTGTGTGTGTGTGTGTGTGTGTGTGTTGTGGGGTAGAGCTGACACAGCTAAGACTAGCCCCCTGAAGAGACCCTCAGACTTAGATGGTGGTTCCTCGTGGACAGCTCCGTGTGCCTTGCTCTGTCCCTAGTTTTTTGTTTTTTTTTTAAGATTTTTATTGGGGAATTGGGGGATAGGAACAGCGCTGGGGAATTGGGAGAAGGAGAACAGACAAGTTGCTGTCCTTTTGTTCTTCAGTCTAGTTGTGGAGGATGTTGCTTCACTGGCCCAAGTTGGCACCATCATTGCGCTCTTCCCGGACGAGGCAGATCAGTCGCTGGCTTCTGGACGGCCTCTCACGGTGGCTGCTGGTCACTCACGCTGGCTGCTGGCTACACAAGGTAGCCCATGGCAACCCGCTGCAGCAGGGGCTGCAGCCTACGCCGTCCCCGGCGATTCACGGCAGCCCAGCTCCAGGTTGAGCTGTTGTTTAGCATCTTAGTTGTAGAGGGCATTGTCTACACTGTGGGTTCCAAACCGGGGCCCTCTGGCGTCCCAAGCCAGCTCTTAACCAACGCGCCACTCGGCCGGCCTGCTCTGTCCCTATTCTTGACACAGTGCCCAGCATATAGTAGGTATTCAGTCACCGTTTGCAGAATGAACACACAGGATCTGACCCTCTACACCTGCACTATGCAATACAATAGCCACCAGCTCATGTGGTGGTACATTTGAAAATGGTGGCTGGTTCAAATTCAGATGTGCTGTAAGTGTCAAATGGACACTGGATTTTGAGACTTACGCAAAGAATAAAAAAAATTAAAAAAAAAACCTCCTTAATGATTTTATATTGATTTCATGTTGAAATGATAATATTTTTGGTTAAATAACCGAATATATTATTGGGTTAAATAAAATACATTATTAAAATTAATTTTGCTATTTTTTTGCTTTTTTAACATGGCTTGTAGAAAATTGAAAATCCCATATGTGGCTTCATTATACTTCTTTTGGACAGTGCTGCTCTAGAAGCAGCATGGCCTGAGTATAGAGCAGAGATGTTGGACTCAAGAACCCCAGCTCCCCGAGTGAACTTAGGCTGACCCCCTAGTTTTCCAGAGCCTCCGTTTCCTCATCTGTATAAAAAAGGAGGACTTGGGAAGTGGTACACAGTAGGTCCTGTGGTCAGCTAGCACAAGCATGCTATCTATGCTCAGGTTCAACGCAGGTGACCACACCTGCCTTTTCCCTCACCCCATTCATCCAGCCTAGAATACCTTCTCCTCCTGGGACAGCCTCCTCCCTGTCCCCCAGGAAGCTCTCCCTGAGTGACCACTCATTCACTTTTGCCTTCATCCATTCCCAGGGACTGAAGAGCTGTTTGGGGCCAGCCCTGCACTGGAGACAGGAAGCCAGGTACCTGGATGAGCCTCTGACCCTGAGCCTTAGGCTAGTCCGAGAGGTGGGCAGGCACTTGTGTAGACATCCAGCTCTATAGGCAGGTACGTGCACAGAGGTAAAAACAGGGTACAGCACTCTGGAGGCCAGAAAGGCCGGCTCAGACCTCGGGAACTATCCCTGGGTGCCTCTGAGCTTCCTAGCACCTGTGGGCCTCTTGGCCCGGGTGGCCAGGTGGTACCGCAGTGAACTCAAACAGTTCATGCACTGGCAAGGAGACAGACTGCCACCCACAAGTAATTACTCAAATAATGATTCAGTGCCAGTGTGGTGTGTGCTGGGATGGAAAAGAACAGGATACTCTGAGAATGTGTAACAGGGGACCTTACCTGGCCTGGGCACCTGAGGGAGGTGTCTAATCTAGAGGAAGTATAGGGAGGGGGCACACTCTGAGTGGTGAGAGCTGAGGTGGGGGCTGACCACCCAGGGCAAGCGCCTGGGGAAACAGTCCAGTCTTTATGTTGTAGAAAGCCATGCAGGAGTTCTATAGCAGGGGTAGGAGTTGCCTTTTTATATAATCACTCTGGTTGCCATGTATAGAGTGGGAGAGGTGGTGCTGGGTGGAGGGAAGCGGGTGACCCCTCCGGGAGGCTGTGGCAGTGGTCTGGGGAGATGGTGGAGTGTGGAGCAGTATTGATGGACAGAAGCGCTGGATTCTCAGTGTGGTTTGGACATAGGATTTACAGCACTTGGTACTTGGATGTGGAAGTAAAGGAAGGGGACTCAAGGAAGTGCCCAGGTGTGCTCAGTGGGGGTGCCATTTTCTGAGAGGAGAGAGATGGGTTAGAAATAGGTTGGAGGAAGAGAGGTTTCCTGGTCAGGCCTGGACTTACTGTGGGCCAGAGGGGCCATGGCCTAAATATTGCCCAAGAAGCCCTTGAATTGCAAGGAGGGGCTGTGGTACAAGGAAGTGCTTTCTGATGCTGAAAAACCCACAAAGGACTAGGGGCCCCTGCTGTAAAGTGGGAAGGGACCAGTGCTCAGCGTCCATAGGGCTGCCCAGCTCTGAAGAGACTGCTGGCTCTGACCCCAGGTGCCAGAAAATAGAACCCCTGAGGCATGCAGTGAGTCATAGGAGGGGCTGGAACTGTCACTTCTCCACCTTCAAGTCAAGGGCCATGGATGGTTCATCCAAATCACTGTCTTCAGATGTCCATAGACTCTGAAGCTGGACAAGAAACAGGCTGTGCGGACCACAGGGGGAAAGGGGAAGCATAGTGGCTCCAAAGATGACCTTTGCTGTCATTGCTGCTAATAATAATCACAATAATACTAGTTACTACTGCTAGAGAACTTTTACTGCTGCGTCACCCTGGACCCAGCACTTTACTTGTTGACACCTTTAAAGGCCTCACAACCACCCAGCCTGGTTGGGAACAAGGACCCCATCTTACAACTGAGGCAGCTGGGGCTCAGAGGGGTGCACTGACTTTCCTGAGGCCACAAAGCCAGGAAGGGCAGGGCTGGGGCTCGCTGGATCAATACCGTACTTCCCCATGTATAAGACGTACCCTTTTTCGAAAAATTTGGGGTCTAAAAACTGGGTGCGTCTTATACAGTGGTTGTAGATTTTTTTTACTTGCATTTCCCACTTGTTTTGCGCTTGTTTTTTTGCGCTCATTCAACCACTGTATAAGAAGCACCCAGTTTTTAGACCCCAAATTTTTCAAAAAAGGGTATGTCTTCTACATGAGGAAATACGGTATATAATGGGCCCCCTGTAGGTTAAATATCATTACAGATTTTTCAGGTTTTCCTCTCTTATACCTTAAGACTTGTCTCCCCGTCCCTCCTCCCCAAATCAATGTATTTTCAAATTTCTTTGTGCATTTTTTTCTTTTCTCCATTCAATTACTCAGTCATTCACTTGCCAATGAGCATGTACCATGAGCCAGGCCCCAGGCTGGCCACACTGGGCATACCACAGTGACTCATGTGAACTGAGGACCTGGCCTGGAGAGGGGAGGCTATTCCAGCCAAGCCATCAGGGCTGAAATGGGTTACCTAACCCAGCCTGAAGGGTGCTCAGGAAAAGTTTCCTGTAGGAGGTGATATCCAGGAACCCTGAAGGATAAGAGGAGTTAACCAGGTGATGGGAATTGGATGGGGGAAGCACAATTCACATAGAGGGGACAGATGGGAATAGATGCGGAAACCAGTGCCTGTGAATGAGCTGCTCTGCAGCTGACAGTGGTGGGAGTGGTGAGTATGGAGCAGAGAGAGGGGGAGACGAGAGGGAGTGGGGAGGGACACAGCCAGAGGAGGCCTTTTCTCCCAAGGGCCACAGGGAGTCCTGAGCGGTTGTTGACCAGTGTGAAGTGATCAGATAAGGTTTGGCCCAGATCTCTGGAGCTGAAGTAGATGAGATTGGGGCAGGCAGTTCTGTGGCCCAGCTGGAAGCTACTGCAGTGGTGTAGCCAAGAGATGACAGTGGTGTGGTATGGCCCAGCACTCCCAGACACGCTGTGTTACAGCCTTTCTTTCAGTTGTCAGTTGCCTGTTTAATGGTTTGCTCTGGGAGGGAAGGACAGTAGGTACCTTCTCATTCACAGATGTATTCACCCAGCAGGGGTCTGGCATACACAGGTGCTTGGAAATACTTGTGGAACAATGGAATCAGCAGTATAGGTGTTGGGTAGGGTGGGTGAGAGGGAGGCTGGCAAAGTCACCCACAACCAGCTTCCGAAGGGCCAGGTAATCTGGGGCCAATAAGCAGATTTCTCCCCAGGGTCTAAGATGCACTTGAGCCTAGGAGCATCTGGTCAAATAGGGGGTCTCAGGAAGCTTCCTCCCGCAGTGGCCACATGGCTCTGGCTAACAGGGCTTCTCTCTGCCCACCCTAGGAGCCGTGAGGATGGCTCACCTGCTAGGCAGCCAGGCCTGCATGGACAGCCTGCGCAAGGACCTCACCGACCTGCAGGGCACCATCGTAGATGTCTTTTCCCGTGCCGGACCCATGCGCTTTCTCTCCTGGAAGTTTCCTGACCGCGTGGCCTGTGACCTGGACATGGTGGCCTTGCTAGAGCACTATGACCACGTGCCAGGTGACCCTGAGTTCACACAGCTGTCCCATGCTGTGCTGTTGGAACTTGTCATCGACAGGTAAGGGCCTTGACCAAATCTGGTGACCCTGAGATGCTGGCACCCACCCCTTAAACCAGTAGTAGCCTTGGGATCCCCCTCCAGCAGTGGTGATGATATTGGTAACAATTATCACCTTTGACTCAGTACTTTTGGGGGCCAGGTCAGCTCAGGGCCCTCACAGTGATCTCACTTGATGTTGTGGACTATGCTATCCTATCCTATCTTATCCTATCCTCCTCAGGGAGATGCTGACCACCATATTGGTCTCTGTGGCACCCCAGCTCTTACCACTACCTCTCCGGCTGCTGCTAGCTGCCTCCTCAGGGTTTCTGTGTGTTGGAGATAGCACAGCTGCTGTTCAGAGTTTCTATCCCAGGTTCTTTTTCCTGGCGTCTTGTGGGCTGTGCTGTCCCCACTGTATGTCATGGGGCCAGACACCGGATGTGTTTTTCCAAATTCTGGCCCTGCTGGGAAGAGGCCAGTGGATTCTCCCACACCCCCACTGTTTCTACACTGTCATTAACGTTAACATGGTCATTAGTCTTCCACTTCCTGCAGATCTCAATTCAGGTTCCCTGTGCTCCAAAACTTTACACACTAATGAAGTCATGGGGGCCTGACAGACAGGGACCCCAGCAGCTTGGGGATGACCTGCTTGGGGGCAAAGAAGCCAGAGTAACCACTTAGAGGCCTGGAGGTGCCCTCAGTGTAAAAGCACCATTTGGAACCCGTGAGGGGCTGAACCTGTAAGCACAGAACACCCCTTCCTTCCTCCTGGCTTTGCACATGCTGTGGTTTTTGCTAGGAGTGCCCTGCCCACCTCTTCCTGGTCTGGCCAAGCCCCATTTATCTGTCAAGGCCCAGTTCACCCATCCCCCTTCTCTGAAGCTGTTGCTGACATGTATTCCCACCCCTTGCTGAACCCCTCTGCCCTCCTGTGACTGAGGTAGGTGGAGCCTCCCCTGGGATTCTATGTGTGTACATAACTCCTGGTAGAGACCACTGGGTCTGAGACCTAGAGCAGCCTGGGAACCCTGGAGGACAGGGCCATGGTCACCGGCTTAGGATATAGCATTTAGAGGAGGTGCTCAGTTCATGTCAGGGATGGAATTATATGCGTATGACTAAGGATGAAAGTAATGCAGGCAGCACAGCAGTCTCTCACTTTGAGGGTCTGCCTGTATGAATACAGAGAGTGCTCTGTCAAGGTCGTGCTTTGTCCTTTTCCACCCCCCAATGCTGCTCAGCACTGCAACAGGCACAGTTGTCCCCATTTACAGAGGAGGACACCATGGCCCAGAGAGGGGCAGGGCCTGGAGGTGGCTGACACCTCCTCCCCCAGGCCCTCTCTGCCTGAGACCCTCCCTGCATGTGAAACAAGAGAAGGTCACTTATCTGCCTGGTATGTTTTGTAAACACAGTATTTCTTCCATTAAAATAGCCTGGTTCCCATGCAAATACAAACTTACCTTTTTAACACTCCATTGCCTTAAAATTAGCCCCTGACTCTAATTTGGAACTCTGAGCTTAGGATAGAGATCTAGTGAAGAGTCACTCCACATTTCTGTTGCCATGGAAGCACCCTGCAGGAGAAGCCCCTGACTAGAATCAGGAAACTGCAGGGCACCCCTGCCCTGCACACTCACCCTGAGGCTGTGGACAGGCTCCTCCCCTTTTGGCTCTCAGCTCTGTCCTCTGTAAGGTGAAGGCTGTCAGCCACATGATGTTAGGCAGCCACTCATCCAGCACTTTCCAAGCACTCAGGATGCAACTGAGGCAGGGCCCAGCCTCCCAGAGCATCCTGGTCCACTGGGGAACAGTCAGGCAGAAGTGCTGTCACCCAGGAGGCCCAGAAGAGGCCCCCAAGCTCAGCCCTCAGGGAGGGCTTCCTGGAAGAAGTGGCTCTGGGGTTGGGTTTGAAGCTGGCCTGGCAGAGCATATTCTAAGGCGCTCCAAGTCCCTGATTCCTGTGCCAGTTCCCCAGAGCCATAGGCTCCCAGTTATGTGGCATGAGGGCACACTGGCACTGGGCTGTGTCCTAGCTGACCCTGCTGTTTCTGCCCGCAGGCTCCTGCTGCTACTTCAGAGCTGTGGGAGCTACTTGGAGAACTTTGGTTCGGAGCAGACAGTGCCCCCTGCCCGGGCTGCAGGAATCTGCATGTCTGTGGGGCTCACAGTACAGCGCTTCTGGAATAGTCTGCTGAAGCTGAGCATGCTCTACCAGCAGGCTTCCTGCCAGGTGGGTCATCTAACCCCCATTCCCCAGCTGTGGTCACCTTCACACCAGTCCACACTGCCCCAGCTTCTTAGCTCACCATGTGGGCACTGCATCCATTGCTGCCCAAAGGAGGGTATCGACTCTGGAGCCTCCTAATCAAGGCCCATGCAGCTTGGCAGTTAGCAACACGGGCCACGGCAGGCATGTCTGGGCTGCTGGGCTCTGCTCTTTACACTGTGGGACTTTGGAAAAATCCTACCTACTCTGAACCTCAGTATGTTCATCTGTACAGTGGGAGTAATGCCAGTCCCTACCTCTCAGGGCATTGTTAGGTAATAGTGTAAATATGAGCACCATTTGTTATGTGTTATCCCATAATCCTCACAACCACCTAGTGGGAAGGACCACTATCACCATGATGGAGAGCAGACTAAAACTGAGAGTGACTACAGTGACACGAGAAAAGGCAAGTCCACTAAGCAAAAGCCCAGTAACCGGCAACTGGGTCTGTCACTGTTACTTTCCCAGCCACGTATGTAACTGCACTGAGCTAGGGTCAGGGGGTGGGTTGGGACAGGGGCAGCAGAGAAGAGGCCTGGGCTTGGTAACTTGAGGCAGTGAAAAGAAAAGACAAGGTTTGCTCTCATTCATATGGGTGTTAGATAACATCTGAAGGTCTGAGCATTAGGAGAGGCTGTCACAGAAATCCCCAGGGAAGTGTTCACCTCCCAGGCCCATCTCCCTCACCTGCTTTCCCTTTCTTTTCCTGACCACAGAAAAGGGCAACCCAAGGGAAGACCCCCACCTCCAAGCCCACAGCCAAGGGCGAGCCATCCAGGAGCCCTGAATTTCTGACTGCCAAGTTCATCAAGCCCCGCTCCCCAATGCCAGGCTTGTCCCAGCCCTGCCAAGAGCTGGACAGCCTCCCCATCATAGTCTCCCTGCAGTCTCCAGCCAGGACCACTGAGGATACCAGGAGTACCCATTCCCAGACTGTGGAGACGGCCCTGGTGCCCTGTGATGCATGCACCAGTGTCCAGGGCAGCCTGCGGGAGGTAGGCAAGGTGGTCATTAGTCTGTGTCAGAGCCAGAACTTGCCCTCATCCTTGGACCAGTTCCAGCAGCTGGTGCAGGACAGCATGGGGCTCAGGCCACTGCCAGCTGCCGCTGTGGGCCACTGGGCAGCAGAGCAGAGCAAAGACCTGACGCGCCTCAGTAAGCATGTGGGGGCCCTCAATCAGCTCGTCGGGCCCCTCAGGGCCCAGCTGGAGGAGGCTGAGGGGCAGAAGGATTCACTGAGGAAGCAGGTGAGCGAGCTGGAGCAGACACTGCAGCAGGAGCAGGGGGAGCGACAGCGGCAGGCGGATGAGACCCAACAGCTCCTGGCCACATGGGAGCATGACAAGCAGCAGCTGCTCGCAGGTCTGTGTCCCAGAAGCCGGACCCTTAGTGCCCGGGACCCTGCTACAGCCTTAGTTTGGGCTCTCCCACAAGCAGATCCCACGACAGGGCTGCAGTACAAGTAGTCGGTGTGGAAGTAACCAGGACTGGGGAGTGGGCCAGAGACACAGGGAAAGGAAGGCAGCAAAAGAGGGTGCACTCATCGAACCATCCGGCAACTGGGGCTTAATCCAGTCGGGAACACTGGAGCCGGTGTAGAACACGTGCCTCAGAGTTATCTCCTTAGAGGGGTGAGAGCGCCGAGGGGCTCATCCACTCATTCCTGTCAGTCACTAAAGGTGACTCCTGGGGAAGATTGCTCCCCTGGCACCTCCAGCCAGTAAAATGGCCTCTTGGGCTTTGGTGAAAGCCGTTAGACAAAGAGATATAGCACTGGCACTAGAAGTCAGCCAGTGCCTGCTGATGTGAGGTCGGAGGGACTTGGGCAAGTCACTGACTGCCCTTTTGAGCCTCAGTCACTTCCATGGAGGACACTGAGGCCCAGAGAGATATACAGACATGGCAACCAGCCAATAGGAAGCAAGCAGGCTTCCTGACACCTCCCCAGAGTTCACCCGCAAACCACGTGGCCCCTCCACATGGTGATGGCTGTCACCACTGGGCAGGAAGGCCACCGGCCAGGCCCAAGGAAACCTCTGAAGGGACTCTCTCTCTTGGCTGCACAGAAACCAGTGACCTCAAGATGAAGGTGGCCACCCTGGAGAGGGAGCTGAAGCAGCAGCAGGAGACCACGAAGGCCGTGGGTGAGGAGCCCTGTCATACAGCCGCATGCCATGTGCCCTGTATTCAGTGGTACGGCAGGACAAGCACCCTCTGTCTCTGTGCCCTGGGCTTCCGGGGCAAAGACAAAGGGAACCACAAAGAGGGTGGGCAGCCATATTGTTGGGTAATGACCCAAGTTGGGCTACCACCTTCTATTTTCAGAACCCACCTTAGGCAGGGTTCAGAGCCCCATTTTGTGGCTGATGACACTGAGGCCCAGAGATGTGCTGTGACACCCTCCTCCCCACTCCGTCCCATCCTGGCTCAGAGGCAGTGCAGGGACTTGCATCCAGGGCTCCCCTGCCCTATCCCTTCCCATGACTGCTCCATCCTGCAGAGACAAAGGCCCAGCAGCTGCAAGAGGAGGCTGAGCGCAGGGCAGAGGCCGAGAGGCAGGTGCAGCAGCTAGAGGAGCAGGTGCAGCTGCTGGCTGGGCGGCTGGACGGGGCCAACCAACAGATCTGCTGGGCCAACACAGAGCTGGACAAGGAGAAGGCCCGCATTGACAGCATGGTCCGCCATCAGGAGGTGAGGTCGGGGGCCTTGCCAGCACCCTGGGCACCTGCAACGTAGGCTGCAGGGAGAGATGGGTCTGGTGGGAGGTGGGGTTTATCTGTGTAAGGCATCTGCTCCCCAACACACTCCCTGGTTTTGGTGTGATTCACCTTTATGGAGGTCTGAGTCCTCCTCTGATCCAGGAACTGGGGGAATGGTGACCCAGGGACAGATATGGCCAAAGGAAGCCTTGTTCTGAAGGAACCTGGCAAGGGCAAGCAGTTGTGCCACCACAACTTTTCTGCCGGATGGCTAAGAGAGGCAGGGAAAATGCTGCAGGGGTTCTGGAAGGGACAGTCACATCTGCCTATGGGAATCCAGGAAGGCTTCTGGGAGGAGGTGGCTTTTGAACTGGATGCCAATGGCTGGTGATTAGTCCATCAGCAAGAGGAGGGCTAGAAAGGGCAGAGGGCCCAGGATACAGCTGTGGTGGGCAGTGGAGCCTTGTAGGAGTCCCCAATGGCGTGGCTGAGGGAGCGAGTGACCTGTCACACCTGCCACCTAGAGAGGGGGCAGATCTAGGGGCTATCCTGGCTGGGCGGGGAGCCACGATTCCAGGTGGAAGCCCTCAGGGCCAGGCATGGCCCAGGATGGGAAAGCCTTTCAGCCCCACGCAGGTGCTTTTCTCAGTGCCCAGCAAATAGTCACAGTCGCCACACATCAGGTGGCTTCTGTAAGCCAGGCACTGGGCTCAGCCTCTGCAGTCCTCTTATTCTTCCTCCTCACCACTAGAGTAGGAGGCAGGTACTCTTGGATAAGGAAACTGAGACTCAGTGAGGTTAAGGAAATTGCCCAAGGCCACACAGCTAGCCAGAGGTGAACCCAGGACCCAGAGATGGCCTGGGTTGGTTCTTTTTGCTTCACACTCTGTGGGTGTCAGGAAATGTGGGTTCCAAGTGACATGGGCTGATGGGACTCTGGAGACCTAAGGGGTAGAAGAAAATTACATTTCTTAGAATTCCTCTCTGAGTGGAGAAGTGGGAATGAGGCCGATAGTCAGCCAACTGCTTTCTAAGGGGGCAGAACCTGCAAGCTGGGGAGCCTTGACTTGACCAGGACGGGGGGTGTGTCTCCCTGCTGCCATCTTCCCTCTGCCCCTTGCCTTCCACGTGTATACATAGCCTCCCCCCACACAGACAGATGCAGCACAACAGGGAGGGTTTGGGGGTGGGATCACAGATACTATAGCCTCCTTAGTCCCACGTGGCTAGGCCTAGCCCTGTGGGCCTCATGGCCTCCCTGCTTGCCCATCCCGGCTCAGTCCCTGCAGGCCAAACAGCGAGCCCTGCTACAGCAGCTGGACAGCCTGGACCAGGAGCGCGAGGAGCTTCGGGGCAGTCTGGACGAGGCCGAGGCCCAGCGGGCCCATGTGGAGGAGCAGCTGCAGAGTGTGCAGAGTGAGAGGGAGCAGGGGCAGTGCCAGCTCCGGGCCCAGCAGGTAGGAGTGGGCAGCGGGAGGGTGTAAGGGAGACTTCCTTTTCACCAGAGGAGCCTCCAGCCGGCTGAGTGCCTGTGGGCCTGTCCCATGTCTGAGGAGTGGAGAGGGTGGGTGTCTTTAGGGAAGACAGGAGCTGTTCTGTGGGCCAGGTCTGAGCCTCCCTCTGTCCCAGGAGCTGCTGCAGAGCCTGCAGGGGGAGAAGCAAGGCCTGGAGCAGGCGATGACAGATCTGCAGTTGACCATCTCGGAGCTGGAACTGGAGCTCGTGGAGCTGAAGGAGCAGGAGCGGCTGCTGGTGACCTTCCCAGACCTGCATAGACCTGTCGAGGCCCAGGTCCAAAGTAAGGGCCCTGGGTTGGTACACAGGGCACACCGGGGCCTGGGGCAGGCAGGACACTGGGGTCTGCAGCTCCCCAGCCTGCAGTGAGGGTGGTAGAGCCAGGACGGTCAGCAGTTTGGCCCCTACAGAGTCCCCACGACGTGCAGGTGCTTCCAGTGTTATCTACTCCTCTGTGTAGATGGGAACATGGAAACCCAGAGGTGAGGTGACTGCGCACAGTCACACAGCTGAATCCAGACACAGGTCTGGCTGCCTCTGTAGCTTGTGCTCATCACCACGTCACATGCCAGTTCTTGCTCAGCTTCCCTGTGTCCCCTGCCCTGGCATCTCCCCAAACCATACCATGTGGCCAGTTCTAGGGGCACAGCCCCAACTGTCTGGTGTCCTGGACCTCATGGCACTGGAGTGCTAGGGACCAGTCTTGACAGAGGACTGGATGCCAAGCCACCTAGGTTCTCATCTCAGCCCTTCCAGCCCTCTAAAGCACTAATCCATTCGCAGAGCCATAGGGAAGATCCCCTGCAATGTAACTGGTCATGATAAGTCATCATCCCTGAGTGCTGACTATGTGCCAGGCCCTCCTGTGGCCCTCTCAGCTGCCCTGCCAGGCAGGTAGCAGCCTCTTTTTACAAACCAGGAAACAGAATCAGAGAGGGCAGGAAGGAAGCATCCATCCCCCGAGTGGTGAGAAAGAACGTCCTTGCTGTATTCCTGACTCATACCCAAGAGTGGCAGTGGTACTGGCCAACTCGCTGTCTCTCTGGCCCTCCAAAAGCAGGTGGCCTTGGAAGAGATTCACTCTTTTGTCTAAGTCTTCACTGAGCTCTAAGTCCCACCCAACTCTCAAATTCTCTAATGCTGTGGTCACCTTCCAGCAGGTAGGGGGACTGGGAGTGGGGACAGGGCCTCAGGAGAAGGAAGATGAGATGCGAGGCCCAGTGAGGCCCCATGCACTGACCCTGCCCAGCTGCCCTGTGTGTGCTGGGCCATCAACCCAAAGTACACCCCAGCTGGCATGCCTGCCCCCAGAGGTCCTGTCCTGTTGAGCACAAGAGGCAGGCCTGGTGCGGTGAGGTGCCAAATAGTGTGTCCCCACAGCCTCCGGCAATGTCACGGATGACATGGAGAGGCAGGTGCAGGCCAACAACATCCGCATCCGGGTCCTGCAGGAGGAGAATGGGCGGCTCCAGTCGATGTTGTCCAAAATTCGGGAGGCAGCCCAGCAGGGGGGCCTCAAGGTGGGCAGCCTGGCTCCCTCCCTGAGTGGCTAGCCCTTGGGGACTTGGAGGAGGCTCCTGACCCAGCAGAGGTCTTCAGACCCCACCCCGGGAACCTGTTGAGAGCCTCGTGGGATGTGGCTTTAGGCTGAGCTGTTGTGAAACATCTTCCACATTAAGAGGGCATGAGGATGTTACAGTGCCTTTCTAGCTCCAACCTGCCCCCCCCACACACACCCCTCACCCCCTCTGGCCCTTTGTACTTTCATTCCAAGTGCAACCAGAAGCCTTGTCAGAAAGCAAACCTTCCCACACTTACTGCAGCTGAGGCTGCCCTCGAAGGCTTCCCAAACCCTGCCCCTCAGAAGAAGGGGCCATTGGTACAGTTTAGGCCCTCCCTGCCCCTCCTTGGCTATTATACCCTCTCTGAACAGTGGGAAGGGGACTCCTGGGCCTTTCTGAACTTGGCTTTCTTTGTAGCTGATCCCGCAGGACCAGCTCTGGGCCCTTCCCAGCCAGGGAATCCAGGGAGCAGTGCCCCCAGCCCAGGCCCAGAGAGCATCCCCAGGGTAAGTGAGGCTTTGCCAGAAGTGGGGCAGACAGGGGCTGGACTGGTTCCCCTCGCTCTTATATCTGGTCTTCCCTCAGGCCTCTGGGTAGGCAGCACCTACCTGGCAGCAGGATGGCCAGTGCAGGCAGGACCCTGCCTGGCCAGCCCCGGGCATCCCCACCTCAGCAGCCCTGTGGCCGGATCAGCAAGTCCTCCCTAGAGGATGTGACCCACGCGACTGCCTGTGCCCAGAACCCCATCCGGGCTTTGGCTAGGCTGAGGAGAAGACTGTCACCAAGCCAGGGCCCGGCCGGCCCTATGCACCAGCCCCACGGGCGGCCCATGTAGCCTATAGTGGGATGTGGCTGGAGGGCAGGTGGCTGGCAACCCACCCAATGTAATAAAGCCCTGGCCATCTACCCACAGCGACCTTGGCCTCAGCACTGAGCCAGGGACAGAGTCCTTCCTTCCCTATCCTGGGCAGGGACCACCGAGTCCCCAGCCATGCAGGCCATACACCAGCAGAGGCCTGGCACCTGGTGGATCCTCAGTAAACGGGAGCTTCCTGACAGGGGCAATGGGAACAGAGGGCACACCGAGGACAGAAAGCAGCTTCTAACACCTGGGCCAGGTGAAAGGCAGTCTTTCAATCCCCATGGCAGGGCCAAAGGGTAGCATGGACTCAGTGACCCCCCCCCCCACCAATAAAGGGCAATGTCAATGTAGGGGGTGTGCAGCGGAAGGAGGGCAGCTCAAGGTGGGCCCAGTGAGGATATCTAAGGCAAGAAAGGAGTCAGAGACTGGGGTTCTGGCTCTGGGCTCTTGGAGACAGGCAGAGACAGCAATGCCGTCCCCAGCCCCGGGTCCAAACCTGGGGCCTCCCACCCTGGCTCTGAACCTGGGGATGGGGACATGAAGGACCCAAAAAGGCAGCTTTCCTTTCCCTGAGGAACTCTTCACTTTCAGGAAATGTGAGTCACAAAGGATTTCTCTAAATCCAGGTCAGATCCCCAGGAGGCCACTGAAGGCAGGGCAAGGCCTCACCCAACCAGAGGGTGGGACGCCCCAGCCAGCCTTGGCTTCCCCAGGCCTATTCCTTGGGGCCCAGGCCCTGATGCCACCAGCCACACCAGACCCATAGCAGTCCAGTTATCCTCACAAGGCTCCAGCTTGCCCTGAGTCACCTTGTCTGTGAGGGACGGGCCCTAAGACCTTGCTGAGGACTTCTCAGGGTGGGCGCTCCTAGCTTCCCATGACATTTTATCCTGGTGAGGCCAGCAGGTAGTGTGTCCCAGTTTAGAGAGAAGGGTCAAGAGGGGCCAGGTATCAGCTGAACTGGCATGGCCAGGGTCTGCCCAACTCTTGCTCCTGTGGAGCCCAGAGTTTCCTGAGGAAGGCTGGGATGCGCTGGCCCCGCCCCTCTCAGGTGAGAGCCAGCCGTGAGGCTGGGGTTCCCTGAGGCAGGAGGCCTGGGCCCAAGTGCAGGAGAAGGACCCATCACAGCTCAGCTCCTCTCTGCATCCATTCATTAGTTCATAGTTAGGTCAGAAGTCCAGGCCCCGTGTGGCTGGATTCTCTGCTCGGGGTCTTAGAAGGCTGAAATCAAAGTATCTGCCAGGTTGCATTTTGTTCTGATGGCTCTGGGGAAGAACCCAGGCTCATTTGGTTGTTGGCAGGATTCTGATTCTTGCTGCTGTAGGTTGAGGTCTGTATCCTTGCTGGTCACTCTTAGTTCTTAGAGACTGTCCGCCTTCCTTACCACCTCCATCTTTAAGTCAGCAACAAAGAATTTCTCATGTGGCTAGGTTAGGTCCACCTGGATACTTTTCTCTCTCAAAGTCCACTGTGCCATATAATATAACCTAATCACGGGAGTCAAATCCATTAGAGTCACAGTTCCAGTATTATACAAGGCATGTTTATGGGGTCTGGGGGAAATCTTGGGGGTCGTTGTAGAATCCACTTCCCACAGGCAGTAGAGACCAAGGTGACTTTTTTGTTGTTTTTGTTTAAAGATTTTTGGGGGGAATTGGGGAAGGGGAACAGCCAAGTTGTTGTCCTTTAATCTTAGTTGTGGAGGGCTCAGCTAGCTCAGCTCCAAGTCCAGTTGCCATCCGGCTGCCTGTTGGCAGCTTCCGGCCCATTCAGCTCAAGGTGCCGTGTTCAATCTTAGTTGCGGATGGGCGAGCCAGCTGCAGCTCAGCTCGGATGCAGCTCACTGGCCCATGTGGGAATCGAACCAGCAACCCTGTTGCTCAGAGATCACACTCTTAACCAACTGAGCCACTCGGCCAGGCTGGTGACTTGTTTTTTAATCTTAAAACATCCACACAAATTTTACTTCTTATGTTAAAATATATCCATGTTTATTTTAATATTAAACCTCCTCTACCCCAAATCTTCTAAAAACAATTTTAAAAAAATGGATGCCCCTGGAAGATGCACAACATTTATCTTGTGGCTTCAAGTATCCTGGTCAGCGGTCCGGAGCCCCACCAAAAAGCACAAGAAGACTGGATGGTTTCTAAGGCCTCTGGTCCCAGCCAGGCCCAGGGAAGGAGTCCAGCTGGATAGACAGAGGGACCCGTGGCTCCCAGTACCCAAGGACCGAGGGCAGCAAGCCTTTAGGTTTAACATCACTGCCTGACCAAGACATATCCTAAAAGATGGTCACACCAAGGTGCCCCTGAGGCTAAACAGTTCCTCACCCAACCCCCCACTCCCAATAAATAAGCATGAAACCTGGCCACTGCAGCCTTAGCCCCTGGGATGTCCTGACAGGCAGGCCAGAGAGCTCCTAGAGCCCTGGGAACAGCTGCACTGCCATATACCCTCTTTTCCCAGGCCCCTGCCCAGGGTCCTGGGAGCTGCCTGCAAGGAGGGCAGACACGGACACCCCACGATTGCACAGAAGGGCCCCAAAGGGGCCTCTCTTCCTCTCTTTCCAGCAGGTCCAGGTCCTGCATCCTCAGCCTGGGGGCTGCAGCCCCTCCTTCCCAGGGTGGATGTGGTGGGGCACGTTGCTCCTCAGCAGGGGAGGCCCTATCCTTCCTCCCACCCACAGGGCTTTCTCTCCTGACCATCTGCTGTCCCATTCCAAGAGCCCAGGCCAAGGGCCAGGGTGCAGGCGGGAAGGGTCCCATCCACATGTATAGAGACCCAGCTGGGGCAGCTAATCATCTGAGTAGCGGTTCCCTGCAGGGAGAAGGAAAAAGAACAGGGAGGAAGGCATCAGGTGGGGACCAGGTAGAGCCAGCCAATGGCCCCACCCTTGATGCTCACCTAGGACGTTGAATTTGCATAGTGGGCAGGTTTGCTGGAGCATCAGCCAGGGGTCCACGCAGTCTCGGTGAAACTCATGCTTACAGGGGAGCACCCGGAGCCACTGTGGGGTAAGGGGAAAAGGCTCAGGCCACAGTGGTGGGCCTCCAGGTGGGGGTGCCTGGCCCCATGTCCTTATCTGAGCTGGGAACTAAAGCCACTGTGACCTGCCCCTACCCCTGGCCATTCTGCTTTCTGTAGTGCTGGTGAGGATGGTTCCAAGATCTTTTGGGGAGGTGGGGGGTGGGGTGTGTGTGTGTGTGTGTGTGTGTGTGTGTGTGTGTGTGTGTCTCTCTCTCTCTCTCTCTCTCTCTCTCGGGGGGAGGGGAGTCAGTTCATCACGTATCAGCCAATAGCTGGCCTCTGCCCAGGGCACTCACCTGCTTGTTGCAAAAGTAGTCCAGACACACAGCGCAGGTCTCAGCACCAGGCTCCAGGGGACCCTGTGCAGCTCTGCCCAGCCGGCAGCGTCGGGTCTTAAGGGATGCCAGTCTCCGTACCACACGGCGCTTGAGCAGGTCCACCTGTGGGGGGAGGACAGGAACAGTTTGGCAGGCCTGAGGGCTGAGGGCACTGGGACTCCCTTGGGCTGACTCCCACCTGGCCTCCTGGCTCCTGCTGGCTCTGTCTTGATGCCTGCCGCTGGGCTTGGACCATAAGGCCTGTGCACAGGAGCATGGCCACTAGCAGGATGGCGTTCCACAGCTGCTGCAGGGGCTTCTGGGGAGGGGAGCAGGGTGTCAAGGATGCTGGGGCCGCCCCATCCTCCTCCCCCACTAAATTTCTAAGGACCAGGCAAGGGAGGTCCATCGGCACTAGGCTCCCTGCTTCCTCTTCTGAAGCCTCCGTCCCAGGGTCTTTCCAGCTGTCTTCACTCCACCCTACACAGTGAGGCAACCCACATCTGTCCCCAGCCCAGGCCTCTCCTGGGCAACAAACCTGATGTTTTGGCACTCATGAAAGTGTCTATCTGGCAGCCTCACAGACACCCCAGCCCAGGGCCCTGTCACCTTCCCACCCCCATCCCTAAGCTGCATTTCTGATCTGCTTTCTAGTCCCTATCACCCCCCCACACACACACACACACACCTCCATCCAGGCTGAGAGGGCACCAGTCCCCAGGCCCTGCTGCCTCGCTCTCCTAGGGGTCTCATGTCCCTCCTCTCCAGACTCACCCATCCATTTCCCACCATAGCCCCTGGCGGCTCACCTTGCAGACTTGATCATGCAGCACCCCTGGCTGACATCCTTCCCTGTGACGCTTCCCTCCCCCATCCCTGCCTTCAGGAGAAAACCCAAACTCCTCCAGCCTGCCCTGAAGGTCCTCCCTCCCTCCTCTCAGCATCCGTTCCTTGCCCCCTCCCATGTCTGTACCTTTCCAAACACTGTTCCCCTCTTGGGAGCTCTCTTCTTCCTTGTCCCTTCGCTTGGCTAATGCCTTTGGATGCTCCTTGCTCTGGAAGCTCTCCCTGACCACTAGGGCTGGGCAAGTGCACCCCACCCGCCTACTCTAAACCTGTGTTTCCTTGCTGCTGCCCTTGGTGGTCCCATTGGAGGGAGAAAACCCCATCTGACATGCCTCACTTAGTCTTTGAGAGGCCCCGGGGGGCTGCACTGACTTAACTCCCATCCTATGCAGTATGGCAGCTAGGCTTTGACTACTAAACAGCTGGCTGAGGAAATGATGTGGCTGTGTAAGCAAAAACCGGCCCGCTCACAACATAGGCACACCTCACCCACACAGGCCCATTTCACCCGGTCTGTGGGTGTTTTATGACTAATAAACACATTCACTTAAAAGCTTTCTGCATTCCTAGTAGCATTTTGTCATCATGTTCTTCCCCTGCCAATGCTGAGTTCAACCACCATCATGTGGGGGAAGAGGGGACGAGAAATTATTTAATGTTAAAAGAGGCCACCATTCTGGACAAAGTTGGGTGCTGCTGGTGTCATGATATTGCTTTTGCTCACGTCAGAGGTACTCTGGGGGCCACTGCTGAGAGGTGTCTGTGAGTCCCAGCTCCCCATTCTATCCCACCCTCTCTCTGCTGGTTTGTGTCCCCATCAGCCTTTCATTCGTGGTGGAATGGTGGCACCTGCCCCAGGAAGCTCTCCACACCCCTAAGCTCAGGTGCCTTCACTATGCCCCAGAGGGCCCGTGCCCAACACCAGTTCAACGCTCAGCCCAGCAGAATGACAGTGTCTCTGGCCTATCTCCTCTCCAGATGGGGTCCCCTGAGCCCAGGGCCGGAGCTGCTCTGTCCTTGTGACCCCTGCCATGCTGAGCCAGGCTGACACCTGACAGGATTCAGAGTGGCCTTTACAGTGTAAGCTCTCCAGGGCAGAACCTGGAGCTCCGTGCTCTGCAGCGACCAGTGACCACTGGGTGGGCCGAGGGTGTGGCCAGCCTGGAGCTCTCCTGTAGGCCTGAGACCCAGCCTTCCCAGGCTCAGTGCATCTTGGAGACCTCCAGGTGAAGAGGGAGGGCAGGATTGGGGCTTGTACATCAGAACAGTAAGGCTGTGGATCATGGGACCTTTCTGGTGCTCTGGTGCTGCAGCTCTGGATTAGCAGAGGCTGGAGGGGTGATGACTGGGCCCTGGGGTCAGGGCTGAGCACTGGCCTCAGCCGTCCTTCAGACACTTCAGGTACAATGGCCACCCAACACTTGCACAGCCCACCCTGGACGGCAGTATGGCTGTTCAGCTTTGCCCTCTGTACCAGCCAGACGGGCCTACAGACTGTTATTCCCACCTCAAAGCCTCTTGGGCCCTTTCCCTGCCTGCTCCTAGTTCAAGCCTTTCTGCCCGCCCCTCCTCCCAGCCTCTCATCTGACAGCCCCCTCATCAAATTCCTGACCCACCCAGAGGTTTGTGTGGGCTGCCCTCCAGGGGGAGATACAGTGAGGCTCTCTTCTCTTCCAGAAAGCCCTTCCAATCCCCAGCCTCAGTGTCTGCTCCCTCCACAGAACTGTGGTTTGTGCTGCTCACAGGAATTAGCACGTGCTATCTAGGCTGAACTGCCAAAAGTTCCTTTTCCCCGCTTGTCTTTGAGGTCAGAGCCCAGGTCTTACAGCCTTTTGTACCATCCATAGCCCTTCTCATAGAGCCTCAAGTATCCTAGGATCTCAAAAGTTATTTGGTGACCATTGACTTACTCAAGCACTTATAACGATAAAGATTCAGAGTAGCTGCAGCTGCCCATTTGCTCAGTGCCCACTATGAGCCTACATACACAATTCCCTGACAATCCTATGGCTATGTGATGTCCCTGTTCACAAATGAGGAATATGAGACCAGAGAGGTTAAACGCTCAGCCTGAGATCACTCAGCTAAGGCTTCAGAGACTGAATTTGAACCCAAGTCTTCCTGACACTTGCTAGAGGCTGCGCACTAGGAGACTGGGGCATGCCGGCCTTGCACAGAATAGGGACTTGAGAAACACTTGCAGACAGAATACCTTTGAACCCTCTCGATGTTGAGCACTGGGAAATCCAGACACAAGTAAGACACAGCCCTGGCCTTCAGGAGACAAAGTCGTGCTCTCCAACACTTACATAGGATGGACTGTCCTAAGGGCCCATGAAGGGCCTGAGAGAGGGAGGTCTGAGAGCTGAGGGTATGAGGGAGGCTTTCCAAAGAAGGCAGGCAGAATGAGCTGTGAGGACTCTGGCTGGACTGGGATATATGGAGACAGAGAAAAATGGTGTCCATACCTGCAGCCAAGCATGGATAAGGCTTAATGGCAGGAGACCAGGGCATGTGTGAAAACCAGTAAATGGCACAGGATGGCGGAATATAAGAAGACTAGGAAAAAACAGGATAAGTGAGTGATCAGGAGAGCTGTGAAAGCCGTGTTAAGGAGTCTGAACTTTATTCTGCAGGCAATGGGGAGCCAAAGAAGGCCTCCGAGCAGGAGAATGACATGATAACAGCAGCAGCTAACATTGATTGTGCGTTGATCCTAAGTCAGGCACCACACTGAACACTCACAATAGCGCTGAGAGATGGAAATGGTGGTCCTTGCCACCCAGGTAGGGAGAGGCCACAGGATTTGAGACAAGGCATGTGTATGGTCCCACCTGAGCCTCCTCCCCCAGGGCACCCACCTGCTCCTGGGCCCGACTGCCTCCCAGGCACACCAAGTCCTGCCATCCTCCGTAGCCATCCTTGGAGAGGCCACAGGTAGTCCACAGGGTCAGCTTCCACTCGATGTTGGCTGATAGAGACTCTCCACTGGTGATCTCAGCTGTGGCCTGGGTCCTCCTGGGAGGGAAAGCCGCCAAGGAGCCAGATGGAAGGGCTCTTGGGAGAGATGGCCCACACTTCCCACCCAGCCTTGTAGGAAAAGGATACCCCCAACTATCACTCTGTAGCCCTTCTGCTCTGGCCCTCATGCCTTCCGTGGATTTTGGTTTTTCCAATCCTCATACCAGCCAGGCCAGGGAGGCCCAAAAGTCCAGGGAAAAGCCTGTCAATCAGGAATATGGCTTCCTCATTGCTGGAACCAATCCCCTCTGCCCACAGAGCCACCTCTTCACTCCAGGCCCTGGTACCTCCTTCCAGTCTCCTCACCCATTTTTCAGACCGGGAGACTACAGTCTGAAGGCTAACAGGAAAGGCTGTGGTCCTGAGACCCCCTGAGCCCATGACAGAGCCAAGGACCCATAGCACCCAGGCTCCCAGGCCCAGTCCTTTGAAGCCCAAACCCCAACTCACTGCAGCAGTGCCTCCAATAGCTTGGTGACATTGGAAGAATAATGGAGGACGATCACAGGCCTGAGCAGAAGCTGGGATATATCTAGCTGTAGGGGAACAGGGAGGTCAGCTGGCACTGTTCCTCTGTTCCCCAGTTTGTGTGCCCCCGAAGCCTGATCAAATTTACCTCTCGGACCACGTTGTGGTTCAAGATGAGGAGAAGCAGGGCAGAGGCTCCCAGGAAAAGTGCCCTCCGCATCTGCAGGACAGAGGCAGAAGGTAGCCCATACCCTACCCACACCTGTTGCTACAGTTGTTCTTAGCTCCTGGCACTGTAGTGAGTGCTTCCTCTGGACAGACTGGCTATAAGCTCCTTGAGGTCAAGGACAGAAACCCTTATTCCTCCTGCCTTCCCCCCAAATGCTTGTGGGATGCAAACAATGCCCTTCCTTCTCTGGTCCTAGCAGGGCAGGCCTGCCCAGTGACCCCTTGCAGGAATTCCCCATTGGATATTCTCAGAGCCAGGTGGAGCTTCCTGACTCTCTCAGGCCTCCCCCATCTCCATTTCCACACCATAAGGACTCTGTTTTCCAAAGTGGGGTCCCTTGCCTCACCCAGGCCCAGGGCTTTTCTGGAAGCTCCTTAAGGTCCCGCCTAATAGTCTGGCTCTATCAAATGCCTTGAAAACCCCTCCTCCAGCCCCCTTCCCCACGCACACCCCCTGCACCTGCTGGACCAGAGCCTTGGGATAGGCCTGAGGGCCACTGCCCTGACTCTCCTGGTGGAACTGGGCCTCCTGCTCCTTGCCCACATACGCCACTGCAATCCAGCCTTCTATGGGCACCTCCTGCTCAGCATCCACGATGTCCATCTGTGGGGTGAGGGGCCATGGGCAGAAGTGGGGGTGGGGGTGGGGAGGAGACGGATCAGGCACACAGGAGATGCAAGGCCAGAGATTGGGAATGAATTTGGAGGGGAGGGCGTCTGGGTCTCAGGTTCTGGAAACCGGAATGCTGCTCCTCCCCTGGGCAGCCTGGGGAGGAGGCGCTGGGCTGCCAGGGAGTGGTCCAGAATGAAGGCCAGATCTGGGTGCGGGTCTACACTGGCACCAGAGACAGATGGCTCGGCGGCGCTCACCAGCAGCAGGCGGCCGCCCAGCCGGGGCGCCGGGTCGGCCTCGGGGCCAATCCTGACGCCCTCCAGGATCAGAGCGTCCTGCCGCGGTAGCCTCACGTCCACCCGCACCGCACGGGCCCCGCCCCGTCCCGCCCCTGCCACAGGCTCGCTGCCGTCCGCAGCGGCCCCGGGCCCCGCCAGGCCCAGCCAAAGAGGCAGCAGGGGCAGCAGCAACAACAGCGGCGACGGCGGCGGAGGAGGAGGCGGCGACGGCGGCGACCTCAGCGCGGGGCGAGCCGTGGGGCCCATGGTCGGACCCAGCAAGCAGATGAGACAGGAACACAGGGGTCCTGGACGCGGGGGTAGCAGAGCAAGCGAGGCCGCGGCCGGACGGGGCGGGGCGCCGGGAGAGGGGCGGGGCTGTGGCCGGACGGGGCGGGGAGCCGGGAGTGGGATGGGCTTTCGGCGGCTCGGGCGCCCAGACCAGGCCGCGCGCGCCCCCTGGTGGCCATGGGGAATTCTGGCGCCGTTGGCCGGGAGGCCTGGGTCAACCGTGTGGAGGTGGGAAGTCAAAGTGCTCACAGCTTGCTGGGTTGTCAGAAGCGGCGACTGGGGCAGAGAGCGAGAGACATAGTTTGAAGGGACGACTTGGGGAGGCGGAGACACGATCAGGGCCAGAGAAGGGCAAGAACGAGGGATATCTGGGGGCCTGGAGGCTGGAGTGCGTCTGATGATTCCACCATGTGGCCTGGGCCAAATTGCACCCCACTCTTCCCTGGGCCTCTGTTTCTCCCCCCGGACCAAACGCCAGAGAATCTGAGATTGGCGTGGGAGTCAGCTGGGGGAGATTGAGGCAAGGGTCCTAGAGTAACAGAGAGAGGGACTGGGGATGCTTGCCTAGGCGGAACAGGCCAGACACAATTCAGTGGGGCAGAGACTCTGGGTCCTCAGGGAAGTCACTTTTCTGGGCTGTGAAGTGAGCACAGTATAAGACCAGCACTACCTAGCCCCCAACAAGTAATCTCAGATGCCTGCCAGAATGTGAAAGTTCCACGAACTGTCCTCAAACTCATCCTATTCTCCAAGGGTTGCTGGGAGCTGGCTCAGCCTGAAAGCCTTTTAAAAATTGCACTGTGAGAAAAGGCCAGATGAGTCATGACACTCATTTTCCTAATATTTTATTATGAAAAATATCAAACATACAGAAAGATTGAGACTTCTACAGTGAACATCCATATAACCACCAACACTGAATCGTCAAGGTGCTCCAGAAGAATAAGGTGGAGAAAACAAGACAGCCTGATATCAGCCCAAAGACAGACAAATGGGACATCAAACAAAGAAGCCAAAAACAGATCCACACACATAAACATGGCTATGTCAGAGGAAGCAATGCAATTGGGGGAGGGAGGAGGAAGTATGATGGACTGTTTGATAAACTGCTAAAAAAATGGGTTAACAATAAGGAAAAGAAATGAAATTGGACACCTATTGCACATCATACACAAACTATCAATTCCATGTGAATTAAAATCATGAAAAGTCATACTTTAAACATTTTTAGAAAGAAACAACAGGGGCCGGCCGAGTGGCGCATTGGTTAAGAGTTGGCTTTGGACGCCTTCTCTGAGCAGCAGGGCCCCGATTTGGATCCCACATGAGGGCCAGTGATGCTGCGCCCTCTACAGCTAAGATGGTGAACAACAGCTCAACCTGGAGCTGGGCTGCAGTGAGTCACCGGCGATGGCATAGGCTGCAGTGGGGTTGGCTGGCAGCGGGCGTGAGCTCCCATGAGCAGCCGTCCAACGGCCAGTGAGCAACTGCCTCACCCGGGAAGAGCGCAATGATAATACTAACATGGGCCAGTGAAGCAACGTCCTCCACAACTAGACTGAAGAACAGCAACTTGTCTGTTTCCCTTCCCCGATTCCCCAATGCTGTTTGCTCCCCCAGTTCCCCAATAAAATCTTTAAAAAAGAAACAAAATTTTGATTACTTCAAGATCGGGAGAGATTTCTTAATGCATAAAAGCAGATTATAAAGAAAAAGATTGAAAAAAATTCATTCACAATAAAAGGATTGTTAATGAAAACATTGTAATAAAGTGGCAGGGAAAGCTACAAACTGGGAGAAGGTATTTGCAACCACATGGTTCATTATGCAGTCTATACAAATACCTAAATATGGGCTACAAGATGCAAATAGGCATTTGACAAAAGAGGAAACAAGAATGGTCAATAAATATGAAAAGATGCTCAACCTAGGGGCCAGCCGGGTGGCTCAGTTGGTTAGAAAGTGAGCTCTGAGAACAACAGGGTCACTGGTTCGATTCCCACATGAGCCAGTGAGCTGTGCCTGAGCTGAGCTGCCACTGAGCTGGTGATGGGTGGCTGGATGGCTCAGTTGGTTAGAGTGAGTGCTCTTAACAACAAGGTTACCGGTTCGGTTCCCACAAGGTTACAGGCTGTGCCGGCCCCCCCCCCGCCGCCGCAAACTAGATTGAAAGTGATGACTGGACTTGGAGCTGAGCTGCGCCCTCCACAACTAAGATTGAAGGACAACAACTTGACTTGGAGCTGATTGGTCCTGGAAAAACACAATGTTCCCCTTCCCCAATTCCCCAATAAAATCTTAAAAAAAAAAAGAAAGAAAGAAAAGATGCTTAACCTAATCATTAATCAGTGAAATACAAATTAAAATCATTTGAGAGATCAACTGGTAAAAATTTAAGAGTCTGGTAATATCAAGTGTTGGTAGGGGTGTGGAGCAATGGAATCTATATACTGCTAATGGTTGTACAGCCTGGTTGTACTGGTCCAGTACAGCCACACTGGAAACTATTTTATATCAAATAAACCAATATGTACATTCTCAGGAATTCTGCTCCTGGGTCTATGCTCTAGAACAGTGGTTCTCAATACAAAGAATATTAGAATCATCTAAGGATCTTCTACAAAATACTGATGCCCATCCCCTATTCTAAATCAACTGAATTGTTGTCTCTGGAGGTGGGAATTTGTTGCCGGAAATGATTAAAAAAAAACCCAAAAAAACAAAAAACATACACACCAAGTGACGCTAATGTGCAGACCTGGCTGAGAACCATTTCCAAGGCATGGGCTGAACAGCCCTATTTATTAATAAATAGTAAAAAATTGAAAACAGCCCAACTCTCCATCACTGGAAGAGATAAACTGTGGTATGTTTACCCTTGCATAGGTTACTAACATTCCTTTGTAGGTATGAAATCACTCTTGAGGTCTCTTGGTTTTCCATGGAGAGTCTTGCTTCTCTGATTCGGTGAATGTCTCAGCCCATGTGTCAGCCCCAATGACAATGTTGCAAAGTCATACCCTGTAATTAGCCAGGCTGTTGGCTTCATGTCTGCCTATACCTATTCCTGCTAATTGCTTCCTACCCCCCATCCCACCCACCCAGGCAGGGGGTCCTCACTGCCTCCCCAACACATGCACATACACCAACCAGACACAGATCCTTACTCACACCTGTCCCCAACCTAGAACACGTTTCCACTTCCTGACAAATAGCCACATCTGAGCCATCCATCAGTGGGAGCTAGAGCGCCCTGTGAACTTGGTGAGTAAAGAGAGTTACCCTGTGATTACCTCCCACGGGGTAACCCTCGGTTATCCTGGAAGAGACAAATCTTGCCGATGTAATCTCAATGTGGGAGAGTGTAGCCTAGCCCAGCCCTGCCTAGCCCGGGGCCTTCTGCTATTGCTGGAGTAGGGATGGGGGTGGGTGGAGGAGCAAGCAGTAAAGGTCAGAGTTGCCACTGGAGGAAGTATAAGCCCAGGAATTGGTATAAAGGACCAGACCAGACTGGTATAAAGGGAGATGAGTGCTGGGCAAGGCCCTGTTTGGGAGCAGAGCATCTGAGGAGGAAACTGGAGGGCTCCAGCGGGAGACAAGGGATCCTAGCTGGGAGAGGAGGTAGGCTATTGGGCCTGGTGCTGGCCCTTGGGATGGACGGACAGACCACTCAGCCAGGTCCCAGCTTGCTTCACTTCTGGGGCTGAGTAGGGAGCTGGCAGGGATAGGGCTGTCACTCTCTCACCATGTACCTCCAGGCAGGCCACTTCCCTTTTCGTGGCCTGTGTCCCCAACTGTAAAATGGGAGTTCGACAAAAAGATTTGGGGGAATCCTTTCAACAGACATGCTGTGATTCCAGGCGGCATGAGTCTTGGAATACAAGGTTTCCTGGCCCTGGGCTGGGCTGTGAACTGTGTGGGGGCCCCCACTGCCCCAATCTCTCTTCACACCCTAAAGCTATAGGGCAAACTAGAAGAAATAAAGCTGTTAACAAAAGTGTGAGGCATGGGGTGCATTATCCCACATGGGAACAGAGTAGGGGTGGTGAAATGTTTTGGACTCAGTACCAAGAATGGGATGTAAGGTAAGGCCAGTGAATTCCCTGGACACGAGCCCACAGCTGCTCTTCGTCTGCTGTGACACGAGTTCTTCAGTGTGGTGCCATAAACATGGATGAGGCATTCCATGAGCACACGATGGTGGTGCTGGCAGAAAGATGAAAGGTAGGCAAATCAATATTCAGAATAGGTGCCTGCTGTAGTGATTGAACTTCGGTCCCCTCTGTTATGGAAGGGACCGATATAATGAAGCAGCCACCAGGTGGCAGGCTAGCATTGGTTTCTGTTTTTACAAAGGGACTTGAGGAAGGCAAGGCCTAGCTCACAAAAATGTACACCCCCCCACCCCCCACCCCGGAACCTCAGGCCCAGTGACAACAAGAGAGGGCTAGGTTGGAGGGCTGTATTTACAGAACTTGGGGTCTTGAGATTTCTTCACCTTGTAGGCATGAGCCCCAGGACATAAGAAGTCGTCTTTAAAAAAAATCTTAGACTGTCCCTTGGTTGCCTGGTGATTCATATGTAGAATATACGAATACATAAATATGGGCTACAAGATGCAAATAGGCATTTGACAAAAGAGGAAACAAGAATGGTCGACAAATATGACAAGATGCTCAACCTCCCTCCACTCACCCAGATGCCAGAGAGGGGTAACGACTTGCCCAAGACCACACAGGCTAGGTGTAGAGTAGCAGCAGAGGGCTGTAGTGTGCGGGAGAGGAAGGCCTGCAGAGTGGATGGACAGTCAGAGGCCAGTCCTTCCCTGGGTTCAGCCCTTGGGGGGCAGAGCAAATGTTGGGTCATGCCTACAAATGGATGTTGATTGTCGGCAGGGTTCTGGGCACTGGGCATGGAGCAGTGACCATGACAAGCAACGGCTCCTGCACTTCAGAATAATCAACTATAACCACATCCATCAGCGAGATCATTTCAGACCCTGGAAAGTGCCATATTAAGGAGATAAAGTGACTTTAGAGAGTGACAGGGCGCAGGGGGCTGCTTCAGCTCTGGTACCAAGAGAAGAAAGGCCACTCTGAGAGGTGGTGTTGAGACCTGCCTGGCAAGAATATTGCGGAAGAAACAGAAAGTTCAAGTAAAAACAGCGGATACATTTACTATGTTCCAAGCACTGTTCTAGGTCCTTTGCACGAATTAGCTCATTTAACCTCATCACAACCTTATGAGGTAGTAAAATTATCATTGCCATTTTACAGAAGGGAAATTGAGGCACAGGGGTCAAGTGACCTTGGTAGGTGAGAACCAGGACCTGAATCCAGGTAGTTTGCTGCAGAGTCGGTGGGCTCAGCCCATACCGTTTTGCTCCTCAAAGGCACTGACACAGAATGACCAAGTCTGACTATAAAATCTGGATTCTATGTTGAATGGGGGTAGGGGCAGAAATGACAACCCACTCTTCCCAAGGGGGGCCTTGTGCCAGCTAGTGCCTGGTCTCCAGCACTTCCCCCTGCCCTCCCCTCCCCCTCCATGGGGAGCCCTGAAGTCCCAGCTCCCTGCCCCCAGCCTCTGGGTTCACTGCTAACTGGGCCACCTCACTCTAAAGGGATTTGACTCCAGGAGACAACTAGAGACTTGTGAGAAAAGGCTTAGGGATTAGACAATGATATCTGGGAAGGCAAGGGACTTAATTAGGGGGGTTCAGGTGTGGGAAGTGGGGCGGGGAGAGGATTTATGTCTTCACAAAGCCAGGGTGGACTGCGGAAGTGAGGAGGAACTGGGCTCCTGGAGAGGAGCCGGACGGGGCTCAGCTTCTCACGTTCTGTTGTGTCTTCAGAAATAACACATAATAGTATTGATAATCCCTCACATTTGTGCACCCATAGCTTTACCAGCCATTATTTCACTTGGAATTCTCACAGCAGCCTTGAGAAAGAGGCAAGGATTACATTTGTCTCCAGGTTACTGGCACCCAGAGAAAGCAGGTGACTGTCTCACCAAAGGAGCTGGGGTTTGGCTCCAGGCCCCACTGCTCTTGGCCCAGGACTGCTTCCTCTGTTCTCAGAGTTAGTGCAGGGGGAGAAGTAGGGGGTGGGTGCAAAGAAGCTGCAGCCAAAAGTCATGGGAAACTCAGGTTGCCACCTACTAGACTGAAGTCCCTAAAGACCCCTGGCCTCCTCACTGGGGGCGGGGGCGGAGGGGAAGGCAGGAGGGAGAACAAAGAGTGAGGGAATAGAGGGGTTGCCATTCTGTATTCTTTGCAGTGGGGCAGGGCTGCTGCTGGAACCCAAGGGGCCTGAAAAGAGGGCTTCTTATCCACTTCCCTCCCATAACCTCCATTTGTGGCCCTTCAACCTTCAGAGGCATTTTTCGTCCATAGTCTGACCTTACCCTGGCAGATGTTCTAGACTTGTTCAACACTAAGGGTGCTGGAGCCCCAAAAGGAGAAAGATACCCCTCCCAAGATCCCATGGAGCATCCTCAGCTCAAGGATCTCAGAATACCTCCTCCCACCCCACCTCACCACTGCTCAGAGACCCTTCCTGACTGCCACTCCTACATCCACACACCCCCAAGCCCTGCTTCTTATCTGGCCCCCTCACCTCGCCATAGCCTGGGCATGCTCCCCCCGCCTCCAATACTCTAAATTCCACTAGGACAGTTTTTTGTTTGTTTGTTTGTTTTTTAAGATTCTATTGGGGAATCGGGGAAGGGAAACAGACAAGTTGCTGTTTTTTTGTTCTTCAGTTTAGTTGTGGAGGACGTTGCTTCACTGGCCTATGTTGGTACTGTGATCATTGCGCTCTTCCTGGCTGAGGCAGATGGGTCGCCGGCCACTGGACGGCCGCTCACGGCAGCTCCCAGCAGCTCACACTGGCTGCCAGCCACTCACGGTAGCTTATGGCAGCCCACTGCAGCCCCACTGCAGCCTATGCCATTGCCGGCGACTCACAGCAGCCCAGCTCCAGGTTGAGCTGTTGTTCACCATCTTAGCTGTAGAGGGCGCAGCATCACTGGCCCTCATGTGGGATCCAAATCGGGGCCCTGCTGCTCAGAGCTGGCGTCCAAAACCAACTCTTAACCAATGCGCCACTCAGCTGGCCTGAGGGCAGCTTTTTTACTCCATGATTAGCACAGTGCTCAGTTAAATATATGTGGAATGAATGAATGTATGAATAAATGAAGGAAAAGGCCTCCTGCCCTCTCCAATCTGGCTGACTCCTGCTCAGCCATCAGGTCTGTGGAGAACCTGGGAAACCCCCACCCTCTGACTGTGTGGGGACTGTCCTGTCTGCCCCCTGTAGGGTGGCACTGGCTGCACTGGAATGACTTGTTGCCTTGGCTGTCTGCACGTAGACTGGGGACTCCCTGAAGGCAGGGCCTGGTTGGACACCTCGTCTGAGGTGTCCCATGCCTGCCACCATGCCCACTGCATAAATAGTACTTATGGAGCAAAGAATAAAAAGTGCTCAGGCTCCCAGTTCCAGTCAGAAGTGGAAGCCTGGGCCACCTGGAAGGGGAAGCAGGTGCTTCCTCATCTGCTGCTGTCACCTTTGCTGTGGAGGCCCTGAAGTCGCAGGTATCTCGGATTTCTTCATTCTTTCCCCACTTTGTTGGAAAAGGACTTGAGGCAGCTGCAGTCCCACATGGCAGGACTGGGAGGGGGCGAGGAGGCCCGAGTCAGGGCCTTTCTGGAGGGCCTCCTGCAAGCACAAGGACTTTCCAGAGAGTTCCTGTTGTCCTGGCCCTGTGGAAGTAGAGTGTTCTACAAATATTTGCAGAAGGGTTTAAAAGACTGTTCCCTCCAACTTGCAATTCACTGTACTAACCTCTGCACCACCCTTATCCTGCTGACACCACAGAATCAGAGGACAGAGGACCTAGTGGCCTTTGATCTTGAGGTTAATGCCCTTGTTTTAGAGAATAGGTATCCAAGGCCCAGAGGTCAAGGACAAACCACCCTGAGGAGGCCCTACATGCTCATTGCTGAAGAGTCACTGCAGCGTATTCACTCAAGAATTCGGCCTAAAGCCCTTGTTCTGGACTTTCCGTCCAGTGTGCCTGGAGCCACCTCCCAGAGGAATCTCAACCTCAGAGCACTAACTCCTAAGACTAGAATGGTCAGCCCACGTTCCTCCTAAATCTCTATGCTCCAGCAGCCTGTTTTCAGCCATTCACACTACCTTGCCCAGCAAGGTATACTCAGAACAGCACACCTATCCCAGCTCTGCCAAGTGGCAGGGCCTGGCTCTCACCTTGGGCCTGCCTGACCCCGAGGCTGGGCTCTTCCTGTTGGGCCTGGCTGTTGCCAGACAGTCACCCCTACAACACAAAGTAGTCAGTGTCAGGGTCAGAAGAGAGAGGCTACTGGTTGGCAGAAGTCACGTTGGAATGGGTAGATCGGCGAGAGGTTCCTAGAAACAGCATTGGATCAGGGCTTTGAAGGCTAGGGAGGATCTGGCAGGAGGAAACAGGAGAGGGCAGCAACGTTGACAGAGGCAAGAAGGTAGAGGTGCATCTGAAGGACAGCATGGAGCTTCTCTTACTAAAATGACCATGTGTGAAGGGGAGGAGCTATATTATAGGGCACAAGGGATGCTGGGACGAGATGAGGGTAGGCCTTGAATGCAAGTCAAGGAACTAGTGAGCCACTGCCGATTCTTGAGCAGGGGAGCAACATACCTAGCAAGGATAGAGAATTGTCAGGCAGGGGCTGGGGAATAGAGAAAAGGTAAGGATGGGGACGAGGGACTCTCTCTTAGTAACCAGCTTGGAGGAGTTCACCAGATTATTATTCTAGGATTTATATTATCAGATTAACTAGCTGTTCCATAGTGGACTGAAGATAGAGAAGTTTCAGTGGAGGAAGAAGCAGGTAGCCACGGGACCTGGGAAGGGCAGAATTTACTTAGGCCTTTATTGTGGGTAATGCCAGGTTCCTGGAGGAGTAGTGTGTGGGGGTGGGGGAGGGGGTTGGTTGGAGCTGGGGACTGTTTTCTGCTGGGTGAATGTTTTCCTTGTGCTTTCCCAGGCAGCTTCTGCGTGTAGCTCCCGGGTGAGTCCATGCCTTGGCCCACAGGTATCTGGCAGTTTTTGGCCCAGAAGATAGGAATTTGGGTTCAAGTCCCAACTCTGCATGCGCTCTTACCCTCAGGTTCCTCAATCACCTGACCTTCCCGCCATGGGCTTAAATGAATAGCTAGATCTGAAAGTGCCCTGTAAACTGTCAAGTGTCCAACCAACATAAGGGTTGTTCTATTTTCCTCGGGGTAGGCCCTACACAGAAATGAACATCTTGCCCCTGGAAGGGTCTGAAATAAAGATCTCAGCCACATATCCAGCAAGGAAGGCAGCCATGCCCTGCCCTAAGCCAGAAGCTGATGATTTTTTTAACTAGGGCAAGACTGCTGGGACTGACTGAAAACACTTCACAGAGGTGGGGTGCAGGCTGTCAGCCACAGGGCTGAACCTGTGCCCTACAGAAGGCTTCCATGGTGGAGGCCCCGACAGGTGCAGAGTGAAAGCCTCCCAAGTCTTTAATGGGCCTGCTATAGCTTGCCTCTGCCTTCTACCCCAGAGAGCCTGGGGGTGTTCTGCTTTCTGCTCTCTTAGAGATGTAAGTGTAGAGGTGGGAGGGGAAGCATTCTGGGAGGCAGGGTGCCCACAGGCTTCCGGGCTCAGTTCTGCCTGCGTTAATTCTAGGCAGTAAAGTGAGGGTGTGACTGTGGCAGGTACCAGCAAAACTCTCCAAGGCCTCTTAACGATTTGGGGGGAATGTATGCCTTCTTTGGGCCTAGCTTCCACAGCTGTAAAGTGAGGCGAGCTGCCTGATTCCTGAATGATCTATGTTTATATGTGAATCTCCTTCCCAGGGCTCCCCCAGCACCTGTCTCTGTGCCTGTTGGAGCATTTCTTGCATTCTTTCACCACATATTTATTGAACAGCCCATGTGGAAGATGCTCTGTTGGGAGTAGAGGGCTTGTGGGGATCCAGAGGTGAGTAAAACAGGGCCCTCTGCCTCAGAACCTCATGGTCTAGCAGGGCAGATGCTGCTAAGCAGGGCCACTTCAAGGTTCTGCCAGTCCTCCCTGCCGACTCCTTCTCTCCCCTCCTCTCTAGTTGTAGCCACAATTTCCACCAACCACCAACATTTCACTCATGCCAGTGTGCCACCATGGAATGAATGAATCTCCTTTCCATTTCCTTCCCGCCCCACCTTTTAAGTCCCAGCTCCAATGCAACTCCCTCCATGAAGCCCTTTACAATTCTTTCAGCCCCAAACAAATTGTCCCACTTTTAAACTAGCTCCCAGGGCCTTGCTGCCTCTCCTTGTGACATATATTTTGCTCTTTTATTTTAATTGAATATCTAGGTGACTGTGTCTTATCTTTGGGAGGGCAGGATGGTGTCTGATTCATTTCAGGGTCTCCAGAACAGTGCCTAGTGCCTGACACACAGCAGAAGGAAAGAATGGCCCAAGGCATGTGACAGTGGAGGTAGGATTAGAGTAGAGGGGAGGGGACCATTTAGAGGGGGAGGGCTGTGGAGCCCTGAAAGGAGGAAATGGCCCATTCTATGGGGAAGAGGCTGTGACTGAGGCATGGCAGGGCAGTCAGACTTGCAGCTACACACAAACCCACAACTCTGGTCCCTGGGCTTGAGCAGGGGAGGGGGTGGGGAAGCAGATAAGCTGATAGCAGGCCTGCTTCCATTGGGCCTTGATGTTCTTTGTCTTCCTTCATGTCCACCCTGCATCCCCACCCAGAGGCCGAAGCCTGGCCAGGCAGGCAGCAAAGGGAGGCTGTGCTGGGCAATCTAGGGAGTGGTCACAGAGCAGAACCCTGTGCTAGGCACTGCTTTGAGTGAATTACATACATTAGCTCACTTTATCCTGCGGGGACCTGACTCCCCACAGCGGCACAAGCAAGCTCCCTACTGGAGCTTTTGGCGGGGAGAGGTCCTGTGCTATGGGGGCCTGGTCTTACAAGAGCTCATTAGATAGTACCTAGATGGGGAAACTGAGACTCAGAGAGCTCAGATGTCTCATCTAAGGTCACACTGTGAGCTAAGAGTAAATTTGGGACTAGAACCCAGATTTCCTGTTCTTTTGATGCCCTCTGGTGTCGGCCTGGGTTGGGCCCTCTTGCTCACCTCCTGCCCTGGTCTCCGACTTCAGGAGGGCAGAGGGGACTCATCAGAGACTCCAGTGCCCCTCCATCTCCTATCACTTGGGTTCTTTAAAGGGCGGGGCTTGGCGGTCAGCCCAGTGGCCGGGGCAAAGGCAGAGACTTTACTTCAGCGGCAGAGAGCGAGTCCAAGCTCCATCAGCTGCCGCAACCACCGCGCCCCAAACACCGAGCCTGAGCCACAATGAGCGGAAGAGTCGGCGACCTGAGCCCCAAGCAGAAGGAGGCGCTGGCCAAGGTGAGCCCTCATCCTGGCCCGGCCCCGACCCCGGCCGGGTTCTGGTCCTCGCCCTCTGGCGGCAGCCAGCCCGGAAGGCGCTGGGTGGGGGGCGAGCGACGGTCCTCGGCGGGCGGGAGGGCTGCAGCGGGAGGAGCAGCCGGCGGCACCTGGCAAACTACATCCCGCCCCTCCTCCCTCCGCCTGCCGATGGGGCCCGGGGAAGTTTAGCCGCCCTGGCCCCAGCCCCAAGCGAGCCCTTTGAGATACCACCTGGGAAGAAGTGGTTGCTGGAAGTCCTTGGAAGCAGCTCAGGGCACAAAGACGACATTCATTCTCGGGACTGGCTGCCGGGCCCTGGGGGCAGGAGCAGGGCCCCCAGGTTTTCTGTCATTTCCGGGAGGTTTTCCTCTTGCAGGGGCAGTGGCACTAGGGAAAGGGCCCTGGAGAGCTCCTTAGGAGACTTCGGTAGCCCCTGCTCTGGTCCCAACTCGATCTGCGACCTTGGGCAAAACCGGTCCTTCATCTGTTTGTTCCTTGAGGAACAGAAATGAGGAGGTTGGACCAGATGATGTGGAAAGGAGCACCTCCCTGTGTGAAGTCTGGGATACTACCCGTGACTCTGTGGTTGGGGTTGGTTTAAGCTGAGGCCAGCCCTCCCCTGTCCTGTAATCCAGGCCCCTCCATGGCTGGGGAATTGGGCTGATGCTCTTCAGATTAGGAGGTAAGCCTGGCTTTGCCTTGGCACCTGGGCAGAGGAGGAGGCAACAGTTCCAGGGCTGGACGCCCACCCTGCAACCTAAATCTCTTCTCTGTTGCTCTTGGGGAGAGGGTAGATTGATTGTTCTCGGAGCCAAAGCCAATTGGGTCCAGTCTCAAGGACTGGAGCCTCCACAGCGAAGCAGTTTTCCATTGCTGGGAAAGAACAGGGGAGAGATGTCTTCTGCCATGACAGAGGCCCAGGCACCAGCCCTATGAAAGCTCTGCCCAGGCTGGGCCTCCCCCATCTCAGGGAGGCTGGATGGGGAGGTTTTAGATTTTACTGCTGACCTGCAGGGAAGTCAGGCACAGAGGGATTGGGTAGTGATTAAACTGGAAACCAGGGGCTGGGAGGGTCCTTGGTAAGGGGTGGCTTCATGCCTGGGCCCTGGATTGAGCAATTTACCTGGGAGTCTGGGAGCTGTTTGCGGGATGGGATGGCCTGAGTTCCTGGCTGACCTAGGCAAGGGGCAGAGGTGGCTGGTCCTCATTGGTCCCCTCTGCAGCTCCCCTGTAGGTCAGTGACTAGGGAAACGTGAGTGGCTGGGAACAGGAGGCATGGGGAGGGCATGGGCAGCGAGTGTGCTCACTTACAGAGTAGTGAACAGTTGGAAGTAGGTGCGGCTATCCAGCGAGGTCACTGTCCATCTTCCTCATTTGGCATTCCGTGCATTTTCCCCCTTCATGGCTCCCCATTGGAACTGTTCCCTCCACCTGGATAGCCTTCCTTCTACTGCCTTTGATGTCCTTCAAGCCCAGATTAAATGCTATTTTTTTTATATGAAGTCATATGAGACCACTTTCTTCCTGGCTCCAGTCAGAATCAAACTCTTCCTTCCCTTTACTCTGCTAAACACATTGCTCACCCTTCCATTTCTAAGGGGGCAGAAGATCATGAAAGAGTGTGTGTTCTAGCCTTGGAAAAGACCCGGGTTTGTATCCCAGCTCTGCTGATTATTCGCTGTTTGATCTTGGGCATGTTATTTAGCCTCTCAGAGCTCTAATTTCTTCACCTGTAAAATGGGGACAGTAATAGTTCTCGGGACTCTGAATGAGGTGGGAATAAGATAAGTGCCAAGTTCAGTGCTGGGCACATGCGGAATTCTTGGTAAACTGACATCTTTTACCATGGCACGTCCCAGAATGTCTACAATCACAGTTAACTGAGAACATGTCTGCCCACCAGCCACACTGGAGTGTGGAGGTGCAGGCAGCCAGGCACTGGCAGTGCTTTAATCCCTTCCCACCGCCTCCTACTACCTGACTCCCACTAGCACGACAGGCAGAGTGTCCCATGTAGCCCAAGTGCCCAGCCAGTGTCTGCAGAGTTGACCCATATGGAAGAGGGGTCCAGCGAAGCCCCTAAGGAGAGTCCTGGGCAGGGGTGGTCAGGTTGGGACCTGTCCCTCACCAAGCTGCTTCTCCCTACAGTTTCGGGAGAAGGTCGAGGATGTGCTGCCCACCCTGCCGAATCCAGATGACCATTATCTCCTGCGCTGGCTCCGAGGTGAGGGAAGAAAGGCTGAGGGAGGCTGTGGCAGGGGCTTGTTCTGGGTAACAGAATGGCACCCTCTGGAAACCTTGGCCCTGGCAATCTGAGAATCTAGAGTATTCAACCTTTAGAACCCAAAGGGCCCTTGGCAATGATATAACCTCAACCCCCCTACTGGATAGATGATGCCAAGGCTTGGAGAGGTGAAGTAACTTGCCCCAAGTCACACAAGTGCTTGAGCTGCAGGCAGGCTGAGGACGAGAGCCCAGTGTCCTTTCCATCCACTCTGTTGATGGACTTGGGGAACAGTTTGAGGAAAAGCTGAGAAAGGCCCCAGCCATGTGGGAAGTCAGAGGCACAGCCAAGTTTAGAACCAGAATCCTGGCTCTTGGAAGAGGTTGGGCCCCTCTGTGGCCTGTTGGGATGGCAAGGCACCTGCTGCCAGCAGTTTGACAGCTTGAAGGAGGGGCAGAGTACATGGAGAACATGGGGGTGCTCAGCCTGAACTAGGTTGACAAGACTCCCCTCAATCCACCACCAGATTCCAGAGCCCCAAGTTCTGGTTCTAGCGCTGCCCCAGCTTGGCTGTAGTACCTGGGCCAGGGGTGAACATCTGCCCTAGGACCTTCACTGGGAGAGCAGGATGAGACAGGGTGCCCTGCCTACTGCAAGATGTGACATGACAGAGCTCTGCACATGGGGAGGCAATGTACAGATTTCTATTAGCATCAGGGTCAAACTCAACCCCATGCTCCAACTCCTGAAATCTTTCCATTCTTTTCCCTTTTCCCCTCTCCTGTGTTTCAAGTCACATGCCACCCTCTCTGGTTCTTGTGACATACTTTTTTTTTCTTTATAGAAATTTTATCACCAGACAGAGAAATGATAGAGAATAAATTCCACTTTCTGAGATTAGCAGAGATTAAGTTGTGATGTGGCATCATAGTTCAAAAATTAAAGTACAGATCGTGCCTGATTATTTATTTGTAGATATACACAAGGAGTCTTGGGGCAGGCGGAGAGCTGGATTTTCATTTTTTGTGCAGAAACTGAATACAGCTGGCATGCTCTGAGGGACAGCTAGCAGGTACCAAGAGCAGGTGCAACCAGGAGAGCCACATGAGGCTCTGTGGGCCTCTAGATGTGCCAATTTCCCTTTTCCCTAGAAAAGCTGCAAACCCACGCTCCCAGCACACCCAGATAGGGTGGAGGGGCAGTGCTGGGGTGGCAGTGGCGTCAGTCCAGGGTTGGAGGATATTTTGGCCCAGCAGTTTGCCGAAGGGCTATAGCTAGAAGGGGGCAGGTGGAGAAAGTAGGAATCCAGGGCTGCCTTAAAAGACCAGCTGCATGATCATCAAACGAACTACCAAACTGCTGTGAGGTGGAGAAGTGTGGTTTCAGAGATCTGTGAACAACAGCACAGCTGTCTTTTTTCTAAGAGGAGGCCAGCTTGGGACCCTGCAACTGGTTTCCCAGGCACCCTCCCCCCCCCCAACTCTCCAGTCCTGGGATAACCCCTCTCTTTGCAGGAACATTGAAGAGTGTCATTATCCTCATTTGCCAGATGAGAAAACTGAGGCTCAGAGAGGGGAGGGCACTTACCTGAAGGCACACAGCTAATGTGAAGCAGAATCAGGGCAGAAACCTAGGGCCCCAGATCCCTGGGCCAGCATCCTCTCCAGTAAGCCACAGCTGTTCCCTGAAGCCAAGCTGTGCCATTTCAGAGGAAGTGTCTCCACTTTACTTGTGCCTGGGCAGGAGCTTCGGCCAGGTCAGATTCTACTATGAATTTCAGTTAGGGCTTTTGTTGTTGTTGTTATTATTATTATTATTAAGAAACATTTTCTCTTGCTCCCTTTGGTTCTAAAGGAAACATCTGCAAGGTGCACACCAGCAGAATATCTTTCTTTAACCTAGGTGTGAGCTGTGGTTCTACTCTTTCTCCTTTACCCCTGGGTGGGCTCAGTTTTCCATTGGCCCCAGGCCCTGAGAACAGGCCCACAAATCTCCACTGCCTCTCTCTGACTTTGGCTGAGCTCTGGGCACTCCAGCAAGGAGGGTCAGATGGCAAGAGAAAAACAAGGAGGTGGTGGTGGAAACCCTACAGAGGGCAGAGCAGGTCTGTGTCTTCCCATTTCCCAGGCCTAGGAAGTGATCAAATAAGAACCCCGGAGAGGTGCTCCTAGGTGGGCTTCTCCGGCAGTGCCCTAAGCCATGCTTTGAGCTGCCCCCGACCAGGGCAGCAGGAGCGCTGGAAAGGCCTGACTCAGCAGGCACGGGGAGAGACCAGTCCAGGTGCTTCCAGGGACAAGTGGCAACACAGGGAGGGCCCTTAAAGAAGACCCTGGATGTTGGACCCTGGCAGATAAGGGTTAACTGGAGAGCCACCCTGAGATAAGGGGGCTCACAGTTCACCGCCACTCCTGTTCCCCAGAAGATAAGGTCTCTCCTCACAATTAGAGGTGTCCCTCCTGTGGAGAATTGCCACTTTCCCAGTCCAGCGGGGCTCCCCCATCACAACAACATACATATTGCCTTGCATCTTCCACGCGGCCATGATGGCACATAAAAGGGCAGTCAGAAGGAACTTCCTAAGAATGAAGGCTTATTCAGTTCTGCAAATGTGTGTCTGGCTCCGATGACTGGTGTGGCATTGCTCAAATCTCTTGATGCACCAAGGTTGCATCAAGAGTGGACTGAATTTCATGATAGCAGAGCCAGGCAATGTGCTTGGCCACTCCTGGGGAGCAGCGATTAAGGGACTGGTGACAGTCGAGAGGGCAATCTATCTGGTCCAGTTCTCATGGTTGTCAAGCAGATCTTGATGTCAATCAAATCCACAGAGGACACAGAGCTGGGAGGGACAGTTCATAGGTCAGGTGGCAAAACTGGTTAGAATCTGGATCTAAAAATCTCTTTAAAGGATGAAATGAAGCTGACTATAACAAGATGAAATCTGATAGGGATGAAGCCAGGAAAACCACCTCACAACATATGGGATGGAAGCTTAGCAGCAGAACCGCTGAAAAGCATTTAGGGGTTTCAGTTGACTCCAAGTGCCACCTGAGTTCAGGATGTGACCATTGCCAAGAAAGTTCTTAGGCTTTATTGGAGAAGGGTAGACAACACCTGGTGCTGTGCTCAGCTGGGGACAACACCCTTGAAGAGGGGCAATGGCAAACTGGAAAACATCCAAAGGGAACTTATTTGGGTGAACTTGAAACCAAGCTGTGAGGAATGGTGAAAGGATCCACAGATGAGCAGCATGATAGCAGGAGGGACTCAGGTGGAAGCACAGAATTTGCCAGTATTGGAAAGGTTGTCACATGGCTGAGGTCGCAACCAAACTCTCTGAGTGTCTCTGGAGTGGATCTCCACTCAGTATAACAATGAGGACTGAGTGCAAATGAAAACTCAGGTTATCTAGGAGCAGGTGGCTTTGGGGGGCAGTGAGATCTTTGTGTTCAAGTTTGAGTCAGACAACTTGTTGGGGTTCATGCATAAAATAGAGTTAGCCCAGGTGAACTTTAATTCTGAAACTTTCCAGGAACCCTGGGAGGAGGGCCCTCTATCCCATTGGGGTATTCGTGGGTCCTTTGAGGACATGGCAATGTTGACTGGAAGCTGATCAACCCCCCACCCCCATCCTACTGGGATGTTTTGACAGCTTTGCCCCGGATTACGGAGCAGCTATGTTCATCTCTGAACTGTGGGTCAAATTCTCAGGACTGGGTATTAGACTGTGGAAGAGATTAACTTTGTGTAAGGGAAGGCTAAATGATAAGGGAGTCCAGGGTTCGTTTTCCCTGAGAGGAGATAAGACCCTTCACCTGATTGCATCCACAAAGGTAAAACTCTTTGACCCTGAAGTTGCAATGCAGCCCCCACCTGCCCTGAACCTTGACCTGCTTTCCAGGGGCTGTGGTCCACCAGAGGCCTTCAGAGAAGGTCCTCATATTAGCTTCTGCACGTGGGGTGATCTGAAAGTTTACTGGGGCATTGACAGAGAGGAGCTGGCTCCAGTATGAGAATAGGGAAATCTCCTTGTCCTTGGTTGCCCGGTCTGCTAGCCTAACCCTGACCAAATTTTGCTGTTACAGCAAGAAGCTTCGACTTGCAGAAGTCCGAGGCCATGCTCCGGAAGGTAAGATCCATTTGCCTCCAAACCCCATGGTTGCCTTCTATCCTTACCAGTCAGAATCACACCATGCTTGAACTTCTTTTGTCCATGACTTGTGTGACATATCTGAGTGTTAGCCAACCATTACTGCCTTAGTGCTTTCTCTTCCCTGGAAACACAGAACTTTCACAGGTCCGGGCCAGCCAAGAATTACTTCTGCCGAGACCTCTAAAATAGGCAGCGCCTTCTTTTGCATTCTGCCAGTTGCCTTCTCATGACTTACCTGTGGTCTGGTGGTCTGTTCATGCTGTCACCTATAGCTAGATGCCTCTTAAGGGGCCCTCCCTGTCCTGCCTTCCCTTATTAAAGCCCTGATTGTGTATTTGCAGCATGTGGAGTTCCGAAAGCAAAAGGACATTGAAAATGTCATGAGCTGGCAGCCTCCAGAGGTGAGGACAGATGATCCTGGCCCACCCTTCTGTTAGGTTATTAGACCCACAACCTCACAATCTGTGTCCTGGGTCTATGGGAATGGGACTCTCAGAGGGAAGGTCTGACAGTGTCCAGTGGGCCCTAATGGTTCCCAGAATGGATGTCTATAGGCACCCAGGGAGGGGGAGGCTGTGCAGGGAGAGACTGATGAGGCCAGAGGAAAAGGGAAGGTGTGGCCACCCTGGGCCTGCTGACCAGGTGCCTTCTCTGTGTCTTTGCCCAGGTGGTCCAACTGTATCTATCAGGGGGCATGTGTGGCTACGACAGGGATGGCTCTCCCATCTGGTATGATATTGTTGGACCTCTGGATGCCAGAGGTCTGATCCTCTCAGCCACCAAACAGGACTTGCTGAAGACCAAGATGCGGGACTGTGAGCTGCTTGTGCAGGAGTGTAACCGCCAGTCCGAAAAGGCGAGTGGACTAGCATGGTTAGAAATGAGTGAATCATGGTAGGGGTGCGCAAGCAGAGGCGACATCACACAGGGACTTGAGCACATCTTCAGGGCTGAAGCCTGGATATTTGGATTTCATAGACCAGTGAAATTTCCAAGTTTTAGGGACTGACCTATGTTGCCAAATTTTTAATTTTCCAAGTAAGAGCTTAAAAAAAAAATTGCCAGCTACTATTACTATCATTAACCCCCAAAACTATAGGAATGGCAAAATCTCAGAATAGAGGGCAGTCTTTTAAATGGAATAAATTTATCTTCCCAGAGAACTTACCACATATTGTTATTTTTCTCATTTATTTGGGCAGCAGTGAGATCTTTGTCATGGATCACCCTATCCTGAGAAATATTTGGGTGTCACTGAAATGGATGAGCTCAGATTCTGTGTTTCTCTAACTCAGTATTTAAAAAAAAAATGATAAGGACAGCTGATTTCCTTACTGAGAAAAAGGCTGAAGAGCAAGCTGGAGCTGCTGCCATGATCTGTTCTCTTTCCGTCCCCGTTCAGTAGATGTAAACGTCCGATGAAACAATGTGATTCAGTTTGGGGCCATTTCATCCACAGACATTCACTGAGAGCCTCATGTGTACAGAGACCTTGAAGGCTGGGGAGGCAAAGAAGCATTAGATGGGAAGGCACCCTTAGGTTGAACAGACAGCATCTGTGCTCAGGCATGAGATGGGTGGCTGCACAAGGCCCCATGGACAGAGCATTACATGGTGCTGCACACAGAGGAAGAGGGGGCCCACCAGGTCAAACTGCAAAGCAGAAGGGACCTCAGATGGAACCTAGATCCATCCAGTGGTATACTGGATGAGAACATAGAAACCTAGGTAGGAAGGGTGACTTGCCTGGGCCACAGTTCCAGCCTGAGGTGATTACCTCCATTTAGAAAACCCTGGGTACCGCCCTGCCCATATCCGGCTGCAATATGGCACATGACACAATCAGCATTTGCTCCAAACTGGGTGAGTCTCTGGAGCAGGGCAGCCTGCTGTGAATTTCTCCTTCTCTGTCTTCTGCAGTTGGGGAAGAAGGTGGACAGTGTCACCCTGATTTATGACTGTGAGGGGCTTGGCCTTAAGCATCTCTGGAAGCCTGCTGTGGAGACCTATATAGAGGTGAGGCTGCAGGACTGGGGGGGGAGGGGAGGCAGCGTGGAAGGGTCAGAGAATGGGAGAGTGGGCCCCTCTGCTAGGATGCCCTGTGGGATGGGCGAGGCGATGGGGACAGAGCCTAGCCTGGAGGAGGCAGGGCCTCTCATCCTGGCACAGAGGTCTGAGCCCACTAGGCTCAGTGATTTTGTTTCCACAGTTTCTCTGCATGGTTGAGGATAATTATCCTGAAACACTGAAGCGTCTTTTTGTTATTAAAGGTAAGTTGGGAACTCCCTTGTGAGGAAAGAGGGGCTCGAAATGTTACTGGGATAGATTCAGGAGAGTGAAACAGAGTGAGTCAAAGGAAGGGATCTGGGGACCCTTGTCATACACAGACTACATTACAATTCACAAAGTTTTAGGATTTATTACTGCCTTTGAGCCATGCAGCTTGGTGAGACAGGAAGACTATACCCACTTGACTATTCCCACTGTACAGATAGGAAGCTGGAACTCAAAGAGGTGCCCACGCTGAGTCTCACACCCTGGGCTGCCCATGTGGGCTCCATGGCACTAGGGAACATGTGACCTGACACAGAGGGCCGCGGATGACACGGTTAGGGACAGAGTGGTCACTGCTCCCAGTCTCACATCATCTGGTCTCTGTTTCAGCCCCCAAGGTGTTTCCTGTGGCCTATAACCTGGTCAAACCCTTCCTGAGTGAGGAGACCCGTAAGAAGATCATGGTCCTGGGGGGTGAGTAGCCCAGACTCTTCTCAGTTCCACAGGATGGTCTGTGGCCCAAACTGGGAATGGCTTGAGCAGTATGACCACAGCCACGAGGGCAAAGGTTTCCTAGCTGGTTTGGTAGCAGTGGGACTGGGCTAGGGTCTTCCTGTCTATTTTCATAAGAACTCTTTTCCCCAGACACTCTAGAACAGGGGTCAGCAAACTGCAGCTCACGAGCCACATGTGGCTCTTTGGGTACGTTCCGTCTCAAAAGTTTGCCGACCCCTGGAAGAGCCAATCCTGTCCCTCACAACAATTTAAAAATTATTCGAGAGCCATAAAACAAATGAAATCACCATTATGTGAATAATATCCTTTAAAATTTTTATAAATGGAACTATGATAGTTTTATTTTCATTTTCAATTTTACTTCAGAGCTACATGTACGTACCCAAAGAGCCACATGCGGCTCTTCTGTCTCAAAAGTTTGCCGACCCCTGCTCTAGAAGAAAGCACTGAGCTCAGCATTGTAGCTTCAAAGATGAATGACACGCCAGTCCTTACTCTCAAGGAGTTTACAGTGTAAGCTTCAAGGAGAGAGAAGACCTTTAGGAAGAAAGCTATGATAAAAACTAGAAAAGGTGCTAGAAATAGCCTAGAGGAGGTGCCATGGAGGTCACAGGAGCAGAGGTTGCTTTCAGTTGGGGGCAAATTGAAGTGAGTTTAACTTGATGAGCACTTACTAGGTGCCAAGGCTACAAAGGTGATTTAGACAAGAGTCCCTTGAAGAGTTCTCAGCCTCTTGGGGAAGGGAGACATGGACCCCACTTGACCTAGGGATGAGGTGATGCCTACTTCAGCCAAGAGCTATAGAATGAGTAAGAGGCAGCCAGATGAAGCAAGGCAGCAAAGCTGTACGGGCTTAAGGATCAGCATTGAGCAAAGACCTCATACACCATGGCACCAGCAGTTGTAGAGGGCATGGCAGGATGTGGCAAGGGATGAGGCTGAAGAGGGAGCCAGGAGCAGGTCACAGAGAATCCAGGGCACTAGGCTGAGAAGCTGGGACATGACTCTGCAGGCCACTGGGAACCAGAGGAGAGCTCTGAGCAGGGGAGCACCAGGATCAGATTTTAAATTGAGACACACTATACAGACAAGATCATGAAGGACAGATATCAGTTTGCCCAGTGTGGTTATAGTCCATGAAACAGGTGTTGCAAGCTGGAGCCGAGGCAGTGCCAGTAGGGATAGAGAGGAGAGGATGGATTTAAAAAGGACTCGTTTAGGAAGTAAAATAGCAGAAGTCAATTGACTGGCTGCAGGAAAGGAGGAAGAGGAATCTAGAATGACTCTCTGGTGTCTGGCGTGAATGACAGACTATCGCAGTCACTCTGATGCAATGAATTCAACTGAGGAATATAACTAGAATAATAAGCGTGAAGTTGAGTTTGAAGAGTGTGTGAGATATACAGATGTTGGGGATACTTGAGCCTGAAGCTTGGGTGTGAGTTCCAGCCTGGAGATTTGGGAGTTATCAAATATAGGAGGCAGCTAAGACCTTGAGAGTAGATAAAACTGCCCACAGGAGGACAGAGGCTGAGCCCTGGGGAATATCCGAGCTCAAGGGTGGGCAGGGATTGGGTATGCAAGGAAGTAGGGAGACCATCAGGGGACAAGGGCGGCCATATAGGGAGATGCCAGGAATCAAGCCAGCCGGGGACAGACAGGAATCCATTTTGTTGGAGCATTAAGTGGAGTGGTGGGAGAAAAAGCTAGAAAGGTAGATTGGGGCTAGGTGGATCATGGAAGGCTTGAGGCTTGAGGCCTCGTGAGTTCAACTTGGGGGTGGAGATTCTGAAGGTTTCTGAATGTTGATGTTTAGGCAACACATTGAAAGTGGAAATTTTCCAAATGTATGCTGGTGAATCCTAGGAGTGGAATGAAGCAGTCTGGAAAGTCCAGGACTTCTGGGTTCTCGTCCTCACACTGGCAACAAGTTCTGCTTCTTTTTGCCTCAGTGACTCTCTCTATAAGATGGGAAGAACTGCCCTGGCCTCATTCCAACTCTCCTGCTGAGCTGGGGGAAGAAATTAAAAAATCCAAGCAAAGGCTCTGATGGTTTGGTGTCTCTGCTACCAACCACCATGAGCATGTGACAGTTAGGTTTCCTGGCAGCCGAGCTGTGGAGGAGGTTCAGTCTGTTCTTCCACCCACGCCTGAAACTCTTTCAACCAAGCCTGACTTGGGCTGAGAGGGTACAGGATCTTCAACAGAGGAGGGAAGAAATTCACTCGGGGCTGGTCACTGGAGCTTAGCAGCGCAGATTGAATCGCCCCAAGACCACAGATGCTGCGTTCCAGGAGTTGCATGGTCTCAGGTCCCTGAAACCTGAAGCTGGGAGAGCCTGGACAGTCTCTGTGGGTTTTCAGCCAGCACCAGTGGCAGAGGACACTGGGTTGGACCCTGTGACTTGGAGCCGCTGCCTCTACATGGTTTCTAGAGTCAGAATAGAAAGGTTTCCAGTATCAAAATATTGTACCTGGTTGATATATGTTGAGGAAATTGGAATGGTGGAAACGTGGTTCACAGCATTGGTTGCACTAGAGTCAAACTCTCCTAGTCAAGAAAGGGCTTGGTTATTAAAAAGAGAGAGAGAGAGATTAGGCAACTTAACAGCCTAAAAAACCAGAGTGGAAGGGAAATTGTGGTTGGTTGGGATAAAGCCAAGGGAACCCATTTCAGGGGTCCCTCTAAAGTGATGCATTCATTCAGCAAGTCATGACTGAGCACAACATGTAAGCAAAAGTGGGGGACAAGACCCACGGTCATGCTGTCACACAGCGCAGTCTCGCCAGGACAGATCTTGTTGATTCTGGCCTTCTTGCCTGCCACACGTATTCCCTCTTCATGGACTGCCCTTCCCTCCTTTCTTTGTTCCCTCCTCCCTGCACTTCAAATGTTTATATCACTTTCCTGGGAATGATACCACACTCTCCTATGTGTAGGGCTCTTTTACAGTTTACCACACCCTCTCAAGTACTTGGTTCACTTCACTCCCACCATAACCTGGAGGGGCAGGAGGAACTCAGCTCAGAATGGAGTGGTTTGCCTAAGGCCACTCGGCTGACCACAGACAATGGGGACAGGACCCCAGGTCTCCTGATTCCTGGTCCAGGGCAGGGCAGCCCTCTGGGTGATGGTTCCACCCTGCAGTGCTGTGTGCGCATCACATGCTCCTAATGCCTGTTTTGTGTGCGGGGGTACATGGGGTTTATTTCTGCCTCTTTGTGTAGACTTCCTTGGGCTATGATGAAATTTTGCCTAGTGGTGACCCTTGCTTCTCCTTCCTTACCTCTTCTGCCAGCAAACTGGAAGGAGGTTTTACTGAAATATATCAGTCCTGACCAGGTGCCTGTGGAGTATGGGGGTACCATGACTGACCCTGATGGAAACCCCAAGTGCAAATCCAAGGTATGGGTCACCAGGGGCTGGAGGTAACTGGGGAAACCTGGCTCAAATGCACATTCCAGCTCACTCTGCACTCTGCTTCCAGATTAACTATGGGGGTGAAATCCCCAAGAAGTATTACGTGCGAGACCAACTGAAACAGCAGTATGAGCACAGCGTGCAGATTTCCCGTGGCTCCTCCCACCAAGTGGAGTATGAGATCCTCTTCCCTGGATGTGTTCTCAGGTAGCGCTCTGGATCCTTCCAGGAGAACTGAGCCTTTCAGCTGTAGGTGCTGGTGGGTGGGCTGGTGGCAGGACCCTAGAGAAGGCCCACACAGACAAAATCATGTCTGAATGGGTGGATGTCCTCTGCAGGTGGCAGTTCATGTCAGATGGCGCAGACATTGGTTTTGGGATTTTCCTGAAGACCAAGATGGGGGAGCGGCAGAAGGCAGGGGAGATGACAGAGGTGCTGCCAAACCAGAGGTACAACGCTCACTTGGTGCCTGAGGACGGGTCCCTCACCTGCACTGAACCTGGCATCTGTAAGTATCTCAGTCTCGGCTTAAAGCCCCTGCCCTAGCTGACTACCTATGACATCCCTTTTTCACATGGTTAGAACTATAATAGAAGTGGAGCTTCCTCAGTTCAACCCTCTCCTTGCACAGGTGAGGAAACTTAGGCTAGGGGAGGTGAAATGACTTGCTGAAAGTTACCTAGCTCGTTACCAGCACGGTGGGACTCTGATCGGATCCTACCAGGTACAGGTGAGTCACAGGGCTAGGTGATCACAGGGGTTCAGAATGTCTGCTCTCTGGTCCAGGTCTACCTGGGTCTGTCACTGTGACCAGACATCTCTAGGGAATTCTTCCGCACACATCAGAGAGGCAGAACTGGCTGGGGTGGGACAGGGATCACAGAGTGAGCAGGGTCCTGAAAAGCTCAGCCTCGACCCTTCTCAGCTTCACTCATCTCCAGGTTGATCGAAAAATGGGCACAGAATGGGAACAGAAAGTTTAACCCAAGAGGAGTAAGAATGGCAGAGAGTCATTTGAAAGTGTTTGATTGACCTCATTCATCTTTGCTGTATCGATTAAAACTCCCGTTGACTCAGCAATTCTACTTATGGCAATTTAGCCTACAGAAATATTTACACAGAGACACAAAGTCATAGATACTAGGATGTTTCCAGCAGCCTGGAAACTGGCAATAAACAAAATGACCTTAATAAGGTCTTGTTAAATAAATTATGGTCCATCCACACAATGGGGTACAATATATCCACTAAAGAGAGTAAGTTGATATGTTAGAAGTCTGATACATGTTAAAAAATAAAGTATAAAACATAGCATGTATGGCATACACTCACTTGCGTTAATAAAGTGTACAAAGAAAAGAATTCTGGGGGATCTATGCTACCCTCTAATGGTGCTTATCTCTGGGGTGGTAGGAAGCTTATAGAGGGCTTTCATTTTTTTACACTACAGCAGGTCCTTGAATAATATCATTTTGTCCAATGTTGTTTCATTTTGTTGATGAGAAAAAGAATTGATTCCCAGCCAGGGCCACTGTCTGTGTGGTGTTTGCATAGTCTCCCCACGTGGATTTTCTCTGGGTCCTCTGGTTTCCGCCCACATTTCAAGGATGTGCATGTGAGGTGAACTGGTGTATCTACATTGTCCCAGTATGAATGAGCGTGGGTGTGTGTGTGAGTGTGCCCTGGGATGGAATGGCATCCTGTCCAGGGTGGATTCCAGCCTTGCGTCCTGAGCTGCTGGCTCTGGCCACCTGTGACCCTGAATTGGAATAAGCTGTTTGGAAAAGCATTGTCTTACTTGTTTTTATTCACCTTTCCTAAACGTATGTATAGCTCACAATAATTTCAATGCTTAATATTAGAAGTCTTTTGGGTCTTTATGTAGAAGTTTGGTGATGTGTCTGTGACCAGAAATATGCTGTGGGAACTTAATCCTCGTTTATATCAATTAGCCTGGGGTAAAACCATTTAAATCAATTAGCCTACGGTCATTTTGCTTCAAGTCGCAGAACCTACTGACAACATAAGTGAGGACTTACTGTAATTCTGCAAATACAATTTATTGACAATGACCATATATTACATTTACAAGTAGAAAAACCACAGACACACAAACTCTATCAAATCTCCCATTTATTTTCTGTCAGAGCCAAGGTGCCCGGCGTGGAAAATCAGTGAGAGCCAGGGCTTTATCATCAAGTTGAGTTGGACCTGACTGCTGACTAGTCCTGAAGCAAGTGACTTAGCCTCCCTGAGCGTCAGTTTCCTGATTGCTCCAAAGGGGAACAAATTCTCTACTACCTCATAGGGATAAATGATGATTAAATGTGAACAGGTCTGTGTAGCACTTAGCATGATGCTTGGCATACAGCAAGCACTCAACACACTGTAGCCACTATTATTGTTGTTAGGGCAAGACCTGGGGGAGAAGGGCCATCCTGGAGACGGTGCTGGAGAGGGGGGAAGCCCTGTGCCCCATTTCTACAGCAGCACCGCCAGGAGATCTGAACCAGCCCCATAGATATCTTGGCCTCTGTATTTGTCCACACCATTACACCAACCTCAGATTCTGTGTCCTCCCCCACATCATAGGTGACCTGCAGTCTCTTCCGCCCCCTCCTCACAGATGCTCTGTGGTATGGCTCTCCAGGGAGGAGGAGGATTCTTGTTAGTGAGCAGCCAGGTCTTGGGGGAGAAGGCGTAAACCATGTGCTTCAGCAAGAACAAGGCTTAGCACCAGCCCAGATACTGTCATCCACAGAACATAGAGCATTGTGTTCATATAAGCTTGAATTTCTTTTTTTCAATGGACTGGGAAGCTGAGGTACAGAGAAGGGATCATCTCTCTCACACAGAGTAGCTTGTGTAGACACCAAAAGACAGAAGGCAATAGAGAATCCTAGGATCCTGGCCCAGAATCTCTTGGCTGTAGACTGCCCTAGAGTGATGATCAGGTTCATCCCTGATGTGACAGAGGAGAGTGGAGTCCCAGACCAGGGAAGCAATTTACTCAAGACCGTGCAGCCAGTGGCAGAACCCAACCCGTGTGTGGGCATTGTGCATCACCCCTTTAGAGTATATGAAGGGCACGGCCTGAGAAAGGAACATGAAGCTTTTATCAGGCTTTGGTTTACAAATCCCAAATTTAGTTTAGCTTTTCTTGGATCCATTCCCCGGATGGACCACAGACCTGCCTGCAGGGGCCTGGAGTGAGAGCTGCTTGTTGTCCCGTCCCAGGAGGAGCAGAGACAGGCTGCAGCATACTTGCCCCCTTCCCAGGTGTAAAGACAATGAGGTGGGATCAGCTGTTGTCTGGGCCTCTGGCTCAGGTTAGACCTGTGCTCAGAGAAAACCCAGGGTTAGGTTACAAGCTCACCTGTGTGCAGGGAATGCCCATGGAGAACCAGGCGACCCCCTGCACAATGGAACATAATCACCCAATGAAGAAGTGAACACTCTGTGCCTGCCTCCAATGGCAAGAGCACATTAACCCTCCCCAAGCCACTCTTGTCCGTATCAAGTGTTCTCAGTTACTGAGGAGGAGGAACAAAGTCTGAATTGATTTCACTTTTCTTCCCTCAACTATAATAATATTTCTTGAGGGCCTGAGTCAGGTAGAATACTCTACAGGGGAAGAAAAAGATTCAGAAAAAAAGATCTGGACTTTATCTGCACAATGTGGTCGAGAAGGCCTGAAACACTAAAGGTTAAATAGTACTGCCAGGCAGGGTTGGGGTGAAAAAAGCCGAGTCAGGCACCAGGAATCCTGGTTTCTGAGTTCAGCTTGGCCCCTAACTCTCCGAGTGTTTCGAGTAAGTGTCTCTAAATAACTAGGTTTTGCTTTCCTTCTTCATAAAATGAGGGGTGTGAGCTAGAGCAGGAGATCTTAATCTGGGGTTCATGGACTCCCCAGAGCAGTGATTATAAATCGTAAAAAACCAAACACCTCCCTTTTATAAGTGTCTCATGTCCCCTTTACTATTCAGAAATGAAATTCATAGATAATATAACCCAGACATAGATCATTAAAAAAATCAATATCATCACCTAGCTGGAGAAAGGAAGCTAATATAGAATATATATATATATTTATCAATACATAAACGAGAGGGCATGGTTATACCCATACACCCCCTCTCTTCAGAATGGCACCTTTCCCATTGGGAACCACTGCCCCAGAGGATCCATGACGGGCTCCAGGGGATCTGAGATTGTGTGAAAATTTCATCTGATGATGAAAGCATCAGATTCTCCAGGGGGTCAGTTCAGGAGTTAAAAAGCCCTAGCCTGGAAGATCTCTGGGGGCTCTATGAGTCTGTGAGTACATGATTAGTGTTAAAATGAACCATGCAGTTCATGAACTCCACTCCCCTCGGGCCTGGGTCTCAGAACAGCCCCTTCCTTGTTTTTGAGGGCAGAATATCATGCTAGATAGAGCCATCTCAATCCTGGTGCTTCATCCAAGGAGCTCAAAGACTTCTCCAGCACAACTGACTCTAGTTGCTCAGGGTCTGCCATTCAGGGCAGAGAGGAAGCATTCCTCTTTCCAGAGGGACTATGGGTCCTCTGGGGCAGAGAGAAAAATCAATAACTAATATTAACTTCAATATTAACTTGAAGAATGGTGGTGTGTCTACCCTCAGTGTAAACTGCATTTTTTTTCCAGGGGCAGGAATTAAATACACTGTTTTTTTGTTTTTGTTTTGTTTTGTTTTGCCTGGGAAAAGGGAGAGAAGACCAGGATAGAGAAGGGGTAGAGCTAGTGTTTTTGTTTTCACACTCCGTTCTCTTGAAGGGGTGTTTGACTGAAATGCAACAACTTCTAAAAAAACAAACAAACAAAAAAGGGTTAGCTCCTTGGCCAGAAAGTCTTCTGTCAACTTCATGCCCATTTCTCTTTAAAGGGAAAACCACTCCTAACAGGTCTTGTCTATTATCTTATCAAATATTTTCTATTCCTTTAGAAGCATTACATGTTGGCATAACATTCAGGACATGTACACACATGTATACATTCACAGGAATTATATCATTCAATGTATGGTTGAAGGAATTTTGAAATTTTTTGAAATTTTAAAACTCATCACAGGATGTGAGAAAACTTTCCTTTTAGAATAAGTACATGAGTAGAACCATCAAAGCCAAAAATTTTTTTTACATCTATAGTGACAAAAGTTTTACAAACTATTTACAAATTGTTCTGCAACTTGCTTCTTGAGCTAAGGATACACTGTTTCCCAGTCACTAACCTCTTTCTTTTTATATCTGAACAGTATTTCATCATATGGATGGCAATATAAACACTTTAAGCAATTCTCCTTTGAACATTTGATTTTTCCCAAACTTTTAGTCTTACAAACAGGGATGCAATGAGCATCTTTGTCCATTTATATTTCTATGCGATAAATTTCTAGCTCAAAAAGTTTGCAGTTTACCTTTTGTTAGAAACTGAACAGGGCTGGGCTTTCCAGGGGGCCCAAGTCAGGCAGCAATGCAGAGTGGAGGGAAATTCCAGCTCTATCACTTCTTCACTGTGACAGAGTGACCTCCTTTTTTTATAGGATATGAAACAGGATTAATGCTGAACTCACAGAGTAAATTTTTTTGTTGTTGTTTGCTTTTACTTTTATTAGCATTTATTTGATGTTGAATTTACTCCCAGGCCATAAATTTTTGTTTCTCCAGTTTCTTCTGGGAGATCTTTTTCTTCTGCGCAACCTCCTCTTCTGGTTTAGGAACAATTTGTTCCCTCTCAGTTAGGATCATCTCAATGTGGCAGGGAGAGCTCATGTAGGGGTTGATCCGTCCATGAGCTCTGTAAGTTCTGCACCACATCTTGGGAGCTTTATTTACTTGGATGTGCTCTATGACTAGAGAGTCTACATCTAAACCCTTAAGTTCAGCATTACTCTCTGCGTTTTTAAGCATGTGCAGTAAAAATTCTGCACTCTTTTTGGGCCACCGACCCTGCGTCCAACCCCACTGTTTGGTCTGGGCACACCTCCCAAAGATTTGAACCTCTCGATTTACATGATTTTGTGGGGTTCTCTGGGTCAAGAGACTAGCGAACCATTTTGAGAGGTCACCTCAGGCTGCTTTCGGAAAGAGCTCATAGAGTTATTTTGAGGAATAGTAAAACATATATATATATATATGAAACCAACCCAGTGCTGAGACACATATTATAAATAGCCATTGTTACCATTACTATTATTATTTTAACAACTACTGCAGCTATGAATTCTAATGCCCCTTTTTCAAGGCTCAGTTCAAGCTCTAACTTCTCTAAAAAGGCTTTCACGTGATATCAGTCTGTAGGGCCCCCTCTTTCCAAACTGTTACAAATGTGGATGTCTCTCTCACTTTTCTGGCACTTGGCATGTTCTGTCATATTTTTTTCTATGAACATCTTGTCAATGCAGCTAGACTCAGTTGCAGGTGGTGAAGGACCATTGCTCATACCACCTTCATCCTTATTACCTATCACATTGCCTTGCTCAGTCAACAAAAATCACTGTCCCCAAGCCCTTTGTCAGAATTGTCTGAATGTCTGGTTTTCTGCCTCCCCTCAGATGTCCTGCGGTTTGACAACACCTACAGCTTCATTCATGCCAAGAAAGTCAGTTTCACTGTGGAGGTCCTGCTTCCTGACAAAGCTTCAGAAGAGAAGATAATACAGCTGGGGTCAGCCACCCCAAACTAACACCTCCTCCCACAGCAGGCCTGGCTCCCTGTGTCTCCGTCAGTTTCTATCCCTTGTAGCAGTCATTTTCCAGCACCCTGACACCCAAAGAAACTGAGAATTAGGAAGAGGGAGGGTAGCAGGAGTGGGTCTCCTTGCCTTTTAAGTTACTAAGGAGTCCCCAGGGCTGGGCACCGTAACAGGATCTATTTGTCCTGTAAGCTGTGCCATTATCTACTTGTGACAGCTGAGATAGGAAAGGGTTACCTAGGGTAGCAGCAGGGAAGAAATTAAGAAAAAGGGGAGAGATTGAGACTTAATACTTAGGGAAGCCAGCAGCAGGGGAGGAACTTGCAGCCAAATGAACGTGTAAGCCTAGATCATAATAAGGAGTAGCGAGGTAGCCAGTTGCTAGAGTTATGGTGGGGGTCAGAGGCTCTTCTAAACTTTCTATCACTGAGGATGGGATCTTTTGGCTTTCCTTGGGTCTTAGGAGGTGGCCAAGAGTCAACATAGATCTTCCCACTCAACGGTAGACAGGCAGGCCTTTCCATCACCTTGAGAGATTCAGCAACTCCTAGGCCCACTGGCTGCCTCTTTAATTACTGATGATTGTCATTGATTCAGAGCTTCCTGGGACAGTGAGCTTTGGTACCCAGCCACTGTCCTCCAATGCAAACAAAGCACAGGAAAATTACCTCCATGGATCCCCAGCTCTGGGAAGGGCAGCTGGGGGTGGGGGTGAGTCCTGACGCTTCCACTGCCCTTTACACTGTCCTAGCCTCCGGTCAACTAACTCTCCATTTGAGCACCCTACACAAAAATGACAAGTGGGATCCAGACAGAACTCAGTGAGAGCATTTGCGAGTCTGAGTCTCCCACGGTGCCTGCCAACTCGCTTCCTGATTGACCTGAACAAGTCCTTGGCAGTTCCATCTCTGTGGGAAGCATACGGTGGGTGGCATGGGTTCCTAGTGGTTGGTGGAAGCTGCCCAGGCAGGGGGCCAAAGGCCAGGCCAGCATCTGGCAGAGCCAAGGGCTGGAGGCAGCCACAAATAGCATCGGCCCCTCCATCCACGGTGATAAGCAGGATAGCCATAGATTGTCATGGGGGCTCTCACAGGCCAGGAGCTGGAGAGCATGGACCCTGCGGGCAACCACAGCCCTTGTTCCAACCCCACGTCCTGCAAACGCACACCACATCGTGGGCTGCACAGACCATGGGAAGGCGGCCCAGCCTGGAGCTGGTCTGGCGAAGCTGAAAGAACTGGAGGAGAGACAGGGCTGGCGCCGACCTGAGGGGGCCCTAAGGCCTCAAGGGCCCCGGCCAGAACCCTCAGGAGGACATCCCGACTTTGGTTTACAACGCTCTGTTAGAAAAATTAACCAATGAATAAAGCAACGTTCGGTGCACAGGGAGTGGAAGTCATTGCCTACCGCCTCGCTTCTCATTGCCCATCACTCCAAACCTCTGCCTCATGAGCCTGGCAACACTTAACAGCGGGGCGCATGCACAGAAACCACCCGCTACGTACCTCTGGCGTGCGCTTTCCCAGGGGGCGCAACGGCCAGCTTGCCTCCTGATTGGTCCAGCTGGTGGGCTGTCTTCCGCCATCTTTGCTAAGGGTACTTCTGGTCGCCTTCACAGTCAGGGCGGAGGCTCCGCCCACTCGGGCTTCTCTGTGAATGCAGGGTGTCTCTTGCTCGCTGACACGTGCGGGTTTGGCGAGCGCGCGCAGCGCCCGCAGTGGGCCCTGAGTGGGAGGGAGGCGGGGAAGAGACGATCACGTGATGTTAGGGACTGTCTCCTAATTCCGTGCCCGTATTGCCAATGTTTCAGGGGCTTTGAGCCCGGAGCCCAGCTTCCTACGAGGTCACCGCTGACCCGACTTCCCTTCACGACCCTACAGAGACAGCGACGTCCTCAACGGGGTCCTCAACAGGGAGCCAGTGGTCTTCATTTTTTCCGATTTTTATTTGATGATAATACAAGCTAATTCTTCAATGAGCGCCTGCTGGGTACCACGCAACAACTCTGTGCTTACCGCCTTGTTGCAAATATTCAAGGAAATAATACGTGTAAGGCACTTGGAAGAGAGCCTGGTACAAGTGAGCTGCTAATTTTTGTTTTTTTAACAGATGTGACTAACAGCTAATAGGCGGAACAGCTGCGATTTAAACCCAGAACTGCTTGGCTACGCTCGTCTATAATGGCTGTGTCTTTGCTCGCTGATACCCTCAAAGGATTCACAGAACCTGCACTCGATGCTCACATGAGTAAACTGAGGTCCAGCAGGGGAAGAGTTCCCTCTTTAGTAACCATTAACTGCCAAGTCCCCTCATTCTGTTCTGCTCATTTCCCTGAAGTCTTGTACCCCAATTCTGCTTCCCTGGATTCATTTATTCATTCATTAATTCATTCAAGGTCCTGTCCCCAAGAGGCTCTGTCTAGGGGCATACAGACCCAGTTAGACCTCAGTGCTTCATAGATGAACATGACATCTGCAGGGAACGGACTCTAGGGTCCAAATATCCACCTCACCAGGGTGCTCACCATTCACTCCCCCAGCCTCATTTACCGAGCACATTTATCGATCCCAGCTTCACCACTTAGCCGTTGTATGACCTCGGAAAGTGACCCATGTTCTCTGTGCCTCTATTTCCTCATCTGTAAAATGGGGGTCACAGGTTGGTGGGAGGGTTTAAGGAACTAATCTGTCTAGAATCTTTCTTTAACCCGTAAAGTCTTTAGCTGTTAGCCTTTGGCCAATGGTCCGGTCAGGAGTAAGCGCAATTAACGATGATTTACAATTAATCCTCGTCTTTGGAGTGGACGCTGTCGTGTTCCCCATTTAACAAATGAATGAAGTGGGCCTCCGAGAGTACAGACTCTTACTCGAGGTCACACAGCTAGGAAGTGTAGCATACTCCATTTGAACCCCAGTCTCGACGGCTGCCAAACTACAGTCAGTCCTGGGAGAGGATCGTGCCAACACTGCTCAGCCGATGAGAAAACGTGAAGAAAATTCATCTGTAAAACCTAAGCCTGGGTAGGGGCTTCGGTGCGCGGAGGAATTTACAGACGCTCCCTGCTGGCGGGGACAGCACGACCTGTCCTTCAGTCTGGGACCTTGAATCGGTCCCGCTGCTTTGGACTGGAGCGATAGTGGAAGCTGAGGCGGCAGCGGTGGCAGCACAGGCTGCAGTGACCGGGGCGGTGGCGGAAGCGCTATGTCCGAGTCTCTCCCGCGGGGTGCCGAGCGCGACCTTTACCGGGACACGTGGGTGCGGTACCTGGGTGAGAGCGGGGCGAGGGGCACGGCGACTCCCCCCACCACGTAGCTGGGGAAGCAGGGGTCGCCGGACGCCAGTCTGGGTCCTAGAGAAGGTGGGAGGATCTTAGGTCTCATTCTGCCCTGGCCAGAGACAGGGCTCAGAGAGGGCTAGGGACTTGCCCAAGGTCACACAGCTCTGGTTGGCCCAGCTCTGCCCTTGCGGCCCCTGCTGGTCTAATCTCTCAGGTAGAAGCTCCGACCCTGCTAGGAGGAACAGGGTGAGTGGGCTGCCCCCTCCCTGCATGTCTCTGGCACTTGTTGGGTAGCCAGAGCATCTGGACTCCTATCTTACCTCCTCACTGGTTCTGTCTGAGGTTCAGTTTCCTCCTCAGCAAAAAGGGATGAACACAGGGCCTCTCTCATCTGGTGGTAGTTGTAAGGGTAGAATGAGATTAAGGCACAGAAAGGCCTGGCACATGGTGAGTGTCTGGTCAGTGGGGCTGCCCTTGGTCAGTCTCTGTTGCTGCCGGTTCCTCCATTAGCGCATTCTTTTAGAACCAAGACTGGGAAGGCAAGTGAGAGAGTGATAATGGTGACTGTACTCAGCTCACCCACAATGGCCCTAGAGTCAAGGTGGTCATCATGGGTGCCATTTTATAGGCTGGGAAACAGGCTCAGAGAGGTAAAATCACTTGTCCAAGGTCATCCAGCTACTGCTTTGCAGGCTGGGATTGGAGCTAGCTCACTGGAGTGTCCCCTTATGGAGCAGTCCATGGGCCCTGGAATTCAATGTCCCCTCCTAACCAGGCTACGCCAATGAGGTGGGGGAAGCCTTCCGCTCCATGGTGCCAGCAGCTGTGGTGTGGCTGAGCTATGGTGTGTCCAGCTCCTATGTGCTGGCTGATGCCATTGATAAAGGCAAGAAGGCAGGAGAGGTGAGTGTTAGCCTGCCCCCGCAAATCCCCACCCCAGTCTGCTCCCCTTGTGGTTCAGTCCACAGCCTTGCATGTGGTAAAGTCACTATGGTAAAAGCATGTGAGACAGTCCAATCTGCCTAGCGTAGTCCCTACCCCAGTCCTGGATGTGGACGAGTCCACCCCCAGCCCTATATGTGGTACAGTCCAGAACCTAACACTAGTGTGGTCTGTCTCTGTCCCTCACTTCCCTCTCCCTGGTCCAGTCTCATGCCCCTTGTCCACAGGGTTTCCTGCCTCTTTTCCTACCGGTTTAAGTGTTTCCTGTGCCTACCAGGTGCCAAGCCCTGAAGCAGGCCGCAGCACCAGAGTGACCATAGCCGTGGTGGACACCTTCGTGTGGCAGGCTCTGGCCTCTGTGGCCATCCCAGGCTTCACTATCAACCGTATATGTGCTGCCTCTCTCTACGTCCTGGGCACTGCCACCCGCTGGCCTCTGGCTGTCCGAAAGTGGACTACCACCGCAGTGGGACTGTTGGCCATCCCTGCCATCATCCACCCCATTGACAGGTGGGTGCTGCTCCCAGCCTCAGGGATCATCCACTCTGCTGGTGGAGATATGCCTTGAGGTGGGGGGTATACCCGCTTTGCACAGAGTAGCAGAGGCAGCGCTGGCACTCAGGGCTCCAGAGGTAGAAACGTAGCCTATGCCTTTGTCATATGATCTGGCAGGTACTTTGGCTGTAAAGGTAGGGGGTGCCTGGAGGGTATGGGACACAGGACAAGTAAATTCCCAGAAAAAAGATAAACAAACACAAAAAGCCTTAGTGTTACAAAACAAGCAGAGGCAAGCAGGAACAGGTGCACCCTGGAGGAGATAGGTTTGTGGAGGTTTTGGTGACAGAAGCCCAACTAAAATTGGATTAAGTAGGAATTGTTTCGTGAAACTGAAAAATCCAGTTATGCTATTTTCAGGCATGGCTGGATCTAGGGGTCTGGGTCTTCCCATCCTGCCACCCTTTCCTGACCCCATGTTGGCTTCACTCACTTTTCCCTTGTGGGAGCAGAGATAGCCCCCAGCAGCTCCCAGCTTCCACCAGCTTAACAGGCCCCATAGTAATCTTAACAGTGACAGCAAAAATCCAAAGGAAGGCTGCCATTGGTCCATCCTGTCATTGGCCATTGGGCCCAGGGGTGCCCACCCCTGAGCCATTTCCCCTTTACTGATTTGCCAAGCTTGGGTAATATGCCTACTCTTAGAACCAGAGATGGGGCCAGACCAACATAGAGTGGGAAGAGGAGTCTTTCCTCAAGGGAACATAGCTGACCCAAGGCCCTGAGTGAGTCTTTTACCCTCTCTGTGCCTCAGTTTCCCCAACTGAATAAAGAAGAGGGTGATGGCTGCCACTTGGATGGCACTCGTGCCATGTATCTGGGAGTGTCTTCCCTAGCCCTGACCTTTTGACTCCCATCCCCCCATTAGCACCCCTTGGTCACCTGCTCATCACCCTCCACTGCCCCACAGGTCGGTGGACTTCCTCCTCGACTCCAGCCTGCGCAAGCTCTACCCCTCAGTGCAAAAACCCAGCTCCTCCTGACCCCACTCTGGTACCTGGCCTGGGTGTTGGCCCACTCCCTGCTCTGTTCCAGTTGCCTCTTCCTGCCGGGGGATACGATGCCTGGCTCCCTGGGGTCTGAAGCCCTGGCACCTGAGTGGGTTTGAGCTGGATGGAAACTGGGAGACAACAGCTTCAAGGAGCAGCAGCCACAGCGACTCGCAGACAGGGGCAGGACCTGAGCCCTGTCTACCTCCGTGGAACTTGTGATACCAAGTGGAAGTGGACCCTGGGTGGGCCCAGCTCTATCTTTTGACAGTAAAGTAGCATCCTCCTATGGAGGATAAGGAGACTGAGGCCCACAGAGGGCAAGGAGTATGGCCAAGGTCACGTAGCAGGCTGGGGACCCAGGATTCCCAGTGGCTGGGCCATTACCTCATGGCAGCATGGCTGGGCGGAGGAGCAGGAGGCACTGGGAGAAATGCAGGAGTGCAGTAGTGGGGACCCTGAGGGCTGATTCTCTGGCCAGCCTGTCCCTGGGGCAGGGGCTGCTGGGGCCTGGCTGGAAGGCAGGACAGCCCCAATCCAATAAATCCTTAAGAAATTGCATTTTTTTTCCTCTTTTTCTGTTGGGAATGAGCAGGGATGTAGTGGTGGAGAGCAGGGTGCCTCAGAGGTGGAGGCTGACTCCTCGGGCCAGGCATCACTCACAGTGCCCAGCACCGAGCCTGTCTGGTCCCTCTCAGCCCACCAGCACTCCCCCACAGATGCCTGGGAGTCCACCCTTGGTGCGGCAGCTTCCTAAGGCATTGCCCTCTTTCTGCAAGCCTAAAGCACCCACACCTCTGGTAGGGAAGCCTGTTGGGCAGATACCACCTGAAATTGCCTGAGATGAAAACAGCACCCACATGAGTATCACATTGGACTCCCATTAGGGGATTCAGGGGTCTTGAAGAAAAGGGAGTGATCCAGGGGCTGTCCCCCACCCCACTTACCTGCCTCTCTCCCTGCACCCCCGCCTGAAGGTGTGACCTGAGCAAAAGCAGGACTTGCACCCTCACACGCAGCCCTACCCCAAGCCACAAATCAGGGCTACGACCATGTGGCCCCACCTTCACAGCTCAGGTGCAGCCCACTGGGCTAACCTAGTCCCCTAAGAGACCACCTGACCCTGGGAGAGGACTTATAGGGGCTGGGGGCCATGTAGGACTGTTGGTTAGATAGGATGGGGGCTCTGGGGTTGTGGCTCCTCCTGTTCTTGGGGTGTCTGCAGTTGCTGGGTGAGTCTGGTGGCCTGCCCCAGAGCTGGGGTCGCTGAAGGGGCAGGGTGGGTCTTTCTCTGCCCCCTTTCTCATCCTGCACTGGTAGGTTCCCTTTCCCATGCCCCCCATGACCTCTGCTCAGTTTCCTGCTGCTCCCCCAGCTCCCTTAAATGCTTTGAGCCCCCTTACTTCCCAGCCCTCTCTCTGCCTCCTCCCACACTCCTGTCTACTCCAGCACCATCTCCCCCCAGGGCAACACCCACACCTGCATCCCTATGACATCTGGGCTCTGCTGCCAATTGTTGCTCACTTCTCTCCACATTATACCCTTTGGGCTCCCCCTAAAGCTGGGAGCTATCCAGGCCAGAGTCAGGCTTCTGTGCTCTTGGGCACAGTCTAAGCTCTCAGCCTTGCCCCAGCCTTGTGTACTTCCCCATTACCTGCCATCAGAGCCCAAGCCCCAACCCCCCTTCCCCATGTTCCTCAGCTGGAAATCCTTTTCCCCTTTGCCAACCCTCAGCTTCCTTCAGAACCTGCCCCAATGTCCCTTCCATTGTTGCCCCTCAGCTTTGTCCTACTATGTCCCCCCCGCCCCGGCCTTGGCTACCCCACTGGTGGCCTTGCTTTATAAAGAGCTGTTGTGGCGCAGGTGTGCAGATGCCTTGCACATAGTAGGTGCTCACACTTGCATGCATTCTCAGGCCAGGCTAGTAGGGATAAGATCTGTGGATGGTCTGTCCGTGGCAGGAAGAAACTCCCTCCACCTGACCCCCAACATGCACACCTTACTCCACTCCCTGCTTTGTTCCAGAGATGCACTGGTTGATGGGGGGTGTTGGGGGGTGCACATTGGGGGAGGCTTCTGGACAGGTTCTAATGGCTATGTCCTCATTGAGGCCATTCTTTGGCTGCACCGGCCTGGGCCAGACTGCCAGGGGATGGTCTTCTGCAGGGATGTAATCAGATGGACATCCTCTCGGCAGTGAGGAGGGAGCCCCAGCTCAATGCCTGCCACCTGTGTCTGGGCACCTGCACGTCCTCCTTGGTCCCTGTCATGCCTGGCTACATGGTTTTTGCCCCATTTAAAGCTTGTGGTTTCATCTGGCTAGTGAGGCTCATGGGGATTGCTAGGAGCTGGGGTACCTGGGAGATTCTGGGGCAAGTGAGGCAGAGCTGGGGTGTCTGAGCTGGAGAAAGGGGTAGAATCAGATCATACTGACTTGCCCCATGGTCTTGGACAAATCACAGCTTCTCTGAACCTCAGCTCCTTTCTCTAAAAGAAGCAGAGGCCTGGGTTGCTACAGAATTGGGTAGGCAAGAGTGTGATATACTCACCATTTGTCATCTGTGTGTTTACATGTGCCCTCGACTGTGTTGTTCCTTGCATCCTCAACAGCCCAATGAAAAGGTAAAACTAACACCCCCATTTTCCAGATAATGAAACAGGTTCACCGAAGGGAATGCCCCATTGTCTAACAACCATTTGCAACTTAGCACATCATCCTCCAAAGCAAAACAGGTTTTTGAGCAAGACAGGGACATTGAACAGGACCTAGACAGGACACAGGCCCAGAAAGGGTGACTGATGATCAGGCTAGAGCCAAGCTGGGGATGTACCTGTTCTGGCTTTCTGCACATCTTAAAGAGCTAGTGTTCCCCCAGATCTCCAGGAAGATTCTTTGCCGACATGGTCTATGCATCCCCACCTAGATACTCAGAGCAGCCCCCCATTGCCACCTTTGGCCATCGAGTCAGCTGTACAGTCAGGTAGTGAGCCTGCCTTGGGCCCTGCCACCTGGAGGTCCCACAGGAGGAAAAAGGATGGGCTGGGTGGGGGCAGCAGGCATTGACCTCATGAGCTCTTCGTTGTGAGCCTGAGACAGAGCTCGGTGTGCTCATCTGGGAGCCTGAATTTGGAGTTCTTTTTTTTTTTTTTTAAAGATTTTTATTGGGGAATTGGGATGGGAACAGACAAGTTGCTGTCCTTTTGTTCTTCAGTCTAGTTGTGGAGGACGTTGCTTCACTGGCCCAAGTTGGCACCATCATTGCACTC
>NW_017731425.1:1442958-1538386 GCF_001890085.2 Hipposideros armiger | reverse complement strand
TGGCTACACACAGTAGCCCATGGCAACCCACTGCCACAGGGGCTGCAGCCTACACCGTCGCCGGTGACTCACGGCAGCCCAGCTCCAGGTTGAGCTGTTGTTCAGCATCTTAGCTGTGGAGGGCAGTGTCACTGGCCCTCATATGTGAGATCCGAACCGGGGTCCTCTGGCGTCCCAAGCCAGCTCTTAACCATCGCGCCACTCGGCTGGCCCGAATTTGGAGTTCTTGAATTGTCCTGGCTTCTTCTCTCCTGTCCTCATGCCTGCCTGGGCTGCCCTGGGGGACTTGTCATGGGCCTTCTGTGTTGATTTTCTAGATTAGCCCCTACTTGCTTCTCTACTAGCCCAGAAGTCCCCACCTTGCCCCTGGCCTCCTTGAGGTACTGACTTCCTGGCTGGGGTTGGACATCTGGACTTCAGCGTGTGACTTTGGCCTGGTTCATTCCTTCCTACAGGTGGTGAACATCAGCTGAGCAGAGTCAATAACCCAAGTGGAAAGGCCCCTGGCTCAGGGACTCCTGTGCCTCCTGTTCTGAGCTAGACCGCCTTTGGTGAGAGCAGGAATAGAGGAAGGGCCAGGTGGCAGGATCAGAAAGGTACTGGGCTTCAAGTGACCTGGCCCTGGTTTGCCTGCTTTTGTCTCTGCTGTGTGGCCTTGGACAAGCCCTTTAGTGTTTTGGCCTCATGTCAACCCCATTTGGTTTTTTTTCTAGCCCAGGAGGGAGCCGTGCTAGAGGCCCCAGACCCAGCCAACACCAGCACCATTTTCCTGGGCTCTGAGCTCCATATGGAATTTTCTGTGATTGGTAGCTCCTATCAGCCCTTACATCTATATGTGGACAAGTGTGTCACCAGCCCCAACCAGGATCTGGAAGTGGCCCCTTTGAGCTACAACCTTGTCAGACATCGTGGGTACTGGACCTAGGGAAGGGGGCAGGGTAGGATGGGACTATTCAAAGGGTGGTGTCTCTGGAAAGGGTGCTAAGAACCTTCCCAGAGCCAGAATGGAAAGATGCCTAGATGGTGCCCTCTGGGATTTGTTGGGGGAGTCCTCTCTAGGTCAGGGAGCAAGAACCCTTTACTGGCCCCTTGACCTCTGAAGCCCCTCCATGAAGTGGGGATAGTGTCAGAATCTTCACAGCACTGTTGTGTAGATTGAATGGAGCAAAGCTTAGCTCTGCCTGACACACAGAATTCTCAACACATGATGGTGTGTGGTGGTGCTGAAGAAGGGCTGGGACCAGACCCAAGTTCAGGGCTGTTTTCTGGGTTCTGCTGACCTGAGTCTCAGCCTGAGCCTTCCAGATGCCTGGTGGATGGCCAGGATGCCTGTTCCCACTTCTTGCTCCAAGATGTCCCCGAGAGACTGAAGCTCTTTCAAGGCTTCAGTTTTATCAATGATGTGAGTTGAAGCAGGTGCCCTAAGTGTCTGTGTCCCTTCACCCCTTACCTTCCATAGATTACTCAGCCTAGATCTCTGTCCCCACCACAGGCTTATGTCCTCTGCCAGCTGCTGGTCTTGGACCCAAAGTTCCCATCTGATGCTGCCAAGAAGGCCTGTTCCTTTCACAGGGATACAAACAAACAAGCCCCATTTACCAAAGGTATATTGTATGCCCTACCCTGTAACCAGCATTTGATGTCCATGACCTCTCTTAACTGCCTGGGAGGTGAGGAAACTGAGGCTCAAAGTAGCTCAGATTAACTTTCCAAAGACATTGGCCTTCCTCCTGTAATAGTTCCCCGTGGCCACCTGGACCAACACAAGTGTCTTGGCATAGTGAGGGCAGTGTGAGGTATGTTGGGAATAGAGAGTTCGGGCTCTGACCCAGACCCAGGTTCAAATCCTAGCTCCAACTCTTGTTGGCTGTGACATCATGGGCAAGTCACTGGCCTTTCAGGAGTCTCCATGTTTTTCATGCAGACCTGGCCCATGGCCCCCACCCCCAACCCGGTCTCTGATGCATTCATTTAAGCAGAACCTTTTTCACCTCATCCCTGACCTCCTTCTAGGTGGGAACTCTTGGATGATGCATCCCTAAGCACTATGTGTGACTGTTGTGAGGTTACCTGTCCAGGCCCCCAGCTACCTCATCAAAGGAACTTGGCAGGTAGGAGGCCCCTGGTTTTGGAGGTCGGGGATAATGGTAGGTTCTGAGGCAAAGGAGGCAGTTGGGCCTAAGGAAGTTACTTTCTTGCCCCCAAAGACCTTTGAGGAAGCTGACACTGGCCTCCTGACTTGAAGACCCACTTGAGGTACCAGTTGGTCAGTAAAACCAAGGAAGAATATGGCCTCTGCACCCACCCTATCTGCAGAGCCTCCTAGTGTGTGTGACCTTGGACAAATCCCTTCAATCTCTGGGCCTCAGTTTCCCCAAGTGTAGAATGAGATCATTAGATTGGTCTACCACTTTGGAGCTTCTAGTTTAATCTTTATTAAACTGATAATCAGGAGACGTGTTCATCTTCACTCATACAATTCTGATAAGTGCCTTTCTGAGAGAAGGCTTAGTCACTCACATCACAGCGTAAATGTGTTATCATCTCTCCCCTTGGAATAAATAGCTTCATTTTCTCTCAACTTTTAGCATCAGCAAGCACATACTAGCAGGTCCGAAGGGTAGAGGTGGGTAGACAGGCAGATGGCTTAAATCCTTCTGGTGGGATATCTTTATTCTTCCAGCCTCTGGGAAGGTTGCTGAAAAGGCTTCTTCTTTTTTTTATTGGGGAACAATGTGTCTTTCCAGGACCAACCGAGCTAACCGGCTGCCCTGACTCCAAGTCGAGTAGTTGTTTCATTCTAGTTTTGGAGGGCACAGCTCAGCAGCCCACATGGGAATCGAACCGGCAACCTTGGTGTTATGAGCACTGTACTCTAACCAACTGAGCTAACCGGCTGCCCCTGAGGAGGCTTCTGACCAGAAGGTCTGGTCCTCTGAGTCTGGTCAGGCTTCTGACTCCAGGGGAATGGAGGTGAGTGAGGGAGGCCTCTCCCAGAGGCTGGTCCCCTTTACAGTGGGAGACACCAGGATCCCAGGGCCAGTGGCCTGTTGGCAGCCTCAGTAGAACCCAGCTCTGGCTTCCTCCTTCTCCCCTCACCCTCCTTCTGTCACCGCCATTTGTGGTTAGCCAGGACAGAGCCTGAAACCTCAGGCAAGCTGGCTGTAAGCTTTCTGGCCCCATCACCATGGAAGCCACTATCCCTCTTAGCCTCCTCATCCTGAAGGAGGGTAATGGCCACCCATTATATATCGTTAATAAATGCTACCTTTTGTTGCCTGCCTGCCAAGGGATAGGCCAGGGTTTCCATTTTTCTGTAATGACCTCATTTAAGTCTCCCAATAATCCTGTGCAGTAGACACAATCAGCCCCATTATATAGATGAGGAAACCAAGGTTTGAGGTCACATAGGCAGGAGTTGAACCCAGTACGCTTGTAATCTCTCCCACATGAACAACAGTCTGGGTGGTGGGAGCTGTTACCCAGACCCTCTCTTGTCCCTGCCGATGTACGTCCTACCCCTCTGGGCCTTGATCAGCCTCTGCCCCTCAAACCAGGAAGCCTTCCTAGCTCACTGAGGCTGATGACAGGGCCTCTGCTCATGGTGGTGTTGACATCCACCTTGGGCATGGGCTTCTGCATCATCACCCACTGCTGCTGGCTCAGGGCCCAGAGCCTTGTGGCACGTCTAGCTACAGGCCTGGACAGCAGGGTCTAAGGAGCCCACAGCACCTACCAGAGTTTTCCAATACAGAGATGTTCACCAATGACTTTACTGCTTATGGTTTTCCTGAGGCAGGGCTGGGGAAATGAGGCCCCCCAGAACAGGGGTGAGTGTTGGGCCTCCTGTGAGGGGATGCCCTTAGACATGCGCAGGGCCTGTGTCTGCCACATGTGGGCTTGGGCAGGAGCGATGGGCCTTCCAGGGCTCAGGGTGCTTCTCTGTTCTTTAATGTTTGCTCAGGGGCCCAGCAGCCCCCTAGGGCAGAGGTTGGGCCTTTTCTGGATGCCTGATGCCTGGGCCCATCTGGAGGTCCACTTTGTACATTCTTTTGCTGTGGGCCAATGCATGGTATGCTAGAGTTGCTCACAGGGGCCAGAACCAATTGCTAGCATCTCAGGAGTTTTGTGAGCTGCTGGTTAAACAAAGCCATGATTAAAACTTAAACAATATAGGGCCGGCCGAGTGGTGCATTGGTTAAGAGCTGGCTTGGGATGCCAGAGGGCCCCGGTTCGGATCCCACATATGAGGGCCAGTGACACTACCCTCTATAGCTAAGATGTTGAACAGCTCAACCTGGAGCTGGGCTGCCATGTGAGTAGCAGGCGGCGACGTAGGCTGCAGCCCCTGCTGCAGTGGGTTGCCATGGGCTACCGTGTGTAGCCAGCAGCCAGCGTGAGCGGCCAGCAGCTGCCGTCCAGAAGCCAGCGACTGATCTGCCTCGCCCTGGAAGAGCACAATGATGGTGCCAACTTGGGCCAGTGAAGCAATGTCCTCCACAACTAGACTGAAGAACAAAGGACAGAAACTTTTCTGTTCCCCTTCCTCCAATTCCCCAGCGCTGTTCCGATTCCCTAATTCCCCAACAAAAATCTTTAAAAAAACCCAAAAAAACGTAAACAATATAAAAAAATAAACAATGTAAACTTAGATTTAAATACATTATATAAAAAACAATGGTAGTGGCGGCCTGGTTAGCTCAGGTGATTAGAGCGCAGTCTCTTAGCACCAAGGTTGCCGGTTTGATCCCCATATGGGCCGGTGAGCTGCACCCTCCACAACTAGATTCAAAGACAATGGCTTGAGCTGAGCTGCCAGTGGGCAGCCTTGGCTCAGTTGGTTAGAGCACATTGCTTGTAACACCAAGGTTGCCAGTTCGATCCCCACATGGACCAGTAAGCTGTGCCCTCCACAACTTGATTGAAGACAACCACTTGTCTTGGAGCTGATGGGTCCTGGAAAAACACACTGTTCCCCAATAAAGTTAAAAAACAAAAACAAAAAAACAACAACAAAGGTAGTAATAACAAAGGTAGTAATAAGTTCTCATCATAAGAAAAAAATATAATTCTGTGTGATGATAGATGTTAACTAGACTTATGGAGGTGATCATTTCGCAATATATGCAAATATTAAATCATTGTTAAACACCTGAAATTAGTATGTTGTACATATCAATTATATCTCAAAAAACAAGCAAAAAAATTAAAACCCACAGGGAGTAAATATTAAAAACTTATTGCTTTCTAATTATTTTACTAGACTTTACTGTTATCTATACTCGTGAGGTTATTTATATCTCTTGCATTTATTTGGTGGAAATGCCCTCTTGTAGTGTACCCATTGCTTCTTAACTCTGTGTACCATGAGTTTACTTGGGTAGTTTGATGTAGGCCATGACGGGAGTGTTTACACCGCAGAGATCAATAAATCAGGGTTACCCGCACCGGGGAGCCAGTGGTTAAACATTTACCAGCACACCACTGCTCTGGCTCTCCTGCTAATCCAGGAGCTGGGTCAGTAGCACCATTCCCCTTTCCAGATCCACATTCTAAGGATCAGAGAGGGTAAGAGACCTGGCAGAGGCCTCACAGCCTATAGGGTCATAGGTAAGACCCAGCCCTGGCGTGCTCTATCCTTTCCCAAAGCAGCCAGGTAGAGAGAAGAGAAGGCAGCCCGGGCTACAGCCCCTGCTTGTCCAGGGCCCTTGCCCCAGGTTTCCTCCCAGCCGTGGCTGCTACCCAAGCACCTGACGCTTTGGCTCAGACCCTTCTCTCTCTTCCCTGGCTGCTCCCTCTTACTCCTCCTGTCTCTTCTGTCTCCAGTTCTTTGCTATTACATCTCCTATCTGTCCCTCCCCGGCCTGGATGAGGGCAGCAGCCTCTGACTTATCCCCTTCCAAGCATTTCTATCTGGCTAGTCACTTCTTAAAATACTCAGGGGGTGGCTGGTTAGTTCAGGTGTTAGAACCCAGGCTCATAACACCAAGGCTGTCTGTTTGATTCCCACATGGGCCAAGGAGCTGCGCCATCCACCTCCACAACTAAATAGATTGAAGACAACCACTTGACTTGTAGCTGATGGTTCCTGGGAAAACACACTGTTCTCCAATAGAATTTCTTAAAAAAAATATTCAAAACCAAGTCCGGACTCCTTGTGGTGGCTCTCAGAGCCTTGCATGAACTGGACAATCCCATCCTTGTCCCCCACCCCAAATTTTATGTCAGCCATTCCATCCTTTTTGGTTTCTTGGATCCAGCATTTCTCCTGACTGGGTTTTCTCATACACTGTTCCGCCCAATTGGGGCACTCCCTGTCAGCCTTCCCCCTAGCCCTTCTTGCAGGCACAGCCACCCTCCCCGGTGACAGCACACCCTTCCTCAGTTTACCCCTTCAAGGTAACCTCTGACCCCCTAGGGGCTGGCTTCGGAATCTTTTCTGGGGTCCCTCCAACTCCACCCTTCCTCCATTGCCTGGGAAGATGAAGCAGAGCAGACCCCTGCTGAGACTGGAGGAGAGCTGTCTTTTCCCATCTCTGGCCTTTGTCCTAGGACATGCTGGGAGTTGGGTCCCCTGGTGGCTACCTTCACGCAATGCTCATCATCCCCATAAGGAGGCAGCAGGTCCCAATGTGCTCATGTTGGCTGTTTCAAACTTCCTCTACGGTTATTGAGAACAGTATCTGTTAGTGAACCACTTCTAGTGTGTGCCAGGTCCTGTGTAAGTGCTTTCTGTGATGTATCTCATTTACTCTTTACAATCATACCATGGTTAGGTCCCTGTTTCCTGGAGTTAGTGTCACTGGCCCAGCTCACACAGTCCTCTTCATACCCTTTGATTTTCCCCTTCTCTCTTCCTCCCCAGTCCTCTGCTCCCTTGTCCAGTACTGATCCCATGCCTACTGCCTTTCAGCCCATGGCTCTCTACACAGTCAGGGGCAGAGCTGACTCACAGGCTGTGTGGCCATGGGCAAGTTACCTAACCTCTCTGAACTGGTTTCCTCACTGTACAGATTTGCCCTTCAGTCTAGCTATCGGGACCTACTGGGCTGACTGTACCTGCTGTGAGGATTACAGGAGAAATGGTTCACAAAGCATTTAACTATGGGGCTCACAGAGAGAACTACACAAACACTGGGTATTATTATGTGGCAAGGGTGAACGATTAAATTGTTCCATCTGAAATTACCCAGATATAAAGTATGACAATTATATGGTTCAGGGAGTCCACTCCTAAGAATTTATTCAGAGGAAATAATTAGATGATTATTAGATGTGCATCTGAGGGTGATCGTCATGGTCTTATTTGTATGAACTAAAATCTTGGGAACTCCTTAATTGCCCAATGCATAAGGGCCCATTCTTCTAAACTGGTCATGCTGGTGGCTGAATCTCCCCAGGTGCCTGCTCTGCTCTGATGATACCTTCCATGACTCCTGACAGCTCCCAGATCCAGCCTGAACACCTCAGTCTGGCATTCAGAACCTCCAGGCCTTGGCAGGCTCACCCCTCATCATGCCACATCCCTGCACCTACAGTCTTGCCTCCGCTGACCCCATCCCCTGGATATGCACATCTAGCTTCTGTGCCTTTGCTCAGGCCATGCCATCTGCCAGGAATGCCCTTTCCATCCCTATTTCCCTCTGTTCCCGGCCTTCAAGGCCCAGCTGTAATGGCACCTGCTCCATGAGCCCTTTTCAGCATCCTCTCTCTGACAGAATCGTCTTGCCATACAGCACCCTACATCATCAAGGTCTTCCCTCCCCATAGACAAGAGTTATGAAATGATGCCCACAGAGGACTTGAATGGAGCTCTTACTATGTGCTAGGCGCTTTGATAAGCATTGTGTTGTGTAACCTGCATAAGAGCCTGTGATAATGCCACCATTATCATCCTACAGATGAAAACATTAAGTCCCCTGTGCTGTAAGTCTTCCATCAGCATTAACTCCTACTATCCTTATTAAATCCTACATGAGTGAGGAGGACTTAGGAGCCTTTTCTAAAATCAGGAGGCATTGCAGGCAGGTAGGGGGCACAGGTAGCCTAGGCCCCTGGAAGCATGTGGCCTAGGCCCAGCTCAGCCATGCTCTGGCTCACCTGTAGGCTCCAGGTGAGGCTTGTTCATTCCCCAGCCTCCTCTGGGCCAATTTAAAAAGGCTTTTGGGGAGCGGGCACTGTTTCTTTACATTATGGCTGCCCCCAGGGAGCTTCTGAGAATTGCTCTGGTCTTGTTGTTCGGTAAGGTCTGGGAAATGGGGATCCCTTGGGAGCCGGGGTGGTGGATGGGGGTCCTCCTCCTGCTCTCCCTGCCCCTGAGCTGAGCATACCCCTGCCAGCCGTGCACCTGGTGAGTCCCCTGGAGGATAACTTGTCCCACCACACCTGGCCTAGGCTGCTACAGGAGCTAGACTTGGGATCCTGGGGATACAGGGAGGAGGGGACTTCCTTCCCGATGGCCTGTGAGTCATTCTGCCAGGTGCTCTCTAACACTCAGCTCCACCTCCTAATGTCCCCTCCCCCAGAGTCCCTTTGTGCTTCCCCCACTGACAGCTGAGGACACCAGGATCCTGGGTCATCCGTTCTTCTCCCCAGATCTTTACCCTGTGTCTGGGGAGCCTTTCAGCCTGTCCAAGGCTAAGCAGGACCCTCCGGGAGTCCAGAACAGTCCTGCTTCTTGAGGCTCAGGCTCCCAGTTAGGCTACCCTGGAGGCAGGAGCCTACCCCGACCCTGCACCTCTGGCCTCTAGGGCAGAGACTGGCATGCAGTAGATGCTCATCAAATACTCAACAAATGCCTTAAAATTTTTCTCCTCTAAAAATTTCTCTGTCTTAGGCTCTCTGGGTCGAGATATTTCCTCGGAGAGGCAGTGTGGCAGGGTGGTCAGGACCCTAAAGTGTAAAAAGAATGAGCTGGGGACCATGTAGGAGTGAGTCTGCTTACTCACAGGCCAGTTGTTCACACAGAGAAGAAGCAGTTACTGGTAGAGAGAGGGTTAAGGTAAACTTAGCTTTCATTTAATACCATTTGGTAACATCTGAGTCTTGCCAGATAACAACTCCAAACTTTAAATATTTCTGGAAGAGCCCTTCTTTGAGAGTTTCAATCTGAGCTCTGCACCTCACAGTTGCACATAACCACGGGCAGATGGTAGCAGGACTTCCCAGCCTCAGTTTCCACATCTGTAATAGAGGCATCATGTGGTTCACAAAGGATGTGTGGAACAATCCGCAGTGGCACATATGATGGTAATCAGGGCTGGTCAAGCTGATTCGAGCAACTTCCCTTCAGTTCTCCCACTCCTACTACCTCCCACTGGGGGAGCTTACTCAGAGCTTGTCTTCCAGTCTGACTATGGGGACCCACTGGAGGCCCTTGACCTGTGGCACCTCTTTCTCTGCAGCCACCCAGCCCAGGCTGCTCCGTGGACAGGAGGTGAACACCTCTGCTGCAGCTAGCCCATCATGGACCTCGCCTGGCCCTCAGAAGGACCCTTCCAAGGAGCCTTCCAGGTACTGCATGGTGAGTCTTGGGCTGGTGTGTGTGGGTGGGGGATGGAGTGTGGACCCCTGAGGATTGCCCAAGGATTAGAGGAGAATGTTGGCCCTGAGCACCATCCTGTTTATGGCCTCAGTCTTCCACCCAGGGTGGGACAGGCGTGTACCCATTCAGTAGATGAGGCCAGAGTAAGAGAACTGAAGTTCAACCACCTCTCTGAGCCTCCATCACCCTGTCTATAAAATGGGCATAACAAACACATATAGGCCATTCAGAAATAAATGGAATTATGGCTGTGACCTACCAGGCATGCAGTAGATGCGTGTTAGAGGGTGGCCATGACTATGTATGAGGAACAGCCCTCTCCCCTCTCTTCCCTCAGATGCCTTGCCATCTCCCTTTGTGGGAGGCTTGTGGCTTACCCTAGAAGCCTGCATTACACTGGGCCGTGAAACTCTACATGGATAAGTGTGTGGGCTCCCAAAGCCAATACCTGAACTGCTCCCAGAGGAAGTACATCCTTGTCTTCAACTAGGGGTCTGCGGAGCTATAAATGGAAGGGGAGGGCGGGCAGAGGGCTCATCCCTACCGAGGGGTCTCATTTAGCTGGGCTACTGGTATGATCACGTGTAGAGGTCTGCCTTGTTGCACTTGGTTGTTAGTGATCAATCCTTTTCTTGTGGCTGGTCTGAATTTACCTGGGTCTTAACCTGTCCACCTGGGCTGTCCTTCCCAGCCAGGATGGCTCCAGTGGCCTTAGAGTTTTGTCACTTATAGCTGACTTTGAAACTTCTGCCCTTTGCTTAGGTGGAACACACCTGTTCCCAAATTCTAGTAATGGGGCAGATACTCTTTAATGTGGTTTTAAGGAGCAAGAAGGTCCCACACTGTGAGCCTCTCCATGGCTTCCCAGGAAACTTGTTCTGGCCACTCTCCAAGTGGCCTGATGGGTCCCTCTGTCACCCTTGATTGTTCCCCTCTCAAGGGGCACCGGGTCTGGCCCTTGGTTCTGGCAGGATAGTGAGATGCTGCAGTTCAGCATGGAGGCCTCATGTTGAAGAAGTTGAGGTGAGGGCGATGCCCTAGGCCCAGCTGGAGGTCGGGGGACTCTCTTCCTGTTACTCTGCTTCCCCTCTCCAGGCTACTTTGGGCAGAGTTCAGGTCAGCCCAGGAAAGGGGTACTGGATCCCCCAATAGAGTTTCCAGATTTAGCAAATAAAAATACAAGATTTCTGGTTAAACTTGATTTTCAGATAAACAATAAATTTTTTAGTATAAATATGCCCCAAGTATTGCTTGAGATATATGTATACTAAATTTTAAAGAGTTAACTGGGTGTCCTGTACTTTTATCTGGCAACCCTGACACCTGGGAATGGCAGTGGGATAAGGAATTGAGAGCTGGGACTTAGAACCCACAGCCCTGGATCTGCCTTGAGCTCTGACCAAAAGATGAGGTCCTCACAGTCTCACATTTTATAATATGTTCAGGATCAAGTCTGGCCCAAGGATCACTCAAGGAGGTTGGGAAGGCCAGAGAGATCTTGATAGACGTGATTGTGTGTGTGTGTGTGTGTGTGTGTGTGTGTGTGTGTGTGTGTGCGCGCGCGCGCGCGTGTAATTAACCTGGGTATCATGGCCTCTGTCTCTCTGGATGCTAAAAGCCTGGGGCTACTTGAAGTTTCCTTTCTTTGCAATAAGATACTGTCATCATGGGAAATACAATGTACAAAAGACAGTTTACACTGCTTGAAGATTGTCCCAAGATGGTGCCAGAATTTCCTAAATTCGTACCTCTCTTTATAAGAGCCGCACTCTACATTTGACCTTCTGCTTTCTTCCTTTTAAGAGCTGTTCTCGATGTTACCTGTTACTTCATATATAGAACAGAAAATGAAAATCCTGAAGCTCAGAGAATCACCAATACTTAGGCATATGCTAAGATCGTGTTTTATAAAATAGGGTTATATGTCCCATTGTAGGACCTGTCCTCCCCCGCCCCCTCAACTTACTGTCAAGTACATTTCTCTGCATAGGAGAATGCATACATCTTTGTATTCTCCTATGAAAGTGAACAGGTACATAGAACCCTTGTGTCTGGCCAAGTTGTAACTTCACCAGTGCCCTATTGTAGAAACTACACAAGGGTTCCAATCTGTGCCTGTTCTAAACCAGGGATGCACTGAGGAAATAGATACTTGTGTGTAAGGGAACGTTGGAAGAGTTTTCTCTCCCTCAGAGCTGTTTGCTTCCTGCTCAAGGAGCAGCCTGGACTGGGTGGATGAAGAGAGACAGGTGCCACAGGTCAAGGGCCTGCAATGGGCTGGGGCTGTGACAGTCACAGGCTGACTTGGCTCCTTCCTTGCAGTGCCCATTTGGTAGGGGATAAATGAGGCATAACAGTTCAACACGGGTGGCTCTGTCGGGGGCCATGGGAGCCCAGGATGAGCCTTCTCACCCAGGGCTGGGATCCCAGGTTCTTCCTTCCAGGTATGTCATCTGCTGGATGAGTGTCCGGAAATCCTGTTTTTACACCTCCTCACACACGTGAGCACTCCCTGTTTCGAGCTGTGGGGCACTGGGCAAATGCCTTCCCTTTGGGGGCCTTGGGCCCCTGTTTCTGAAATGAAAGCATTGGCCATCATGATGCATGGGCCCTGGGTTCTAGAAGTTGGGCAAATATGTAGCAGGATGTTTCACCGGCATCATGGGAACTCCTTATCCTGGAAGTGTAGGTGGCCTCTCCTTGGTACAGGTAAACCGGAGAAAGGAAGGTCCAGAGAGGCCAAGCAGTTTCCTGCTGTCACATGGCGAATATGGCCATGCTAGGATTGGGGTTTGGGACAGGCCCTCTCCCCCAGGCAGACTGTTGTCCCACTACCCTCCTGATTTGACATGTCTTTCTTTTTTCTTTTCTTTTCTTTCTTTCTTTTTTTTTTAAAGATTTTACTGGGGAATTGGGGAAGGGAAACAGTGTTAGGGAATTGGAGAAGGGGAACAGCCAAGTTGTTCTTCATTTTTAGTTGTGGAGGGCATATCTAGCTTAGCTCCAAGTCCAGTTGCCATCCGGCCAGCCGTTGGCAGCTTGCGGCCTCTCAGCTCAAGGTTCTGTGTTCAGTCTTAGTTGTGGGTGGGTAGCCCACCATCCCATGCAGGAGTTGAACTGGAAACCTTGTTGTAAGAGTGCACACTCTAACCATTGAGGCATCTGTCTGCCCATCGGCAGCTCAGGGCAGCTTAGCTCAAGGTGCCATGTTCAATCTTAGTTGTAGGTGGGCATAGCGGACCATCCCATGTGGTAGTTGAACCGGCAGCCTTGTTGTTAGGAGCACGTGCTCTCACCAGCTGAGCCATTCTGCCACCTATTGGCAGCTCTGTGGCAGCTCAGCTCGGGTGCAGCTCACTGGCCCATGTGGGAATTGAACCGGCGATCCTGTTGCTCAGAGCTTGCGCTCTTAACCAACTAAGCCACTCGGCCAGCCCTGGCATGTCTTTCTGTCTGGACCATCTGCAGCTTGCAGATGATAAGTGGAAAAGCTTAGTGTGTTACTGCTGTGACTTTGACTGTTCCCACCCAAAGAAAGGGCAGCTCCGTGGTAAGTTAGGGTGGGACCAGGTCAGAGGGGGAGCTACTGGGGACCTTTGGCTATGTGGGTAGACAGATGTCACTGAATTAACCTGAGCACAGGCTGTCTGCTGGGGGCCACCCTCTGGCAAGATGGCCATGACCTGTAAGCTGTGGGCTGAGTAAACTGCAGCTGCTTCTTCTGTCCTGTGGGTGCTTTGAGGAGAAATTTCACTCGGCTTGGTGCCAGATTCTAGGGTGATGAGTTGGGTTTTTTTAAAAGATTTTATTGGGGAATTAGGGGAGGGGAACAGCATTGGGGAATCGGGGTAGGGGAACAGACAAGTTGCTGTCCTTTTGTTCTTCAGTCTAGTTGTAGAGGACGTCACTTCACTGGCCCATGTTGGCATTATCATTGTGCTCTTCCCAGCTGAGGCAGTCACTCTCCAGCCATTGGACAGCCTCTCATAGCGGCTCACGGCAGCTCACGGCAGTGCACAAAAGCTCAAGCCCACTGCCAGCCAGCCCCACTGTAGCCCCACCGCAACCTACACCATCATCGGTGACTCATGGCAGCCCAGTTCCAGGTGGAGATGTTGTTCACCATCTGAGCTGTAGAGGGCACAATGTCTACATATGTGGGATCCGAACCGGGGCCCTGCTGCTCAGAGTTGGCGTCCCAAGCCAACTCCTAACCAATGCGCCACTCGGTCGGCCCTAGGATAATGACCTTTTAACTTATTTCGCTTCCCCCCTTTACCAAGAAGAAATAAGCAAATACCAGGGGTGCCAAAAAAATGTATACACTTGATTTGTATTCATCTTTTGTTATCGGTATATATTGAGTATTACAATTTTAATACAGTTTTTTTCCTAAAGATTTTATTGGGGAAGTGGGGGAGGGAACAGCATTGGGAAATTGGGGAAGGGGAGCAAACAACAAGTTGCTGTCCTTTTGTTCTTCAGTCTAGTTGTGGAGGACGTCGTTTCACTGGCCCATGTTGGTATTGTGATCATTGCGCTCTTCCTGGCTGAGGCAGATGGGTCGCAGGCCATTCAACGGCTGCTCACGGTGGCTCACACAGCTCATGAACGCTTACGCTGGCTGCCGGCCACTCATGGTAGCTTATGGCATCCTCACTGCAGCCTATGCCATTGCTGGTGACTCATGGCAGCCCAGCTCCAGGTCGAGCTGTTATTCACCATCTTAGCTGTAGAGGACACAGTGTCACTGGCCCATGTGGGATCTGAACTGGCGGCCCTGCTGCTCAGAGCTCGCGCTCCCAAGCTAAGCCTTAACCAACAAGCCACTCGGCCAGCCCCTTAATACAGTTTGTTCCTATCTTGAAATGTGTACACATTTTTTTGGCACCCTCTGTATACAACTGTCCTAGACAATTCAGATACTTCAAAAAGATATAATCCTACAACTCAGGTAATTGTTAACTAACATCTTAGTGTCATCATATCCAGGCAGCTTTAGTTATATATACACATTAATATAATGGTCCAGGGCCGGCCGAGTGGCGCGTTGGTTAGGAGTTGGCTTAGGACACCAGCTCTGAGCAGCAGGGTCCCGGTTCAGATACTACATGTGGGCCAGTGACGCTGTACCCTCTACAGCTAAGAAGGTGAACAACAGCTCAACCTGGAGCTTGGCTGCCGTGAGTTGCCAGCGACAGCGTAGGCTGCAGTGGGGCTGGCCAGCAGCTGGCATGCACTTTCGTGAGCTGCCGTGAGATGCCATCCAATGGCTGGTGAGCGACTGCCTCACCCAGGAAGAGTGCAATGATAATACCAACATGGGCCAGTGAAGTGACATCCTCTACAACTAGACTGAAGAACAAAAGGATAGCAACTTGTCTGTTCCCCTTTCCCGATTTTCCAACGCTGTTCCCTCCCCCAATTCCCCAATAAAATCTTAAATATATATATATATATATATATATCCAGTTTTTGTAATATTTTATAACATACTCTACAGACAATTTTGAAGGTCAGATTGTCTCTTTTACATTTGTGATGCTATAATAATAATCCATGGAATGGAGGTACAAGAATGGAACCAGTACCATGTAAATGGATATTTGCGTTGTTCATTTATTTTCTCTAAAGCCTTGCTAGGTGACACCTCGCTGCCTCCTGCCCCCATTTAGCAGATGAACACAAACCTGCTTAGGGGAGTAAACCATCTCTGGGCCTCTGCCTGGGGCTGGGAGGGGAGGAAGATTCGAAGGCTAACAGCTTATCCTCCAGAGTTCCTGGGGGAAAGGGGATACCTATAGGGTGGTCGTGGGGCCACTGAAGGTCAAGAAGCTGCCCACATCATGGTTTAAAGATAGGTGCAGGGCTGGCAGACAGCCTAGGCCCTAAAAGGCCTGGTCCCTCCTCTACCATCCAGATTTATAGACATTTGCTCTTATTATTTTTTTAAACTTTATTGGGGAACAGTGTGTTTTTTCCAGGACCAATCAGCTCCAAGTCAAGTCATTTTCTTCAGTCTAGTTATGGAGGGCACAGCTTACTGGCTTATGTGGGAATTGAACCAGCAACCTTGGTGTTAAAAGCCTGTCCTCTAACCACCTGAACCAACTGGCTGCCCCTATAGACATTTGTTCTTGGTCCAGTTTCATCCCCAGCCACACCCAGCTTCCCTACATGCTCCCAGGTTTTCTTTTTTTTTTTTTATTCCCTACAGGTTTGAATGTTCTTTTTTTTTTTTTTTAAGATTTTTATTGGAGAATTGGGGGGTGGTGGGAACAGTGCTGGGGAAATTGGGGAAGGGGAACAGACAAGTTGCTGTCGTTTTGTTCTTCAGTCTAGTTGTGGAGGACATTGCTTCACTGGCCCAAGTTGGCACCATCATTGCGCTCTTCCCGGGCGAGGCAGATCAGTCGCCGGCTTCTGGACGGCCGCTCACTGCGGCTGCTGGCCGCTCACGCTGGCTGCTGGCTACACACGGTAGCCCATGGCAACCCACTGCCACAGGGGCTGCAGGCTACGCCGTCGCTGGCGACTCACAGCAGCCCAGCTCCAGGTTGAGCTGTTGTTCAGCATCTTAGCTGTGGAGGGCAGTGTCACTGGCCCTCATATGTGGGATCCGAACCGGGGCCCTCTGGCGTCCCAAGCCAGTTCTTAACCATCGAGCCACTGGGCCGGCCCTGCTCCCAGGTTTTCTTTATCTACCTTGGCGAATAATTCTGGGCTCATGGTCAGCTCTAGCTGCCCTGTACGGTCTGCCCCACACCTCTGGGCTGTCTTGAGGTGCTCCCTGGCCCTGTCCTTCCCAGTCTCCTGCAAGATGCTGATGAACTTGCTGGTTGTGGTGCTGGCCTTCAGCTGTGTCACTCTGCTGCTGATCCTGTTCCTGCTGACCCTGAAGAAGGTGCTCAGGGCCTTCTAGCTCTGCTGTCCTCTTGGCTGCCTGGGGATCATGCTAAGGGGATTGGCCCTGGCCAATCTGGACATCCAGGAGATGGGGCCAATGTCTGGGGCAATGGAGAGACCTTCTTCTGAGAAGGACATGGATGTGACATCCCAAGCTAACGTCAAGGAAAGTTGGGATGCAGCGGGCCCTTGAAAAGACAACTAAATAACCCTTTTATACACATAGAATTAAGTTTTCTATTTCTCTAGTGCTCTGACTTTGCCTTAGCTCTCATGTGTTGGTACGATGTGTTAGGGGACAAATCTGACCTCTTAACTTTGTGATGTGAATGTAGATTCTCTGGAGTGGAAAGTGGGTTCCTGGTAAGGGGTGGTTTTGGGAGGGCAGGATCTGGTACGTAATTAGCACCAGCATGAGGTTGGCTTGTTCTCTGCCCGTGGGTTGCCCTGGCCTGGGGTCTGCACAGTAAGTGGCCTAGATCACCAAATTTGTTTCCTAGCATTTCTGAGCTGTGGGAACTGAAAGTTAACTTTCCTTCTCACACAGTGGGTAGCCTGCAGGGCTTGATTTTCCTGCCCCTACCCTGCTTGCTGACAACTGCTGGAATGGGGAGCCCCATCAGCCAAGGCTACAAAATGGAAGCTCTCTCCCTCCCTACAACTCCTCCTGGATGAACTGGAGCTAAGCATCTGGTCCCTGAGTAGATTGGAGACCTGGAGGCTGAGAACTGGGCAGGCTGCTTCCTCCCAAATCTGGAATGTGGAGTGGGGGCTGGTTTGCCACAGCTGGGCATCAGGGGATGCTGAAGGGCACTGTTTTGGTTCTCAGCTCCAGCCCTGGCCTAGGCTCCCTGTGCGTCCATGCCTCCTTCTAGCGAGTCCCCCTTTGCTCAAAGCAGGGTCTGAATAGAAGTGTTTGGACAAATGCTGGTATCCAACAGCACTGCCCACAGCAGCCTCAGACCTAAGGGCGCACAGGGTCCCCACCTTGTCATCCTCCAGCCCTGCTGCAGTGTGGGGGCTCTTTCCGCAGCGGGCAAGAATGAGACTCCCTGTCCTTGCACCCTGCACCACCAACACTGAGTCAATCTCTCAAAGAATCCACAGCATCCTTGGCCCAAATTGCAGGGGCTGCCACCATCTTCCAAGAGAGTGAACCCATCCCCCTTTCCCTGCCTCCCCCCTTCCCCTCTCCCTCATCCCTTATTTGCAGGGTGGCCAGATAAAATACAGGATGCCCAGTTAAATTTTAATTTCAGATAAACAACAAATACATTTTAAGTATGTCCCCAATACTATGTTTTCTTCTTTTTCTAAATTTGACAACACTCCCTTCTTTTTCTCTTCCCTCACACTGCAGCTCAGAAAGTTGGCAGTCTTGTCCAGTGCTGGCAAGTTGCTACAGTGACATGAATTAGTGGTGGGAGGGGACAAGCAGGGGTGATGGTAGCTTTAGCTCCAGTCCTATTTTTGCCACTCACCAGCTGAAGGAAGGAAACAAGGCCAGTACCTTTTGGGAGCTGTTTCCCACGTATAAAATGGAGGTAAAAACCTGTGCCCACAAGCGTAGACAGAAAGTGCTAGCTGCTGCCCATTGTTTGCTGGATTAGATTTGGAGTTAGGACTCCTACTCTGCCCATGGGTGGGCTCACCCCAGCAGGCCTGGCCCTCATCTCTTCCCAAGGACCCTCTCGTGGCACCAGTCATGCCTTTGGTTCCCATCCACCCACATTCTCTGGGTAATTCAGTGCTTCCTGGTGAGACTTGTGTAAGGACCTGGGGTTTGAGCCACCATTCCCGTGTCCCTGACTTGCAGCAAGAATGTCTTGGAGCTCTGGTATCTCCCTCCCCCAGTTACCCAGAGTTGAGGTGGGTGTCAAGAGGCTTTTCTTTCCCAGAGGCCACACGAACAGTGGGTAGGATGCTGGACTTCAAAGCACAAGCCCTGTCCCGCTTTTCCGTGAGTTTCCTTGAACAAGTGGCTTAAGCATTGTGGGTTTGCATCACTGCAGCTGCCCAATGGGCATAACATCTCCTCTGCCTAAAAACTGGGATTAGAGAGTGCAACCTCCAGACACTTCTGGAAGATTTAGTACAAACAAGTGATTGCTTCTCTCCTTTGTAAAATTAGGGCCTTAGAGAGGTGGTATTATGGGGCAATTAAGAGCAATGTCTTTGGAGTAAAGAAAAAAATAATAACAAAAACACCCTTGGGTTTTGGATCTGCTACTTAAGAGCTGTGTAACGTTGGGTGAATGACTTCACCTCTCTGAACCTTAGTTTCCTTATCCATAAGGTGGCCACGATAAGTGACCTTGGGGGAGACATGAGAATGAAATGAGCTAAACTCACAAAGCACTTAGCACCATGTGTTGTACATAGAGAGCACTCAATGATAGCTGTGATTTATTATTATTATTATTTTTTACTATTGCCAGGCAGCCCCTAGAATCAGATGTGACTTCCTTTGCTTTCAGGAAGGTTCTTTTAATTGCTTAAAACCTAAGCTGTGAATTCCAAGAAAAGGGGATGAGGGTGGGGGAAGCTGTGTACCCCAAGTCAGAGGCTTATGCAAGCATCTCCTTCTGGCAGCCACCGCCAGAGATCTGGGGTCTGATTGCGTCTTCAGGAGAGTCCATCATCCCCTCCCCAGCTCTGTTCCTGTCCAAGGTGCTGAAATATGCCTGGGCAGGTTTCTTCTTGTCATGCATACCCATGAATCACCTGCTCCCTACCTCCATTCAACTTCACAAGGATACACTCAGCACCTACTATATAAAGGGTAGAAGTAAAAATAATTTAAATACAGCTCCGACCCAAGTTGCTCATAGTTCACAGGGAAGGGATTCAAGCACACACAAATGCCTTAAGAGAAGTGAGGGCAAAGGCTAGGAATTTACTTTCCTATTTCTTGGGTTTCAGTGACATCCACTTTTTGCTTTTACCCTTGCTTCTTCCTCTTCTGCAACCTTGATATCCTCCAAGGCTGTGTCTCTCATACCTTCCCTGATTTGACCATATCATATGAATCTTGACCACATCAAGGCAGCTCTTTCTCTACTCACTAATATCAGAGTCAGGAGAACTAATAATCAGTTTCTGGGGGGAGGAAAGGATATATATAGAGAAAGCAGAGGGTCAGGGGTCTCTGAGAAGTGAGGGAGCTGCCTAGACAGGGGTGAGCTCTTTGTCGTATTTCTGCATGCCCTCGTCTGGGAGCAACACCTCCACTGTGAAGCTGATCTTCTTGGCGTGGACAAAGCTATAGGTGTTGTCGAAGCGCAGGACATCTGAGGGGACAGATGGACAAATGGGTAGTTGGGCCTGGCTCTATACTCCCTGTGTTCCTGCCCCAGCTATGGGGGAGGACAGGCTGTGTTCCCACCTGCTGTTTTCCAAGCTGGGCCAAGTTCCTACTGCTCCTGTTCCCTTCCCCATAGGAACTGTCACCCCTGAGCAGGGCCTGTAAACAGACACCTCCTCCTGGCATGTTTCCAGACTGGCTTTAGTTGCACAAACTAGCAATGAGAACAATGGCCACTGCATCCCTTTGTCTGCACACCTGGTCACTCGCATAATGGGGATGCAAGGGTGGGGGCAGTTGGGAACATCAGAGGTCTCCCAGCCCCCTTAGATGAAATGGGGTGCTGGGGCAGGCCTGCATGTGCCCTCTGCTTCCTCAAAGGCACCCTGAGATGCAGAGGTTGTAACTTCTGCTTCATAGGTATGTAAACCAAGTGTCCAGATTGGTAAGACTTTTGCCCAGGGTTACTCAGCTACCACAAGGCGGAGGTGGGGCCCTGGCACCACACACAGTTCTATGGCTCTGGACTTCTCATAGCCCCAGTTTCCTCTTGGGGAGAGTTGCACCTGCCTTATTGTCCCTTGCCTGTGTTCTGTGGCCCAAGGACTCTCAACATCTTCAGGGCCTGTGGGTCTCTGGCTTTTGATGCACAGTAGGTGCTCATGAGTGTGGACCAAATGAGAGACTGTGTGAATGAGTGGCACTAACCTAGGCTGTATGTCCCTGGAGTTGGGGGGCCATGCCCCTCTGTTTCCTCCTCTAAACCATGGGACAGGTGACTCCAGCCTTTTGGAGCTGGGGCCCAACTGGGGCAGACTTACAGACACCAGCTTCCGAGCAGGTGAGGCTCCCATCCTCTGGCACCATGTGGGCGTTGTAGCGCTGGCTGGGCAGCACCTCTGTCATCTCCCCTGCTCGCTGCCGCTCCCCCATCTTGGTCTTCAGAAAAACTCCGAAGCCGATGTCGGCACCGTCAGATGAGAATTGCCACCTGTGTGGGGATGGGGGGACAGGGACAGGTTACTGCTCAGTCTGTGGGTCCCTGAGGGGCTGGGCCCCAGCCAGGGGTGGTTCGGTGGCCTGTTCCTACCTGAGGACACAGCCTGGGAACAGGATCTCGTACTCCACCTGGTGCGAGGAGCCACGGCTGATCTGCACTGAGTGCTCGTACTGAGTCTTCACCTGGTCTCGCACATACATGGACTTGGGGATCTCCCCACCATAGTTGATCTGCGGACATTGAACAGGATGGGCTTGCTCTTCTTCTCTGGCTATTGTGTTGTTCATGCCATTTCATGCTGTTTCTCCTGCCTGAGACACTTTCACAATCTCCTGGGAGCATCCTGCTCATCCCCTACCCCCTGGGAAGCCTTCCCTGACTCTCCAGGCTGGGTCAGGGCCTCTCTGGGAACTTCCTTTTCCAGCTCATCCCTCTGGTTCAGAATTCCTTGTTTGCTCGCACAGCTGCTGAGGGCTCCATAAGGGTTTGTGAGTTTTTAGCTCAATACCTGGCTCACAGGGGCCTCTCCACAGACATTTGTGGAATGAATGAATGGGTGAGAAAGAAACTCAGGTCTACTCCCCTCCCTTCCCCTGTACTAGGACTCTTTGTACCTTAGTTAAACATTTGGGGTTCCCATCTGGGTCTTTCAGGGTCCCCCCAAAATGGGCAGGCAGTTCCTCAGGACTGATGAGTTTCAGCAAACCTTCTTTCCAGTTGTCTGGGGACAGAGGGATTGAAGGGCAGTTATTGGGCATGGAGAGGACCCATCACCCCCCATTCCCACCAGGAAGACCTAAGCTTGGGGAGAAATTGTACAGGAGTTAGGCTGCCAAGGCCAATTTCCCAGCCTCCCAGGACTTGGGCTACAGAAAGTATCTTCTAGCATCATGTTGCTATGGAAATATGTTTCCCTCTTGCTGACGGCTTTGCACATTTTTGAGGGTTTCCCAGTCATTAGTAGTGCAGATAGAATTGTCTAATTGTCTCAAGGAGACTTTAAAGCCCAGTTAGGTCAAGGACCTTGCTAGGGGCCACATAGTGTATACGCGGTGTGACAATTAAGTTCACGAACTTGTTGCAACAATGTTGCTAACCTTTTTTGCTATCAGAGGTATTATTCATTATGAATTTGTACCAACTGGACAAACAGATAACCAAGTTTACTATTTGGAAGTGCTGAAAAGGCTGCGTGAAAAAGTTAGATGACCTGAACTTTTCGCCAACAATTCATGGCTCTTGCATCACGACAATGCACCAACTCACAGGGCACTGTCTGTGAGGGAGTTTTTAGCCAGTAAACAAATAACTGTATTGGAACACCCTCCCTACTCACCTGATCTGGCCCCCAATGACCTCTTTCTTTACCCGAAGGGAAAAGAAATATTAAAAGGAAGACATTTTGATGACATTCAGGACATCAAGGATAATACAATGACAGCTCTAATGGCCATTCCAGGAAAAAATTTCCAAAGTTGCTTTGAAGGATGGACTAGGTGCTGGCATTGGTGCATAGCTTCCCAAAGGGAGTACTTTGAAGGTGACCATAGTGATATTCAGCAATGAGTATGTAACTTTCTAGGATGAGTTCGCGAACTTAATTGTCCGACCTTGTAAGTGGCATACCCAAGTCAGACATCTTGGTGGGGGCAGACAGCCTTGGGTCTTTGAAAGGACACCCCTCTGCTGTTAATCACCACAACCATAATGCCCATTTCTGTTCTTTGTGCCCTATGCAAATTTCTAAGAGTTCTGGGTCCTGGGGTGTCACTATGGCCCCAGCCCTGTGACCAACCCAGGCTATCTCCTCCACCCCACTGTGGTCATGGGAGATTCTTTGCCACCAGTGGGATGAGGGCAAAGACAACAGAGTCTGACACACCAAGGCCAAATGCACAGAGTCCTGTGTGCCTCCAAATAGGGCAGAGGCCTGGACTTGGGCCTAGAATGTGGTAGTTACTCATACTGCTCAAGATTGGGGGTTTGGCGGGGGCTACCTTGTGATCCATCCAGGTCCCTATCCCAGTGGAATTGGGCAGAGCCAGAGACTATCAGGAAGGAAGAGAAATCAGGGATTTGTAAGACCCCCCCCAACCCCCAGATCCTTAGATCTCCTTATTTGATGATCTGACCATTCTGCTTGCGAGAAGTTAGCCTCTAAGCTCAGTGGAATTGGTTTGAGTTTAAGAGTTATTTTTCTTCTCTATTTCTTTCTCTTCCCCTATCATTTAAACAATAACAATGGTTTCTATTTATAAAAGTAATGTTACTATAAAAATTCAGGAAATACTGAAAAATACAAAAATAGAATTAAAAGCCACCTGATTTCTTGGCATTCACAAATCAACATTTTGTTGTAGTTGCTTCTAGAAATATATTTTTGTTTTTACAAAAATAAGATCATGTGATTCATACCTCTTTATAATCTATTTTTTAAAAAGTTAGTGATATTTCCCATGAGATCAAATCATTTTTCATGGTTGCTCAATAATTTACCAAATGGATGCATTATTTACTTATCCAGCCCCTTCTTGTTGAGCCTTCCTTCTCTGAACCATGTCTTCATATCCTGCTCTTCTTCCTCACCCTCCTCGTCCCAAATAGCTTTTAGAAGTACTGAGGTGATGAGTGTTAAAAGGAAACTGAGGCCCATAACACAGAGGCTGACTAGCAACTAAACTGAAACCAATAAGGAGGAAGGTGTAGAAGCCTTAGTCACCAAGGACAGGGAATAAGGCAGAGGTAACTGGATAGACTGTATCATGTAAGACCCATCTCACTTTTGAGAAGGAGGAGGCTTTGATCCTAGGAGATGTGTGGATCTCTGGATGGGGTGATGGACCAACCCCACTCCAAAGCTCATGGCACAGAGGTCAGGGGAGGAAAGTGGAACTACTTACTTCCCAGCACTATAATTTTTCTACGAGTGTCCTCGCTCAGGAATGGCTTCATGAGGTTGTAGCCCACAGGGAACAGTTTGGTGGCTGGAGAGATATAAACAAAGATAATGGGGAGAAAATAATTCCATTGGACCACTCTCTCTTTAATAGTCATAGCCAACAATATAAAAGAATCATGAATTACCTAGGCAAATTTCAATGTCCTTCATCAGACAAACCATTCACTCAATTGGTCAACCAACAAGCAAGCAGCCAATAAACCAACCATCCAACCATCCAATCTATCAACCAACCAACCAGCCAACAAATAACCAATCAGCCAACAAATGACCAAGCAATTCACCTTCATTTTTGTTTTTTAGAAATTTTATTGGGGAACAGTGTGTTTTTCCAGGACCCATCAGCTCCAAGTCAAGTAGTTGTCTTCAGTCTAGTTGTGGAGGGAACAGCTCCTTGGCCCATGTGGGAATTGAACAGGCAACCTTGGTGTTAAGAGCCTGGACTCTAACCACCTGAGCTAACTGGCTGCCCCCAATTCATCTTCTAATCAGCCCACCAATCAGCCTACCAATCAATCAGCCAACCTACCAAATAGTCAAACAGCCAATCAACATATCAGCCAATTAGCAAACAAATCAGCCAATTATGTAGTCTGCTAACTGCCAAACTAACTGCTGTCTCCAGGCAGCCAACCATTCAAACAATCAACATCCAAGATCAAGCCAAATAACAAATCAATCTGCCAACTAGCCACTCACCCACCCACTCAATAAAAATGCCAACTAGTCACTCAATCAGTCAAACAAGCTAACAACTACGAACCATTCAACTATCTAACCAACCACCACCAGTCAGTCAACTAGCCAGCTAACCAACTGACTAGTCAACTAGACAACCAACTAAACAACTAATCAACCAGCCAATCATCAAACATACTTTCATCCTTCTATCCACCCACCCACCCAAACAACAACCATCCAAATACCAATTGAGCATCCACATGGCTCCAGGCCTGTGAGGGATACAACAAAAATGGAGAATCAGAGGCCCTGGCTTTAAGAACTGGACAGCTCGGCAAGGGAAATAGGATTAACACACACAAGAAAACTGGTGGCCTTCAGAAGGCAGAAGACAGAAAAGGCCAGTCTGGGATGTACCAGCCACCAGTGCCAGAGACAGTTTGGGGCGAGAGAGATCAATGTGGCAGGAGACATGAGGGGACATTCCTGGAAGAGCTGGGGTTGGAGCTGCCTCCTCTTGTATTAATAGTAAGGCCAACCATAGAAGTTACCATTTATGGAGCACTTACTCTTCTCCGGGCACTCTAAGTGATTTGCATGTAGTCACCAAATAATCTGCCTCCCACAATCCAGGGAAGAAGGCACTAATTATCATCCCCAGGGAACAGATGAGGAAACAGAGGCACAAGGAAGTGAAGTCACTTGCTACACACCTTTCACAATGAGCATGAACTTCAGGGTCTCTGGATAATTCTCTTCAAGGAGTCCAAAGAACTGTGGAACCAAGAAATACCCCATTAGGGCCCACCCCTCATCTTCCCCTACCCCCATTGCCTTTGCAATCTCCTTTTTGGAGGGTTCAGAGGGCTGTGGAGGGTTTCCCTTCCTTCCATCACCTCCACTGGCCCCAAGAAGAGACTTTATCACCTCAGACTATTGTAACAACATCCTAATAATTATTATATATTAGTTATTTTTAGAGTCAATGTTATAGTAATTGTAATGACTACTATTTATGAAGTGTTCATGATTTGCCAAGCTCTTTGTATATACTTTACATATCAACTCAATGAAATATCCCTGTATCCCTTTGAAATACAAACTATTGGGACCCCCAATAACTTGCTCAAGTCACAGACCTAGGGATGAGCCTGTGAAGGGTTTGGTGGAAGTTGGCCCCTGTGGTCTCAATACAGCATTGTCCCTGGGGCTTGGTCTATGGGATCTTCTAGGAAACATATCTTTGGGTCCTGAGTCACAGCGATGGAGCCAGGAAGGCCACCACCTTTTACTAAATCTTGTCTGTGAGTCAGCAGCCAGGTCACAGCATGCCAAGCCGGTCATTGCAGCAGGCAGGGGGCGCCCTGGGGCTTTCTCCTCACCTCCTGGTACACTTCCACCAGAGGTTTCCAGAAGTGCTTCAACCCCAGTCCCTCACAGTCAAATATCATCACGATGGTTTCGATCTTCCTCCCCAGCTGTGAGGATGAGAGAAGAGATCAGTTCCAAGGTTTAGGGTGCAGGCTTAGAACTTGGGACATGGTGACCCTAGCACATGACCCTTCTCTATCCTCAGAGAAATGAGTGGACAAAGCAGTGAAGACATTAACTCACCTATCCATCCACCATCCACCCATCACCCATTATCCATTCATCATCCGTCTGTCCATTTGTCCAACCATTCATCCATCCATCCATCCATCCACCCATTCACCAATCCATCCATCCATCCATCCATTTATCCATTAATTGACTCACCATTCACCGATCCATCCATTTATACTGCCATTCATTCATTCATTCATTCATTCATTCACCCCTCCATTTGCTCAACTGTTATTTATTAAGCACCTATTTTGTACCAGATACTGACAATATAACATATACTGTTCAATAATTTATAATTCTTGTCCTCAAAGAGTACTCGTACACAGTCTGGCTGGGGAGGCTGACAAGCAACCAGGTCACCACAGTCCTGAATAAGTGTTAGGATGGGACAACATGGGAGCTGTGGAAATACACATTAACCCACACAAGGGTCTCAGAGAAGATGACATCTAAATTTGTGACCTGAAGCAAAAATAGGAGATAGATGGGAGATAGGTTTGTGTGCTGGGGATATGGCTATCCAGGCAGAAAAAACAGCTGGGTCAAAAACTATGTGGGAATAAGAATAACTAGCATTATTGAGAAATATGTTCGGCCGTGTGTGCTAGGTCATATACTTGCGTTATCTCATTTAGCCTTTGCAACCATTATTTATTACCCCTGTTTTGTAGGTGAAGAAACAGGCTCAGAGAAGCGAGGTGGCTTTCCAAGTCTGCACAGCTGGGAAGTGGCAGAGCTTCCCAGAGCTCTCTGACCATAATAGTAGAGAGAACAGGTGCTCTGGCAACCTCACCTGCCCCAAGCCACCCTCCCCACTCATCCTGGGCCTCACCCGCTTCGTCTGCAGGTCACACTCATGCAGGATGCGCTCGCAATCCCTCATCTTGGTCTTGAGCAGGTCCTGCTTGGTGACTGAGAAGAGCAGGCCCTTGGGGTCGAGGGGACCAATGATGTCATACCACACGGGGCAGCCATCACGGTCATAGCCGCACAGGCCCCCTGGCATGTACTTCTGGATCACCTGGGCATGGAAAGATGCATGGAATTTGGCATGATGCATCTCCTCAGAGACCCCCAGACCAGGCTAACAAGGGTGGTCTGAGCCTAAGACACCATGTAAAGCACTGTCTTTTCTGTGCAGGGCGGCACTAGGTGAGCAAGCTGAGGGGCCTGCAGGGGAGTGCCTTGTTCACAGCAGGTACGCATGTACACAGCAAAGCCAGGCCTCACCCGGGCCTGGCCCGAGGCCTCTGGGCTCCTTAGTTCTTCCCCAACCTCTCTCATGTCCCTTTCCATGGAGAGGAGTTAGGCTTTGTGATGGAAAACATGGATTCTGAAGATTAACAGGCCTGGTTCAAATACAGACACTATTGCTTCCCTGCTGTGCATCCTTGAGCAAGTGACACCACTTCTCTCAGCTCCATTCCATCTCTTCTGTAAAATGGTTTAGATAATTCCTCCCTCACAGGACTGTTGGGGAAAGTCCCCAAGACCATGTTAGCAAAGCACAGTGCCTGGACAGAGGTCATGCTCCACAAATGAAGCTATGACCATTGCTTTACTAGGACGCCAGTGGTGGGACTGTCTTCCCCAATGCCTTGGTGGGCTGTTTCATTCCCACCCAGGAAGGATGCTTTGAGCAAGGTCCTAGGGGTGAGGGCGCAGGGGCACAGGCTCACTGTGGTGGTGTAAATCCTGGGTTCAGGAGACAGACAGGTCTGAGGTCAGGGGACTTAGGGGCTGTGGGACTTTGGGTAACCTTTGATGGGCCTCAGTGTCCTCATCTGTAAAATAGGGACAATAATACCTACCTTATAAGGTTGTGATGATTAAATGAGCTCATGAAGTTAAAGTCAACCCAGGCCTGGACCTCATAGGCCTCCAGAAAATATTCAAAATTTTTACAGGAGAGGTACCTGCAGGCCCAGGGGGTTCCACAGGCCTCTCAGGCTGGCTGCCCTTCACTCATGGTTCCCAGTGACCCAGGGGCTGCTTGGGTGGCATGTCTGTCAAAAACTGGGTTGTGTAGGGGGCGCTGTTAGCTCACCTCTGGGGGCTGCCAGTCAAGGATGTGGTCAATATCCATGGTCTTCCGGAACTGCATATACTGAAAGGGAGATGAGTAGTAAGGCCCCGCTGGGCTGCCAGCACCCCCGAGGAGGGGATGGAGCAGGGGCTCAAGGCATGGATTGCCCCCACACAAAGCCCCTCCCCAAATCTTAGGGGCGATGGGTCTCACCTTGCGGAGCATGGCCTCTGATTTCTGCAGGTCGAAATTCCGTGCTGTGGGGAAATGGAAAGAAGGTGTGAGGTGGGAAAGAGTCACCTTACAGTCACCTTGTCCTGTCCTGGGCAGTGGGAGCTATGGAGGGCACTGCGGGCCTGGGTGAGGCCTTTCTTCCCTGCCCCCTCCCCTCTCCTGGACGTGGATGTGTGGCACAAAATGGTATGGTTGGATCCTGAGAGCCATGTGTAGTTTTGGAAGAGTTGGGACCAGGCCCCTCTCACTGTCCCTTCACCCTGGGCTCTCCCCCCTCAGCCCTCACCTCGGAGCCAGCGCAGAAGGAAGTAATCGTCAGGGTTGGGCAGGGCAGGCAACACGTCCTGGACATTTTCTCGAAACTGGGACAAGAGATGCTGGTTAAAGTGGTTTTCACACTGAGCCTAGGCCCCAGACTCAGTGGAGAGATAGATCATTGGATGGATAGGTGAATGGAAGGAAGGTTAGGTGGGTGAGTAAATGGATGGAAAGAATGGATGGATGAGTGGGTGGGTGAATGGGAAAAAAGGAAGGAGAAATCAATCAATGGGTGGATGGAGAGGAGAGATGGGTGAGTGGGTAGAAGGAAGGAGAGATTTGTGGGTGAATGGATAGAAGGAGGAATAGATAGATGGGTGGATGTGGGTGGAAGGATGAATGGAAGAAAGGGTAAGTGGATTGGAGTATGGAAGTACTGTATTCCCCCCCTTATCTGTGGGAATACATTCCAAGACCCCCAGTGGATGCCTGAAACCATGCATACTGAGCCCTATATATACTATGTTTTTTCCTATACATACATACCTATGATAAAGTTTATTTATAAATTAGGCACAGTAAGAGATTAACAGCAATAATAATAGAATAATTATAATATACTGTAACAAAAATTTGTGAATGTAGTCTCTTTCTCTCTGATAACAGGTCTGATAACCGATTCGGCTGCTGAGTGACTAACGGGCAGACAGCATCTACAGCAGACAAAGGGGTAATTCATGTCCTGGGAGGGACAGAGTGACAAGATGGAGATTTCATTATGCTGCTCAGAACGGCATGCAATTTAAAATTTATGCATTGTTTAATTCTGGAATTTTTCATTTCATATTTTCAGACTGCAGTTGATGCAGGTAACTGAAACCTCGGAAAGTATAACTGAGGATGGGGAGGGGCGGGGGATGACTACGGTGCTGTAATCTTAGTTTTGTTTTTTTTTATGTGTTAGCCCACCAAGGCTAACCTTTTTTTTCATCCCATTTTCTACAAAAACATGGTTAAGGGTCATGTGTCCTCTTCCCCAATTGACCGTGAAGATGACACACCCTGCCCTGTCTCTCTGGCTCTAACAGACAAATCATCGTTACGGTCCTGGGGAAGAAGAGAGGCCAGAGTCACAGAGCAGCCCATTAACATCCTTCAGCCCAAGTGGTGTGGGGGCTCGACAGCTGCCAAATAAAGTGCTCTGAATCTGACTTCTAAATGAGAAGAAGTCAGGCTTGACCTGGAACCCACACTATTCATTGTTCCCTCATCCCCTTCCCTGGACAGGGCTGATGTCGCTGGGCACTGTGAAACCTGACCTTGGGAGAGGGACAGCAAAGAGACAATGTCGAGGACACTATGAAACAACAGAGCTGGGCAGGGTTCGGCCACCGCTACCCCCTCTGCCCCTCAGTCCTTTTCCCTGGGGCTCTAGGGCGAGGGCTCTCACCTTGGCTAGGGTCTCTGCCTGCTTGGGGCTCAGGTCTCCAACTCGGCCGCTCATGATGCTGGGTGAGGCTGGAGGAGTGGGGATTACTGCAGGCAGAGGCCAAGCCTGGTCTGTGGCCCTTACTCAACCTGGTATTTTGCCCCCAGTCCTGGGCGTGGCCCCAGGACCTCCTCCTTGGCCAACTGTTGAATTGCACATTACATAAGTGAGATTAAGTGAGGTCCTGTGTTTGGCTCTGGGATAGGTCTGAGAGGTAGGCGGGTATGGGAGGGCGTGCCAGAGGCCCCCTGCTGGGTGGAGGAGGCTGGGAGGGAATGAAGCTGGACTCCCACGGTGTGGGAGCCCAGGCTGAGTGCTTCTAGAACTCCCATCCGTGTTCCCAGGCCTCCAGAGGTCACTGCCCCAGAGAAAAGGGGGATTTCAAAGGTAGTGAGGACTGCTCCCTGCAGGCACGCTTTCTCTTCCAGCCTCAGTTTCCCCATCTCACTAATGAAGAGATTCTACACTTAGGGTCCCACCCAGCTCTGACAGGTAGGGATCAGAGACTTGGTCAGTCTGATAAACAGTCATTCACTTTGGAAGGGTGGGAGGCTCATATCCTTTTGTAAGAAGTGTCCAGAATCCTGCATCCTCTGGGCCCTAAGGAAGAGGTGGGGCATGTTGATGGCCTTTGGGCAGTGAGAATGTTTCTTGGGATTTTAAACACACTATCAGTGAGGGGTATCCACCATCTATGTGAGGTGATGAGAAAAGCCCAGAAGGTTTCCCTGTCCTTTGATTTCTGTCATGTTGCATAATGTTCCACTATTAGACATGTCTAAAAGGCCAGGCCCGACTTCCCACTCCCCCATAAGACTGCCCTTCTAAGATGGCATCTCAGAGTGTCACTTGCCTCATTAATAGAAGGGGGCGGTCAACACTTGCCCTGTCCTCCTTACATGGTTAGAAGAAAGATCTAATGAGACATATAGGGTCATGCACATCTAAGGGATTATTTTCTTCCAGCTTTCAGAAGCTCCGAGAGGGCAGAGGCTATCTTGTCAACGACTACCTATAAAGAAATTAAAAGTGCATCAGTGGGGCGGCTGATTAGCTCAGTTGGTTAGAGCACAGTGCTTATAACACCAAGGCTGCTGGTTCAATCCCCACATGGGCCACTGAGCTGTGCCCTCCACAACTAGATTGAAACAACTACTTGACTTGGAGTTGATTGGTCCTGGAAAAACACACTGTTCCCCAATTAAGAAAAAAAAAAAAGTGCATCAGCTTGAGACCACAACACATCCATGTGGCCACATTTCCAGGCCTTGAGTGTTGCGCATGGGCTGAAACCACCCCTAGGCTAGCCTTGGCCCCAGCAACTAGGCCAGCCCAAGCCACTCTGCCCAGGGCTCTCCCAGAACCCCTAACCCTAGGGCATCCTGGGTCCCCACCTGTGGGCTATCTCCGGGCCTCTTTAGACCACCTGATGTGAGTCAGTGCTGGGCACCTTCCTTGCTCTGTGTCCCTGATAGAGTTGGGTCCAGAAGGAGAAAGAGGGGCCATTTCCCTCTGTCTGGGGCACCTGCCACAGGTACTCAGGAGCAGTTAGATAACTCTCCACACTCCAGTCCAGCCCCACTTCACATTCTGGCCTCTTTCTGCAAACTCCTGGCTGCTGTCCACACCCACTTCCCACCAGGCCTGCAGCTTGTGGAAATCTGGTTCTTCCACTGCCCTCTTATTAGCCCCTAAATCCTGCCTGTTTCTCACCAGCCTCCTTTCTCGCCTAATCCCTCTAATGTGAGGCACCTCAGTTACTTCTGGGAACATTAGAGGCTGGGCAGGGAGGGCCAAGAGGGAGGTTTGGTTTGGGGGTCTTCCCAGGAGATGTGGACTTTCAGACACCGAAGTGCTTTTCCTGACCCAGACCACAAACAGAGAGCATCTACTGTGTGCACAGATCATCATCGTCTACAGCGACATCCAATAGAACTTTCTGTGATAATGGAAATGTTCTATATTGAGACTGTCCTGTTGGACAAATCTGGTAGCCACTAGTTATGAGTGAATTATGGTTAGTAAGACAGAGGAACTCCAGTTTGAACTAAATTAAATTTTGATTAATTTGACTTTAAGTCGCCCATGTGGCTGTGGCTTCCATATTGGACAGCACAGGTCTACTACATTTGCTGAAGGCGTATTATATGCCAGGCCCCATGCTAAGTGCATTATCTTTTTTTTTTTTTAAGATTTTTTTTTAATTGGGGAATTGGGGGGATGGGAACAGTGCTGGGGAATTGGGGGAAGGGGAACAGACAAGTTGCTGTCGTTTTGTTCTTCAGTCTAGTTGTGGAGGACGTTGCTTCACTGGCCCAAGTTGGCACCATCATTACACTCTTCCCGGGAAAGGCAGATCAGTCACCGGCTTCTGGACGGCCGCTCACAGCAGCTGATGGCCGCTCACGCTGGCTGCTGGCTACATACGGTAGCCCATGGCAACCCACTGCCACAGGAGCTGCAGCCTACACCATCGCTGGCGACTCACAGCAGCCCAGCTCCAGGTTGAGCTGTTGTTCAGCATCTTAGCTGTGGAGGGCAGTGTCACTGGCCCTCATATGTGGGATCTGAACCGGGGCCCTCTGGCATCCCAAGCCAGTTCTTAACTATCGTGCCACTCGGCCGGCCCACTAAGTGCATTATCTTATTTAACCCCTCAGAACACCCCTGGGATTAGTTACCATTATTATGCCCATTTTACAGACAAGCAAACTGAGGTATAGAGACGTTAAGTAACTTACCCTGCGTTAAGCCCATGCAATTAACCGCTCTGCTGTTGCGCCGTTAGGCTGTTCCACAGCCTCAGCTCCTGAAGTTTCCACCCTAATCAGGGAAAGGATCTCAGGACAGAAGCCACCCCAATAGGATGCAGGGGCATTTGAGCCAGACCTTGAAGGAAGGGAAGATGTCGATGAGTGGAGATTGGAGTAGAGGAAAGGGTATCCTAAGTGGAGGTGATGACATTGGCAAAAGTGTGGAGATGGGAAAGTGAAAAGCACGTGGAGGGACAGTCACTGAAATGGATTAGTTCCCTGCCCACACAGAGTACAGTCTCCTATTTGTTGAGCATTTCCTCTGTGCTGAGAGTGTTACATCATTATCAAACCATTTGGAATCAGGTAGGGGTATCTCCATTTTACAGTCCAAGAAGTGGAAGCCCAAAGAGATTTAAGAAGCTTTCCTGGTAGATTGAAGATTGCCTAGGGTTGGGGTAGGGGTAATAGGGGCTAATGAGTATGGAATTTCTTTTTGGAGGCACCACAATGTTCTTAAATTAGATTGTGTCGATGGTTACACAACCCTGCGAGTATACTAAGACCCAACAAATTGTATACTTTAAGTGGGTGAACTATATGATATGTAAATTATATCTCATTAAAAAAAGGTGACGTTTTCATCAAGTGATTGGTCAAAGTGTTCACCTGAATTTTAAGTTGAAAAACTTATCTTGCAACACTTTCATTACAAAACTTACATTGTAAAACTTATATTAAGCTTTTCCTACTTACTCAACCATAAAAGGCTTAAATTGTTGACATAAAATCAATGTGAAAACAAATTAATATAATTAGATACTTCTATATTTGATTGATTACATAAATTAATAAACCTACTTTTATTCTATGAAAAAAGAAAAGAAACTTTTCTGAGGTCACACAGCCAGTAAATGGGGAGTCAGGATTTGAACCCAAGCCTGTCTGACTCTGGAACTGTAACCCAGCCCTACTTTCCCTTGGAAGGCTTAACATTGGGCCTGGAACATCGTAAGTGTTTAATAAATTGTATAAATCATCACTGTGTGTCCCCTAGGGCTGCAAGAGTCTTGAGGCCAACAGAATTAATTTCCCTTCCCGGAAACAAAGGCCCTGGCACAGGAGAAGCCCCACACCCACCCACAGCACATATTTACTCCAAGATTGTGTTTAGCTTTTAGTTTACCAAGCTTTCAGGGGACCATGGTGACAACCACGACATAAGCAAACAACCACAGGAGTTAGACAGGGCCGCCCACGCCACACCCTGGAACCTTTCCTTCTAGGCTTTTACTAGGAAATGTGAAAGGGCTGTCACTATGGCCCCACTACCGGGCGCATTCCTGTCTGCCTTCCCCTAGATGGGTCATGCCAGAACCAGTGGGTCGGGTACAGAAGGGGGCCGGGGGCAGGGCGTGGGGTGAGCATTGCTGAGAAAAGTCAAGTGTGTGAGTGGGGTAGTTCAAACCACAATAAGCTGAGGTGGGGGTGGCCTAAAGATGGGAGATGGTACGGGAATTGGGGGTGCTGGGGCTTCACCAGAGTCCCAGTGCCGCTCTGGGTAGCACCCTGGGAGACTCAGTGTTCCATCTTTTACCCTTGGGCAGTTTCATTTCCTTATTTTTTAATTAAAAAAGATTTAAGTGTGATATATTTCACAAACCATAAATTCACCATTCTTTAAGTGTCCAACTCAGTGGTTTTTAGTATATTGAAAGGTTGTGCAACTGTCACCACCATCTAATTGCAGAACATTTTCATCAACCCCAAAAAACCCTGTACCCATTAGCAGTCACTGCCCATTTGCTACTCCCCTGCGCCAGCCTCCAGCAAGCACTAATCTACTTTCTATCTCTATTGATTTCCCCCTATTCTGGATATGTCATCTGAAGAGAATCATTTAGTATGTGATCTTTTGTGTCTGGCTTCTTTCACTCAGCATAATGTTTTCCAGGTTCATCCATGTTGTAGCGTGTGTCAGTGCTTCATTCCTTTTTATGGCCAAATAATATCATTTTGTATGGATACATCACATTTTGTTTATCCCTTCATTGGTCGATAGGCATTTGAGTGGTTAACACTTTTTGGCTATTATGAATAATGTTGTGATGAACACTTTTTGTACAGGTTTTAGTGGAAACATATGTTTTCAATTCTCTTGTGTATATATGAGATCTTACCATTAAGTTCGAGAGCTTGTTGTAATTATGTTGTTCATCTTTTTTTGCTATCGGAGGGATTATTCATTATGAATTTGTACCAACTGGACAAACAGATAACCAAGTTTACTATTTGAAAGTGCTGAAAAGGCTGCGTGAAAAAGTTAGACGACCTGAACTTTTCGCCAACAATTCATGGCTCTTGCATCATGACAATGCACTAGCTCACATGACACTGTGTGTGAAGGAGTGTTTAGCTAGTAAACAAATAACTGTATTGGAACATCCTCCCTACTCACCTGACCTGACCCCTGATGATTTCTTTCTTTACCCAAAGATGAAGGAAATATTGAAAGGAAGACATTTTGATGACATTCAGGACATCAAGGGTAATATGATGATAGCTCTGATGGCCATTCCAGAAAAAGAGTTCCAAAATTGCTTTGAAGGGTGGGCTAGGTGCTGGCATCAGTGCATAGCTTCCCAGGGAAATACTTGGAAGGTGACTGTAGTTATATTCAGCAACGAGGTGTGTAGCACTTTTTCTAGGATGAGTTCGCAAACTTAATTGTCACACCTTGTATACCCTTAGGGGTGGAATTGCTAGATCATATAAACATTTTATGTTTATCATTTTGAGGAACTGCCAAACTATTTTCCAACGTGGCTGCACCATTTTACATTCCCACTACCAATGTGTGAGGGTACTAATTTCTTCATACCCTCACCAACATTTATTTTCTGTTTTTTTGTATAAATTATTATAGCCATCCTAGTGGGTGTCAAGTGGTATCTCATTGTGGGTGGTTTTTTTTTTAAGATTTTATTGGGAAATTGGGGAAGGGGAACAGTGTTGGGGAATTGGGGAAAGGGAACAACTAAGTTGTTGTCCTTCATCTTAGCTGTGAAGGGCGCAGCTAGCTCAGCTCCAAGTCCAGTTGCCATCTGGCTGCCCATCGGCAGCTCAGGGCAGCTCACCTCAAGATGCCATGTTCAATCTTAGTTGCGGGTGGGCGTAGCCCACCATTTCATGTGGGAGTCGAACCGGCAACCTTGTTGTTAGGAACATGTGCTCTCACCAGCTGAGCCATCCTGCCACCTGTTGGCAGCTGAGTGGCAGCTCAGCTTGGAAGCAGCTCACTGGCCCATGTGGGAATTGAACTGGCGATCCTGTTGCTCAGAGCTCCCACTCTTAACCAACTGAGTCACTTGGCCGGTCCTCATTGTGGTTTTGAATTGCATTTCCCTAATGACTAATTGAGCATCTTTTTATGTGCTTCTTGGCCATTTGTACATTTCCTATGGAGAAATGTCTTCAAATTTTTAAAATGTCTTTATCCATTTTGAAATTGGGTTATTTGTCTTTTTATTGTTGACTTGTAAAAATTATATATTCTGGGTATTGATCCCTTATCAGGTACATAATTTGCAAATAGTTTCTTCCAGTCTGTGGATTGTCTTTTCACTTTCTTTAGTGTCCTTTGATGGACAGAAGGTCTCAATTTTTTTAAGTTGCAGAAAAGGAGTTTATTAGAAGTAAAAATACATTTCAAAGAAGCAGAAGCAGGCCTGAGCAGTAGAGAATGTCTCAAGGGCCATTATTAGAAAAGAAAGTACACTCCAACGAGTTTGGAGTGGGCCGAGCAAAGGAAACTCAAAAGGCTCGAGGGGGCCCAGGGCCAGGGCCAGGGCCAGGGCCAGGGAGTCATTATTAGGAGAAAAGTATACTTCAAAGAGTTTGCAGCGGGTCCTGAGCAGAGGCAAGGCTCAAAATGCTCAAAACCAGAAGTTCTCAATTTTGATGATGTCTGACTTATCTACTTTTTCTTTGATTGTTTGTGCTTATGGTATCATATCTAGGAAAACATTGCCAAATCCAAGGTCATGAAGATTTACCTCCATGGTTTCTTTGGAGAGTTTTATGGTTTTAGCTCTTATATTTAGTTTTTTTTAGGGAGGCACATGGCTCTCGAGTCAGATACCTTGAATTCCAATCCTAGATGAACAAATGACTGTGTCTCTGAGCCTTACTTTCCTCCCCTACAAAACAGGGATGTTTGTATTTATTTCACAAAGCTGTTGTCAATGTAAGAAACGTCCAAACCTGTAGAGAATTTTTATAATTTTTAAGTTTATTTGAGCCAAACTGATGACAATTTCTGGGAAGCAAAATCTCAACGGATTGAGAAAATGCCCTGGAGAATGGCAGGTTTGCAGCTTATTTTATACATTAGAATAAAAGGAAGAGATGTAGGAAGGGTTACATGAAATCCATTGGTGGTAGATTAAGGGGATAGGAAGAAACAAAGCAGGGGAGGGAAACCTCTGGGATTGGATAAAAAGTAAAATGTGGTGAGACACATAATTCTTTTACATTGATGGGATTAGGATAGTTAATAATTTATTTTTAAAATAATAATTTACAACACATAGAGATGGTATTTGGGGAATAAGGTAACAGTGAGGGGTTCTATGGTCTCTTGCTCTGGTTTGGAGGTTGTGCTCTGAGGGGGTCTAGACCAGGGGTTCGGCAAACTTTTGAGATGAAAGAGCTGCCAGGGGTCAGCAAACTGCAGCTCTCAAGCCGCATGTGTCTCTTTGGGTATGTAGATATGACTCTGAAGTAAAGTTGAAAATGAAAATAAAACTATTATAGTTTCATTTATAAATTTTTAAGGGATATTATTCACATAATGGTGATTATGTAAAAATATATTTATGGCTTTCAAATAATTTTTAAATTGTTGTGAGGGACAGAATTGGCTCTTTCAGGGTTCAACAAACTTTTGAGATGGAACATATTCAAAGAGCTGCAGTCCCGACCCCTGGTCTAGACAACGAGATTACTCTGACATTTCAAAGGTATGTTATCTTAGATGCAAAAAGACAACAGACAAGCTCACTTAAGGTAAAGATTAGCCTTTGTCAAGGAAGCTACAGGCCTAGGATGTGACTACCTGCCATAACTCCATAATTTGCTTTTTGTTAGGAATTTTTCTGTTCAGACTTTTGATCTCTGAGTTTGTAAGGCCCACCATGCAGGCCTCCCCTGAGCTTTACGGGTTTAGTATGTGGCCCCCTGTCATGAAGATTAAACAAGATAGCGTAGGTAGGACAGCCGGCCTACGTAGGTGCTCAGTAAATGCCATCTATTATTTTTTGTAAGGCTTTATTGAGCATCTTGTGAGTGCAGCCTGGACTGGTGGCTGGGGGTGAATAGGAGACAGATACAGGTAGATGAGGACTCTATTGTGTGATGAGCACTGGTCCCGTTGCTCTGAAAGCTTGGAGAAAGGACCCTAACTCTGCTAGGGGCTGGGTATGGAAGGGGCCAAGGGAAGATCTCCTAGAAAAGGGCTCCAGGGGCCTTGAGGGTGCAAAGAACAAGATTGGGGAGGGAGTCCTAGGCTGAGGGGGCGGCACGAGCAAAGGAAGGAGCTTGAATTGGTGAATTCTGGTCGTTGGGTGAAGCTGGAATGGGGGTGTCATGGCCAGGTCACAGAAGGCTTTGTAAGCCACCAGTGAGACTAGCCTTTCTCTGGTGGGAATGGGGAGACAATGAAGAGCTTATGCAGTGGGTGGTGTGTATCAATTTTCATTTCAGAAAGATTTTTCTGGCTGCCCTGTGGAGTCAGGAGGGGAAGGGGTAGGAATGGGCACAGGGCAACTCATGGACTCCTTTCTAACAATCCAAGGTGGAGGTCCTGATTGGGGCAGCGGCCAGGGGGAGAAAGACGGGGTTCAGAAAGCAAGCCAGCAAACTGCAGAGCTGGGATCTGAACCCAGGTCACACCACCTCTTTCTGCCACACTAGATGGTCCCACAAGCAGCCTGGGCCTGGTGAACTTGGCATATTGGAGTCTCAACCCACCTGCAAAGCTGCCCTTCTGGAGCTGGATGCTGAGGGGCCGTTTATGCTTCCGGGGCAGGGGACAGAGGCATGGTTGGCCCAACGTTGCCCTCTGGTGACTGAAGATGGAGGTCATCTGAGCTCGGCTCAGCTCAGGCCTGGCACAGCAGCCTCCTCTCTGAGCCTGCTCTCTGAAGTCAGCAAGTGTGAAGCCCAGCCACTGAGTGTGCTCATTATGCTCTCATGCTATCTGGATAGATGACGGATCCAGGTTCACGTCTGACCTCCTTCTCTTTGTTGTGGGATGTGACAAATGAACTTTCTGCTGTGAGCCTCGCTCTCCTCATCTGTAACCTGGGGATAATGTTTCCTTCTTCAGCTCGGGCCTGGCACACAGTAGGTGTGCCGTGGAGCTGGAACTGTTACATCCCACTGAAAGGCACACATGTCTGAGCAGCTTTCTCTAGACCCTGGGTCCTCCCCCGACCCCAAGGAGCCAGTACCTTACTCTGACCCACTGTGTGCCACCTGTCTCAGGCTGGCTCTCCCTGGCAGGGCCCGTTTGCCCTTTCTTTCCCTGAGAGTCAGGGTAGGGGCACCACTGGCAGCAAATCTGGGTGCTGGCTCTACCTCTGCCATTGGACACTGAGCCTTTGGCCAAGGCATCCCCCATTGTTAGCCTCAGTTTCCTGGCGTGAAAAATGGGGCTATAATCCCTGTCTGCTTCCGGGTTGCATATAAAGGGGATATGCAAACTGTGGAGTGCCATGCCATGGAGCTCTGGTAAAGACCTGCTCTGGGCAGCTGTGACTTCCACAGGGGTGTCTCCCTCCAGCCTGGGCTCTTGGAAGGTGAGCTGGACTTGGGTGGAGATTTAGGGGGCAGGGAACCTTTTCAACTGCCCTCAAAACACCCATATAGGTTTCCCCTAATCCCCCCTGCCTCCTTTGGAATATTTGGGGTCTTTCCAGTGAGGAAATGGACCAGGAAGTGCAGGCCCAGCCTCCATTCCTCTGGACAGGTGAAGCCTGCATATTTCTAAACACCTCATTTTGAGCAAGAGCTTTGATCTGTGGCCTCCTGCCAAGCTTTTGCCATTCTTTCCTGACAAACAACAGACTGTTTTGTAACCTGCATTATAAAATTGCTTTATTAACAACTAAGTGTGCACAGTTTTTCACAAAGAAATAGTAAACGTCAGTCAGCTGTTACCAGTGTCACCCAAGAGCCCTCCTGGCTTTCCTCCAGCCTCAAACACCCCACAGCCACCCTCACCCCATTCTTTAGTCTGGAAGGCTTGCCCACACATGATCACCCCACATATGCTTTAGTTCTACCTTCAGGGCCCCCCTTTCTTGGGCAAAGCATATCTGGGTTTCTTTCCTGGATGCTCCCCCAGAATTTGGCTCCTGCCCCTCTAAGCACACGTGGTGACGACATGCCTACTTGATAATAGGTCATCAGAGTCACTTTTCTGAATACAGGCGACCTTTCTGCTAGCAGAGTCTGGTCAGACCAGGGCCCCTAGTATCCCCAGGGCCTGCAGTGCTTGGTGCTGGACAGATACTCCATAAAATCCATAAAAATTATTGAATGGATGGATGAACAAAGAAACAAACTTGGGGCAAGCCAGGCCCTCCCTGGGCTACTTCCTTTACTTTTTTTTTAAGGGATAGTGGTATGAATCAAGGATGGGAGTTGTTGAAAACATGTCCCCTGTCCAGCTCCCAAAGTGCCCCTGCCCAGGTAGCAGATTCTATTCTCACCTACGCAGGTGACTGCCATCCTCACTGCTTAACATGAGTTGCTCTCTGCCAGATCTGGGATTCAGAGTTGCTGGTGCCCACATCTGACTCCCTTGTTACAGTCATATTTGTATAAATTCTCTGTGATCAGAGCTTCGGGAGACCCTTGCTACTTTCAAGGAAACCAGATGAGGCTCTGCTGATGGTGGAAAATCAGCTGTGGATGGTTAGAAAGACAAGAGTCAGGGTTCAAGTCCATGAACACCTTGTTCTTAAGGCTTTGTCATGACAACAGGTGGGCCCAGTGAAACCTGGCATTGGGTCTTCCCAACCCCAGTCTGTCACACCCTCCATAGCCTGCCAAGGGCAGTGGGAAGATGGCCTCAGGGAATCAGGAGGCTGTGTGTGGGGAAGCTGTATAGAGGGTGACCGCACAGTGCCACAGGGGTGACGGAAAGCCTGCCACATCTGTGATACGGGAGCAGCGCTGGGACAGGGAGATGTCCTGTGACTTTTGCCTGACAGCCCCAGGCTGTCTTCTTGGTGTTGGCACAGTTTTTTTTTCTTGCCAAACTACTCAAACATTCTTCTGGACCAAAAGTGCCTCAAGACCCTGGCCTTTGGCATTTTGTTTCATTTAGTTGGTTTACTTTTTGTAGCATCAGAGCCCCTTTTCAGACTCGGCGTGCTAAGCCATGAATGATACAGCTGCCACAGATGGAGGGGCTGGAGGCCCCAAAGGCCTCAAATAGCTCACCTGAAGACTCCCACCTTCCCAAGCCTTATCATTTCCTTGCCAAAAATAGGCCCTGGGAGTTTGAGAAACCTCTTATCAACTGGAGAAAATGAAATCACAGAATCTGAGGACAGGAAAAAGGCCGGAGCCCAGCTTCTGGCTGGACGGTGAGTCAGCTGAGGCTCCCACCCAGTCTTTGGGAAGGGCCTTGGCAGCCAGAATGCTAATGCTTTGCAGGGAGAACCCTTTTTCGTAGGGACATTGGACCACTCATTCTTGGAGCTATCAACTGGATAGACAGCATTCCTTTGCCCTGTGAGACAGCAGTACAGAGGACAAACAAGGAGCTCATAGGCAGGGATCCAGGGCCAGGGGCCAGGGTGGTGAAGGGAAGGGTAGCACAGCCTGCACTCACAGGCCCACTTCAATGGCTTCATTGCCACCTGGAATCAACCCGCAGAGCCACACCCAGCTCGGTGGCTTCCTCAGCTCATTCCAGGGCAAGCTCTGTTCTGCTAGGTGCAGGCCACCCAGCAGAGCAGGTGACAGTCCTGACTGTGGGCTGTGGGCTCAAGGAGAGCCAGCTTTCGAGAAATGGAAGCCATCACTTGCCAGTTGCTGGGTCACATGGTGGGGGGGGGTGTTGGCAGTCCACCTTAAGCTGTCCCTGTGGGGAGACACAAAGGTGGAGGAAAAGCTGGATGGTTCTCTAAGAAGAAAGTCAGAGACTAAGATGAGCACCCTGAGAGGGCAGCTCCACTTTCCACACACCAGCATGTTCCACCTCGCTCCAGCTACATGCAGAGAATGAGGCCTCCCTGCTCTTAGGGCCTGAAGCTGTGCTCCCTTCAAGGCCTAGGGCTCAGGTACAGAGGGTTCCAAAAAAATGTATACACATTTTTTTTTTATTAAATATTTTTTTTATTGGGGAAGGCGAACAATGCTGGGGGATTGGGGAAGGGGACAGCCAAGTTGTTGTCCTTCAATCTTAGCTGTGGAGGGCGCAGCTAGCTCAGCTCCAAGTCCGGTCACCATCTGGCCACCCATCGGCAGCTCAGAGCAGCTCGGCTCAAGATGCCGTGTTCAATCTTAGTGGAGGGTGGGCATAGCCCACCATCCCATGTGGGAATTGAACTGGCAATGTTGTTGTTAGGAGCACGTGCTCTCACCAGCTGAGCCATCCTGCCACCTGTTGGCAGCTCAGTGGCAGCGCAGCTCGGGCACAGCTCACTGGCCCATGTGGGAATCGAACTGGTGACTCTGTTGCTCAGAGCTCGCGCTCTAACTAACTGAGACACTCAGCCGGCCCAAAATGTATACACATTTTAAGAAAGGAAAATTGTAATACTCAATATATACTGATAACAAAAGTGAAATACAAGTCACGTTTGACTTCTGCAATTACAAGAGGTGTTCAAAGCAGTTACCATCAGCATCCAGACACTTCTAATTATGGAGAATTACTGCTTGAGCCATGTTGGTCAAAGTGTCCACTTGTATACATTTTTTGGCACCCCGGGTATGCGCCCCCGAGCCAGGGATACCAGACATGGGTGAGTCTTGGGATAGGTGGACCTTGTCAGAAGGGACACAGGGCAGCTTCTGCAGTCAGGACCCTTCCTCAGTGGATGCTGGTTCATCCTCAGGGTTCTCATTCTCACACTCCGTGAACAGGGAATAAGATGCTCATCTGAATCCTCAGGGTGGCTTAGGCACTGCATGTCTCCTTCCTGCTTGGTCACTGTGCCAGCTGGACCCATGGGGAGGTGAGATGGAGGTGTGGGTGAGTGTTCTCTGTGGTGACTTCCAGCACCACCCTCCCTGGGAGGGAAGGGGACAGGGAGTGGGGTGCTAAGGGAACTGGAGAGCACAGACACAGAGGCAGCCAGGCTCTTCATTGCACTGGGGACGTTCCTGTTGCCTCGAGACCCTGAATCTTCTCCTCAGAGGCCTTGTCGGGGAGCAACACCTCCACAGTGTAGCTGACCTTCTTGGAGTGTATCAGGCTGTAGGTGTTGTCGAAGCGCAGGACATCTGCAAGGATGGAGACGTAGTCAGGCAACTCAAGTCCAGCCCACCTGCACACCTGGTGTCCTTGGGAATGGGCCTCCCAGGACCGTGGGTGAGGATGGAGGGTCAGCCACTGTCCAGCCCCCAGCCCATTGCTCACAGCCATCTCTTGGGATGATGCCTGTGCTCACTAAAGGAATAATAAGACCTTCCAGCATGCATCAGCCCCTTCTAGGTGCTAGGCATTACATCAGCACTCATAGCTCCCTCGAGGCAACCCCATTACATGGATGAGGAAACTGAGGCTTAAAGAGGTTGATATGACTTTCTGCTGACTACAGAGCAAGGGAGGAGAGGGACTGGGATTCCCTTATCCAGATGCTCCAACCTAGAGAGGAGCTATTCTTTCCGCAGAGGAGAGGGTTGAGCTCCATAAACCACTTTTTCATCAAGCCTTTCATAGAAGGCATGTCCTTCAACGCAAAGGTCCAACGTGGACTCTTGGACGTGATGAGTCATCCAGTTTCTGTCTCCACTCTCCTAATTCTCCCTTTCCAAAAAGGTGAACTAGGGATGTATTAGTAAGCATTAGTAAAACTTGTTCTTCTCCAGAGGACATCAAGCTTGGGTCCCCCTTTCTCTAGATCCCTTCCTAGTAGAAATGGGTGGTCCATGGAATTGCTGGGCAGCACTGTTTCTCATAAAACTGACAAAACTGTATGTGGTCTGGGAAGCCGGGGAAGGAAGGATAACACCTGGAAGAATCATCTCTTCAAGATGCCCAGAGTAGGGTTGTTCATGCACCCGGGCAGGCTGGGACCCCTGATGCTAAGACCATGGCTGTTTTTTCTACCTGTCCAGCCCAGTGGAGGGGCTTCCCAGGAGCTGAGTCCACAGCCCCAGGCTGTGAATCCTACTCTCCACTATGTGTCTCTGCTTTTGTACCCACATCTAGGGCCACTCGTCAGATCCAAAACCCCAAGCCAATGCCCATGGCACCCATGGGATCTAGAAGCATGCACAGACCCCCATGCCCTCCCTGAGAGCTGGAAGTAGAGGGCAAAGAGAGAAGCCAGACTGGCAACACACGTCAGCTTATTTCTCTGCCAGGAGGAAGAAAACAACTCCAATGAACTCTCTGGCTCTTACAGACGCCGGCCTCGAGGCAGGTGAGGCTCCCATCCTCAGGCACCATGTGGGAGTTGTAGCGCTGGCTGGACAGCACCTCTGTCATCTCCCCTACCCGCTGTCGCTCCCCCTTCTTGGTCTTCAGGAAAACCCCAAAGCCGATGTCCGCTCCATCTGATGCGAACTGCCACCTGCAGGAGACAGGGCCCCACTAATGACCACCTGCCTGGGCTCTGGGCCCCTCTCAGCTATGCCCAGGTATGAGTGGCCCCGTCCCTACCTGAGCACACAGCCTGGGAACAGGATCTCATTATCCACCTGCAGGGAGGAGCCACGGCCCACGGTCGCCGTGTGCTCATACTGCACCTTCACCTGGTTGTGCAGGTAGTAGCTCTTGGGCACCTCGCCCCCATAGTTGATCTGTGGGTGAGGATGGGTGAGTGGGACCATGGCCATCGCCCCTCCCTCCCCGACCTCTGGGAACCCTGTACCTTGGTCAGGCACTTGGGGTTGCCATCGGGGTCAGTCATGGTCCCCCCATACTCCACAGGTATCTGGTCGGCACCGATGAACTTTGACATCTCCTGCTTCCAGTTGCCTGTGGGAGTCATAGTGAGGGCTCCACAGGGACTCAGGAAGGCTTGACAGAAGGCGGAGGGATCCAAGCCCTGGGAGGGGACCTGATGTGCTTTTGGCTTGCTCCCCTGGGTGCCTACCCTTCAGGGTACCCAAGAGCTTTATATGGCCATTCAAGTTCGTGTATAGGGACCAAAGCCTCGCCTGAGTGTGCAAAGGCCAACATGGGTCAAGCCAAGGTCAGCGCCTCGGTGAAGAGGACAAGCCAGGGAAAAATGGGGCCTTGAGCACTGATTTCTGCTTCCTAGGCAGATGGGGAGATGAACACGGCCAGCAGGCCAAGTCACTCACCTCCTAGAATGACTATCTTCTTTTGAGTCTCCTCACTCAAGAATGACTTGACCAAGTTGAAGGCCACGGGGAATAGCTTGGGAGCTGAAACACATGAAAGTCCCTTGGGAATTCAGACCAGAGAGGACTTGGATGAAGTTATGCCCAAGGGCATGGACTGGACAGGCATTAGACAGATCTAGATTCTGCCACCTCCTGCTGTGTGACCTTCAGCTAGTTACTCACCTTCTCTGAATCTTAATGCTGTTAACTATAAAATGGAGATTAAATTAAACACTATATGCATAATATTTGGCGCAGTGCCTGATTCTCAATAAATAGTTGCCTCCCCTGTTCATCTATAGGGCTTTGGCAGTGTGGATTTCCCAATGATGCCTCTTCCTTTTCACTCTCAAGTTTTTCCCAGGTTGACTTGGAATCCTCTTGGGTGCAAATAGGTGGGGCATCTGCATTAGACCTCGTGTCCCATCTGAATTGCTCAGGCTTACTGGGAGCTTTCTGTGGGCCAGGCTCTGTACTACACCTTCTCCACAGACTGTCTCATTTAAACTCTCAGCTATCTTATGGGAAGGTGCCATTACATCTCCATTTCATAGAATGGGAAGACTGAGACTCAGTGAGGCTCAATAGATTTGCTCAAAGTCACAGAGCTAGCTGGATTGGAAGCCGGATCATCTGACCTGGAGCACATGCAGCGACCCCCTTGCTGTCACAGGCAGGGACCATTCCTGCTCAAAGATTGTCCACCAACCTGTGTTGTCCATGGACCATCTGTTACCAGCCCACACTCAGATAAGTAAAGAAAATAACAGTAAACATTTAGAAACTTATAACTTGTTTGACATTGCTGCACATGCCTTTGTACATTCCAAAAGTATCAGTCAGTGAAGGACTGAGCTAAAAACAAACAAACAACCCCATTTTTCACAAAAAATGGTTTGAGAAGCCCCGAACTCGGTGGCTTACCCATTATCCCCCACATTCCCCACTCCTCCCCATCACCAGTCATTCTCACCTCTAACCACAAGTAAATTCTTCACCGTCTCAGGATAATTTGCTTCCACGAGGGCAAAAAACTGTGGGGTTAAGAAGAGTCTGGTCTAGGCCATGCTCCAACATCCCTGCCTGGATTTGGTGGCCTCTGAGGTTGCTGAGACGAGCCCTCTGCCCTGCTATTCCCTGACCCACCTGTCTTCTGTGATACACTTGCTCCTTGGAGGTGGTGCCCTGAGCCAGCTTCACCAGCTGCTCTGTGAGCCCCCTGGGGGACATCCCTGTCATCCTCCATGAATTGGAAGCTGGTGTGGGCAGTGGCTCCCTATTGTCCTTGAGCCAGCTGCTTACCTTACCTGCTGGTAGACCTCCACAGCTGGCTTCCACAGATGTCTCAGGCTCAGCCCCTCCAAGTCAAATACCATCATAATCGTCTCAATCTTCCTGCCCAGCTGCATGGGTCAGAACAGGTATATAGGTCAGACAACAGCTCTAGTTGGGAGATCCTGGCTAGAGAGGCCTGGGCACCACTCCCACCTTCCTACCACTCCCACCCCTGGTTGCCCACAGTGTTTTCCAAATAGATTAGACCCATCTAGGGTCTGACAAGATGCTGCATTTGAGCCCTGGCACAGTGGCCCTTATTACACTATTCGTTCAATACTATTGTCTGGAATTAGTTAACTGTGGAATTAAAGGCCTCCTTGGTTGTTCAGTGGACATCTTTATGTATAGTAGTATACTTCATTGGCCAGTGTCTGAAGTCCCACAGCTGTATGCAAGCCAGAGCTATGCTGCTGGCAGGCTGTATGGCCTTGGGTGGGTTTTTAACCCCTTGGAGCTTTAATTTTTTTTTCTTTGTAGAATGGGGATAATTGCAGGCTCTAACAGAATTGCTGTGAGGACTCAATGAGTCCATGTGCTTGGCACATGGCTGGTCCCTGGTAAATATTCGCAGATATTGTTAGTAGTATCATCATCACCATAATCACTGGCTCCAGTTGGGAATATCCATGCCATAGAAGATGCTGCTTTGACCCTATAATATCAGTCATCTTGTTGGAAAGACACACATCTATTCAAACCAGGGACTAAATACAGTGCTTTACAATTCTCTCATGCCTGCCACAAATCTCTGTGGAGGTCCTTTGTGTTTAGCACTGTTCCAGATGCTGGGGACACAAACTCTCCATGTCACATGGAGTCTGCCATTCACCAAATCATCCCACAGTGACATAACAGCTCCCTCTGGGAGGTCTTCTCCTTAGGCTCATTATATACTTAGGGTCAAACCAACAAAGCATTAGATGCACTCCGAAGGGTACATGCCAGGAAACACAGAGTCAGGGGCAGTGGGGAGACCTGCAAAGATGGGTGCAGGTCCCTCTTGGCTTAGAAGCCCCATGTCCCACAGGACTCAATCTTTTTTTTTGAAGCAGTTCCATAGTAGCTTCTAGGAACCCACAAGGGATGTGCACAGTTTCCAGGGTCACTGCTCTGAGGGACACCCAAAGCAATGGCTCCCCCATCAGGTGTTTACAGTTATGAAATTTACAATCAGTGGATATCTTTTTCATAAGCAAAGCTGACCCTCCACTGTTCCCAGGGTTACCAGGGAATAGAATGAGAGCGTTCACTGCACCCAAGGTCAGCATCTCACTCAAGGTCAGCGGAGAGGGGAAGGGCCTTAGGGACTCTAGGCTCATGTCAGCAGAGAGTGTCCTGCACATGTTAGATGTTTGTGGATGGGTAACTGGAGGAGAAGCCATGTCCCAGCAGAGCCTGGAGTGCTGAGGGCTAGGAAGGAGCAGGACAAAGTCCCCTGTCCCAGTCATTCACCTTCTGACTCTGCTGCTCACACTCCTTCAAAAGCAGCTCAAAGGCCTTGATGCGCTTCCGGATCAGGTCCTGCTTGGAAGCTGACAGGAGGAGACCCTTGGGGTCCAGGGCCCCGGTTAAGTCGTACCACACAGGACAGCCTTCATAGTCGTAGCCACACAGACCACCCGAGTCATACAGCTGGATCACCTGAGGTGAGGTCCTGATTCAAACCAGCCCACCAGGCCATGTCCCTGCTCCATCAGGTAGCTGGACATGGTTGGCGGGAGTGAGGTGGGGGGCAAACAGATAGCCTAGAAGATGCTGAGTGGGGCTTACCTCTGAGGGCTGCCATGTGAGGATGTTGTCCAGGTCCTGTTGCTTCCGGAACTCCATGTGCTGTGGAGAAACAACAGGACCTGAGGACTGCCTGCCCCAAAGGCCTTGAGGGCACCTGGGGGCATCAGGCCAGGTCTCTCGCTCATAGTCTCAAGATCCTGCCAGAGCAACCCCAGGCCCTACTGACATAGAACTGGGAATGGGGATGTCAGGAGAGCTGTGGGGACCCGGGTCTGATCCAGAAAAGGGTCTGAGAAGGAAGGAAGAAGAAACATGATAATAGGACAGGGCAAGGGTCCCCACCTTTTGCTGCTAATTCCTGGGGAACAGCATGTGGGAGGCTGGATGCTGATGAGAAGGAGCCTTACCTTCCGGAGCATGTCCTCGGATTTCTTCAGGTCAAATTTCTGAGCTGCAAAAACAGTCGAGGTCAGAGGAGGCTTGAGGCCAAAGCTAGAATGAGCTGTCCTCTGAAAGCTCGTGAGAAAATAGTAGGTTGCCCCAAGACTTTTCCTGAAACCCCAAGTCTACATTGGGGTTCTGGAAAGTTTGCTAAAATGCAGTAATCTTTAATTCTCTAGATCGGGGTTCGGCAAACTTTTGAAATGGAAGAGCCAATTCTGTCTCTCACAACAATTTAAAATTATTCAAGAGCCATAAAACAAATGAAATCACCATTATGTGAATAATATCCTTTAAAAATGTTTTAAATAAAACTACGACAGTTTTATTTTCATTTTCAATTTTGCTTCAGAGCCACATGTACATACCCAAAGAGCTGCATGCGGCTCATGAGCTGCAGTTTGCCGACCCCTGCTCTAGATGACTTTAGGGGGCCCTTGATTTCAGCTTCCACACCTTTTCAAACTCTTCGTTCTAGAGGCTGATCTAGCCTGTGATGTTTGACGTCCCCCTGGGAGCAGAGAGCCCCTCAGTGTTAGGGGTAGTGAGGAGCATGGGCTTTGGAGTCAGGCAGACTTGGGCTTGAATTCTGGTTTTGTCCTTTTGTTTGCTGTGCAACCTTGAGCAAGTCACTTACCTTCTCTGAGCTTTAAGTTTTTTAATCGGTTAAATGGCAATAATATCTTTTTCAGGGTTATTCAAAGGACGACATGAGACAAAGTGTATAAAGTACTTGGTACATTACCTGTCTCACAGTAAGTTCTTAGTAAACAGTAGCCATTGTTGTGATCACTTATTTTGAAAAAATAAATGCACTTTAATAAAAAACATGATGCTCTGTTTTAGAAATGCCATGGTTGTTGCTCATTGGTTCACTGAGGAATTAGTGCAGTGATGGGCCTTCAGTAAGATCCGGGATCAGAGATTTTCAAATGGAAGGGGCCTGAGATGCTTTCAGGCTTCCTCTGCCCTGATCGTGAGATACCCCCAAGAAAAAACCAACAAGGCCACCAGCTCTGCCTTGATTATCACGTTCAAAATCTATTCCATGGGGCATGCTGAGTTGAAGTGAATTGTTCCCTAAACCCTGAGATGGTTTCTGTTATTATAATAATTTTACACTGTTGCAGCAATTCCTAGAAGCTCTTTCTCTACCTTTAATTTCATCCACTTCCTGAAGTGTTTGCTGGGCACCTTCTTGGTGCAAGATTCTCTAAAGGGACGACACAGCTTGTCTGCAAGGAACTGGAGATAGACCCAAAGGCAGGTCCTGAAGACCATGTTCAGCGATATCTGGCTCAAGCTCAGCCCAGGCCTGTCACCCTGAGAACTTCCCAGGTGTTAATTCTAACTTCACGTTGACCCTGTGCCCACTGGATGCCAAGCATTACACTCTCTACTTTAACACTCACAACAGGTTGTGGGGAGGTGGCCTCAAGTGGGTTAAGAAGTTGAGGCTCAGTGGAGTTTTTGTGCCATACCGATTTGAAGAGGAGTTTAAATTCTAGCACAAAATGGGCTGATTCCCGAGCCTGCGTTCTTCACCACTCTGTGGCACTGTCCCCCCAAATCTCCCACACCTTCTCTTGAGAAACCTCCGATCCTGCTGGCCTTACCTCGCAGCCAGCGCAGGAGGAAGTAGTCATCAGTTTTGGGCAGGGTAGGCAGCAGGTCCTGGATGTTATTCTGGAACTGGCAGGGAGGGGGTGGGATGATTGTCAGAGGGGCTCCCATGATCCCTGGGCCTGCAACTCCATTCCCCAGTCAGCCCTGCCCAGGGACCCTGCAGGTGAGGACTGCACAGTTAGCAGCAGCTGTCTGGGCCATTTTGCCACCTGGGAATGGGGCAGCCTCCAGCCCACCGTGGTAGGAAGAGTTGAGTCCTCCTCAAACTTTGGAGGATCTCTGCCTGACCAAGACCCTCATTCTATAGGTTTGAGGTGGGGCCCTGCCATTCCTATTTTTGCAAAGATCTCTGGTGAATTTAATGCAGGCCAACCAGAGCATTTTGGGAACATTGCCCCTGATACTGCATCTTGAGGGCCTGAATTGAGAAGCAAGTTACTTAACCTCTCTGAACCTCAGTTTCCTCATCTGTGAAGTGGGAATAATGATAAACTTGTGCCAATCAAAGGAGTTTATGCAGGTAAAGCACTTAGCATCAGGCCTGGCTTCAGCAGGTGTCATGTAAATGTGGGCACTCAGCAAAAGTGGACTGCCCAGAGCCCTGGACAGTGGAATCTTTGTGGACACAATTCAAAGCAAAGGTCAGAAGGGAGGGGCTGAAAGAGAGGTCAGGGCTGCCTCATCTGGGCCCCGCTGGGGCTGAGGGGACAGAAAGCAGCCGATCTGCTGGGGATAACTTTTCCTACTGGCAGAGTTTGGGAAAACCACTAGGAATTTGGGTTTGGAGCTGAGGCTCAGGTTTGACATAAAGAGGAGATCTCACTTCCACAGGGATGAAGGGAACTAAAGGTGAGACCTGGAGAGCTGGGTGTGCTGGGGAAACCTGTGGCTAAGAATTTGGGATTACAAACAGGTGCTTCAGCAGAGCCATAGGAAGCTGCCTTGATGGCCATCCATCAAACCAGCTTTAGTTCCATAATGATGTTTAAAATGAGAATGAATTCATGCATTGCTCACACAATTAAAAATGAACCATCAGGGCTGGCCGAGTGGCGCGTTGGTTAAGAACTGGCTTGGGATGCCAGAGGGTCCCGGTTCGAATCCCACATATGAGAACCAGTGACACTGCCCTCTGCAGCTAAGATGCTGAACAACAGCTCAACCTGGGGCTGGGCTGCCGTGAGTCGCTGGCGACGGCGTAGGCTGCAGCCCCTGTGGCAGTGAGTTGCCATGGGCTACCGTGTGTAGCCAGCAGCCAGCGTGAGCGGCCATCCAGAAGCCGGAGACTGATCTGCCTCGCCCGGGAAGAGCGCAATGATGGTGCCAACTTGGGCCAGTGAAGCAATGTCCTCCACAACTAGACTGAAGAACAAAAGGACAGCAACTTGTCTGTTCCCCTTCCCCAATTCCCCAGCACTGTTCCCATCCCCCCAATTCCCCAATAAAAATCTTAAAAAAAAAATGAACCATCAGCTTAAACATCTGCCGTGTTAACAACATGAGCAATGACAACTGCTATAACAATCCCACGTTGGGACAGGCACCTGGAACGGAGTTTCTTTCACATTGACCAGCTGTAGCCTCTAGGCCCCTGAGGAAGTTTTCTTGGGGAGGGGGGGACACTACCTGAGAAACAATAACTCTGCACCACTCAGCCCCTCCAGATATTACCAGGTTCCCTCCTTTGAACCTGAAGCAAGAGGGGCAAAGGTCACATCCCTGCTTTGCAGATGAGGGAATTGAGGCTGGGGGAGAGGGGGTATTCCCCAGGGACAGAATGAGGAAGTTGCAAGGCCAGGAGGAATCCACATATTCCAATCTCGAGGCCGCTCCACCTTTGGAATACGTGTCAATCAACTAAGAGAGAAAGCCACTAAGCAGGTGCTGGGAAGGGCCTGGAGCAACTTGGAGGAAAAACTTGTCTTATGAGGATGCCATGTGGAGAAAGTAGCATCTGACAGTGTGACCACAGGAGGTCAAGGCTTAGGAAAAAGCTGGAAGGAAATGCTCCCAGGTATGGTTGTTTAGACCTCTGGGACTATCAGTGGCCTTTCCCCCTTCTTCCTACTTTCTCTTTTTCCCTAATTTAAAAAAATGGCATTCATTTCTTTTAAATAATGATAAAAATAAGAATAAACTCTCTTGGGGAGGCTGGTTAGTTCAGTTGGTTAGAGCGCAGGCTCCTAACACCAACATTGCCGGTTCGATCCCCACATGGGCCAAGGAGCTGTGCCCTCCACAACTTGATTGAAACAACTACTTGACTTGGAGCTGATGGCTTCTGGAAAAGCACACTTTTCCCCAACAAAATTTCTTAAAATAAATAAATAAATAAATAAACTCTTTTTACATTGTTGAAAGCTCTTTGGCCCACATAATTCTCCATCATAATTCACCATCTCCATCATAATTCACCATCATAATTCACCCCCATCATAATTCACCCATCTCCATCATAATTCACCCGCAAAAGCTAGGTTTCCAGTCCCTCCTAGGAGCCTACTATCTGGGGCTTCTCTGAGGCTATTGCCAGTGGGGAGGGACAGGGTTCACCAGGGGACCTTCTTTCCTTCATCTGAGGACCCCTCCTCCACTGGGGACCCTCTGCTTCTGGAACCTCCTCTTTTACCAGGGAGTTCACCCAGGGACCCCATCATTCATCTGAGACCCTTCTCTCCTTCACTAGGAATTCACTCAGGGTCCCCCTACCCCCCACCCTCTTCGCCAGGGGTCTTCATTCCTCCCAGGAGGACCCTCAGGTCTTCCCCAGGTTAGGAGCCTAAAAAAAAAATCATTTTCCACAAGTCTGAATTTGTCCTTTCACAGGTCCAAAGTGTGCGCCAGGGCTGTGACCCACTCTCATCCCTCAACCTGAAGTCACAGTTTACTGTCCTTGGCTATCTGCAAACCAAATGAATGCTGTGGCACCTAAGATTTGAGTATGCTCCCCCTTCCCCATGACGGCAACACCCCTAGGTGTGGCCTTCAGTACTGTCTTGAAATCACCCAAAACTCCTCCATCCCCCTTTAATGAAAACATTGGCAATAGGCCCAAAGAGAAACCAAACAAATGTTGTAATCTCCACAGGAGATCTGGGAGTCTGTCTACCCAAAGCTGCTCAGAAGCCTGATGGCAGCGCCATGCCACCCACCCCCCTCTTCCCACAACCAGAGAACAAGGGCCTGGAGCAGACAGGAGTGAAAAGCTGGATTTGCCCAGAGGACTCCTGTCGGGTGTTCTGCGCGCAGCTGCCCCAGCAACTGCGCGCAGGCACTCTCCAGGGTCCCTCTTCCGGTCGGTAAGACAGGGGTTCCAGCCCAGGTGGGCAGCGTCAGGCTGCCAAGGTCCCTCCCCAAGCCTCCCGTCTCACGAAGCCCCTCACCCTGGCCAGCGCCTCCTGCTGCTGGGAGCTCAGGTCTCCGACTCTGCCGCTCATGGTGCCAGTGGGCGACTGGCTTTGCCACTCACGGTGCTCATGGGCTCCTGGTTTTGCCTGGCAGGTCAGATGTTTGTCCCGCCCCGATGGGAGAGGGCCAGCCTCACCCCGCCCTGTCCCACCGGGCTCTCCTCCCCTCTGGGGTTGCTGCCAAGGCCAGTCGCCAAGACGCACCCTACCTGGGGCAAGGAGGTGACACACTCCCTCCCAGAGCACAGATTTCAGATGGGGGCAGTAGCACCCGCCCCCCCGCGCCCCCCCCCCAGCCAGGCCTCCTCTTCCCAGGGGCTTCTACAGGTTCTGCATAGCAGTGAATGTAGAGGGCATAAAGGGCACTTGGGCAAGTTTCAGGGAACACCAAGATCCCCTTCCAGCAAAATGGAGGAACTTTTTATAAACTCAGTTCAACCTTCTAGGTGGTCCCCAGGACTGTATTCCCAAGGGGCCCCCAATCCCCCTCCCCTGACATTGAACACCGGCTGTACCCTGTTAGCGTTCACTAGCTGATAAGAGAGCCCTTGTGTGCGAAAGAGTTCCAGGCTTCAAGATGGTCTGGAGGATTAGATAAGATGATCCGCCATGGGTTTGCCTGACATTGCATACCCAGCAAGTGTTGGCTGGTAGGAATATTCTTTCATAATCATTACTTTGGAGGCTATCGCCAGAGCAGCAAGCTGCAGGGGTGGAAATCTGGGAATGGCTCCCGAATGAGCTGCTGGGTAGGAGCCACAGCCCAAAGACCAGGGAGTGGGAGGTTGCAGTGACGAAGTGCTGGGTGGAGCGACGGAGGGGCTGGGAGGCCAAAGGGTGCTGGGTGGCTGACACAGGTGTCCAGGATGGCATCTGAGAGTCAGGCAAAGGTCACTGGGGAAGATGAGAAAGCTCAAATTGGCTAGGCAGAAATATTCCAGAGAGAGGAGCAAGTGAGAGGCAAAGGTAAACGGGGAGGTAAATCAGGCCACCAGAACCTTTCCCCTCTGCCTTCCTCTGGGGTCAAACCAAGTTCTAGGCCTGCACTGACCAACCTGGTGGCCACAAGCCAAGTGCTGCTGTTGAGCTTTGAGAACGTGGCTTGTCACTCAGGAAAATGGAGATGTGCTGCAAGTGTAAAATGCACACCAAATTTTGAAGACCTAGTATCAAAAAAATTAAATATATTCCATTTATTAATTTCTTATATTGACATGTTGAAATGATAATATTTTTTGATATATTGGGTCAATAAGATATAGTGTTAAAATTAATTTCACCTGTTTCTTTTACTTTTTTATAATTGAGACGTTTTCAAATTAATAAGTTTTATTTTTTAGGGCAGTTTTAGATTCACAGCAAAATTGAGCAGAAAGCATAGAGAGCTCTCATGTACCCCTGTCCCCACACACAGCCTGCCCCACTATGAACCACCCCCTTCACCAGAGTGGTACATTTGTTAGAACTGACAAACCTATATCATTGTCACCCAAAGTCCATAGTTTACGGTAGGGTTCATCCTGGTGTTGTACATTCCATGGGTTTGTACAACACCATTGTGGTATCATACAGAAATAATAGTGTCACTATCCTAAAAATTTTCTGTACTCTGCCTATTCTTTTAATTTTTTAAAAATGGAGCTACCAGAAAATTTAAAATTATGGGTGTGGCTCATATTTGCAGCTTGCATTATATTTCATTCGGACAGCACTGTCCTAGAGGGACTTTAAATCTGAAATGGGGGAGGGGAGAGAGAGAGAGAGAGAGAGAAATTACAAAAAGCTAAAAGAAAGTAAAAGTGACACCACAGCTCTGGAAGGGCATGGTCCGCACTTAAAAGCAATGACAGAAATCACAAAGGGACAATCAATTGATTTGACTATATAAAAATACAAAAAAATGCTAAACAAGAAACAGAATTAAGGCATTAAGTCAGTCATTTCTGATGTGAAGTTGGGAAAAATAAAATGATAAAAATTGATATCTTTTAAAGAATGTGTGCAAATTGATAAGAAACATAGTAAGGCACTAAGCAATGGACAAAAGACTCAAAACACCAATTATCAGGAGAAGAATGCAATCAAGTGGATAAATGCTCAGCCTCCAGGTCACCAAAGAAATGTGTATATAAATAATGAGATGCTTTTTTCCTCCACCAAATTAGCAACAAAACAAACATACATAAACAAACATACACAAAGCCTTTAAAAAAATAAGAGAGTTAGTTAAATGTTGGTGAAATGGAGACATTCATACGTTGCTGGCAGGACTGGAAATTGGTTCGGCTTTTCTAGAAAACTCTTTGGCAATATGCATTAGGATCCTTCAGTAGTTTACCACTTTGCCCAATCATCCTAACAGAAAATATTTTCAGCTTAATGTTGTTTGTGCATTGTTAATAGGAAAATTGGAAATAATTTTTCAGGAAACCATGATACTTAATGTGGTTGATAAAGAGTGTATAAACAACATGGAAAAAATCAAATGAAGCAATTTGGAAAAGATAGGACCACATTACATAGGCCATATGCTTCTGGAATGTAAAACAAAATCCATTAAATAAAAGGAGGGCCAGACAAGAGAAGAAATTTGTCTCCAACTTTCTCCAGTCTCTGTGAAGTAGAAAAAGTGATATTTTTAAAATGCCATAGGTCCCAAGTCACCTCCAAAGAAAAAGAGGAAACTTTATTTAACCAGCACTTAGAGGTGTTTTCCATGGGCCAGGCCCTGGTTTAAGGATTTTGTAAATATTAGCTCAGTGCTGTCCAACAGATAGGTAGTGGGAGCCACACAGGTAACTTTAAATTCTTCAGCAGGCACATAAAAAGTTTTAATTTTAATAATATATTTTTTCTAACATAATGTATCCAAAATATCATTTCAACATGTGATCAATATGACCAATAAATGAGATAAATTAATAATTAATAGTGAGATACCTTGCATTGTTTTTATTTTTGTATCAGGTCTTCAAAATCCAGTGTGCATACTAGCACCTTTCAATTCCCACGAGCCACATTTCGAATGCTCAAATAGCCACCTGTGGTGTTATGGGTTGAATTGTGTCCCCGCCCCCAAATTCATATGTCGAAGTCCTAAACCCCAGTACCTAAGAATGTGGCCTTACTTGGAAACAGGGTCATTGCAGATGTAATTAGTTAAGATGAGGACAAAGTGGAGTAAGGTAGGCCCCTAATCCAGTATGACTGGTGTCCTTATTAAAAGGGGAAATTTGGAGACAGATACATGCACAGGGAGAATGTCATGTGAAGATGAAGGCAGAGTTTGGGGTGATACTTCTACAAGCCCAGGAACTCCAAGGATTGCCAACAAATCATCAGAAGCTAGGGGAGAGGCCCGGAACAGATTCCTCCTCATAGCCCTTAGAAGGGACCAAGCCTTCTGACACCTTGGTCTTGGACTACTAGCCTCCCAAACTGTGAGAGACTACATCCTGTAGTTGGAGCCACTCAGTCTGGGGTACCTTATTACGGCAGTCCTAGCCAACTAATACAGGTGGTCAATGTTTGCCATATCAGACAGTGCAGTGTTAGCTCATTTAATCTTTCGGACACATTCTGAGGTAGGCACTATTATTATCCCTGTTTTTGGACCAGGAATCTGAAGTTAAGGAGCCTCCTGAAGTCTCACAGCCAGCCAGCACAAAGCCAGGTCTGGAGCCCAGGCAGGATGGTGCAGGGCCAGGTGCTCACCATGCCGTGCCTTTCTGCCTGCCCACCTCCATGGGTCCAGGTCACTCTCAGGTCCCTGTCTTTCCAACACAGAGCAGACGTCCTCCCCTGAGCCTGCAGTACCCTGCTGCCTCCTCAAAGGTCAGCTATTGCTGGGTGAGGAGGACTTTCGTTCTAACCATCTGGGTGCCAGAGGTTTAGGGGACAGATGACTCCCCTCTTCCGTGGTGTGCCTGTCTTCTCCCGCAATCCAAAAGATGGCTCATTCTTTTGGTGCCCCCTGGTGTGTGGAATGAGAAGCTGGACTGCAATGATAATGTTGCCATTATGTAGCCCTAATTTCACACCTCCTGCCCACTCGCTGCAGTGCCTCTCCCTCCCACCCCTCAGGTGCCCCCAAAACTCCTGTCATCTCTCAGTGGCCATAGGTGTCCCACTTGCAGTCCTAATTGAAGCCTGTAACCTGCCAACTAAAGGAACCTCAGTGGGGTGAATGGCATTTCCATCACTGGGGTGCAGTTAGGCTTCGCAGGAGCCCCTGCCCACTTTGTCCCCACATTATGGCTAAGTCAGTCTCATCCTGCAGATGTCTACAATGGACAGATTTAGCCATAGACTGGATGCTCCTTCAAATACGTAGGATTTGGAGGGGTTGAGAGAAAGTGTCTGCTTCACACAGATGCCCAGGGCAGGGGAGGCCTCATGCTTGGGCCTACCTAGATGGTAGAGATTAGGCTCTAGGGAAGCTTTGAAAGGGTTTCCTTGGCTCCCTCCATTAACTCAGGGTGACCCCAGGGAAAGAGGGGACCTGGTGTGGCTACATCTCCCCTATACTCTGCTCTCTAGGAAAAGAGATGGTCACAAGGGCCTGGGAGAGAGAAGAGTGGGCCAGGGGAGACTAACCCATGACCCCAAAGACCTAGGACCAGGGGAAAAGGTGGGTTTGAAGTCTGGGGCCACAGCTGAATTTTTATTTTTCTTCCCCTACAAAAGCCAGGAGGTCCCTGACCTTCCCAAGCCACAGAGCATCAGGTGGGAAGTTTGTGGTGTGATCTATCTCCCCTTGCTGCTCCCTCCTACCATGGGGCCTTTGCACATGCTATTCCCTCTGACTTGAACACCATTCCCTCACCTCCTCCTTGTGTACTGCCTAGTTAGTGGATCTTTACCATCTCTGATCCCCCAATAAAATGCTCAAACAAAACCCTACTCCTCTTTTGTGAGCATTATTCTCATTAGACATTGCTTGGTTTGACTATTTGACTCACCCCCTTAACATGAAGTCAAGGACCATAGTTGCTATGTTCACCATTGTACCCATGTGCTCTGAGCTTCAGAGGCTGATAAGAGCTAGAGCCAGTGTTTGAACCCTTATCTGTCTACACTCAAGGCTTGGATCCTTAACACCACCTGTCCTGGCTCCCTGAAGATAGAGTGTTATAGTAGAGGTCTAAGTAAGAGCACTGCACTAGGGCGTCCATGGAATATCCCCCAGAGGAGATGGTATTTGAGCTGGGCTTTTAAGGTAGGAATGGAAGGAAGACATGGAGTTTCTTCAGGCGGAGGTGACCCCCAGAAAAACTCACAGAGTAAGAGGGAAGAGAGAAACTATGAGGGCAGGGGGCTCAAAAAGATTGCAGTCAGGCCGTAAAGGAACTTCAGACTGTTCTAGGGACTTTAGACCATGCCCTACAAAGGATAGGGAGCTTTTGAAGGTTTTAGAGAAAAGGACAGGTGTGAGTCCACCTGTGCCAGAAAAATAACCCTGGGCCAGGTGTGAAGAATGAGGAAGACAACAGAAGTTCAAAGCAGGGATACTGGTCAGGAAGCTATTGCATAAGTTCATGGTGGATGTGGGAGAGAATGGGGAGGCGCAAACAGTGAGCAGGGGCAGGTCAGAGCCTCACCTCTGTTTGGAGCAGGAGAGGGTGAACCTGGAGTGAAGGTCTTGAGTGGGAAGACAGTGGAAGAGGAGGCAGGTGGGGTCAGCTGTGGACAGCACCATTATCTAGCCTGGTTCTGTCCTTCAGCCTGTTCCCAGGGAAAGTGTAGCAAAGACAGATGTTAGAGGTGGATAGGGGGCTGGCCGAGTGGCGCGTTGCTTAAGAGCTGGCTTGGGACACCAGCTCTGAGCAGCAGGGCCCCGGTTCAGATCCCACATTAGGGCCAGTGATGCTGCACCCTCTACAGCTAAGATGGTGAACAACAGCTCCACCTGGAGCTGGGCTAACGTGAGTTGCCAGTGACCGCATAGGCTGCAGCGAGGCTGTAGTGGGCTGCCATAAGCTACATGAATGGCTGACAGCCAGTGTGAGCTGCCAAGAGCCACCGTGAGCGGCCATCCAGTGGCCGGCAACTGACCTGCCTCACCTGGGAAGAGCGCAATGATAATACCAACATGGGCCAATGATAATACCAACAACTAGACTGAAGAACAAAAGGACAGCAACTTGTCTGTTCCCCTTCCCTGATTCGCCAATGCTGTTCCCCTCCCCCAATTCCCAATAAAATCTTAAAAAAAAAAGAGAAGTGGATAGGGTGGTGGGTGGGATGGGGCAGATCATGGGGCCAAAGGGCCAGAGCCAGGGAGACCCCTCTGTTCTTCTGTGGCTCCCTGGTGCCCTCTTCTAACCCACTGGGCTGCAGCCTATGGGGCACTACTCCAGCTACACCCCACCCCCAGCTCCATCATACCATTTGTGCAAGAGAACATGGCAGAATCATGGAGGATGAGACGAGCCAGCCAATGGGTTTTGGAATCAGCTGAATAAACTTGTTATCAAAATTTTGGAATAGATTGTTAAGTAGGGGTGGATGGTGAACCCTTAAAAATGAAGGCAGTGAATCCTGGAAGCCTACGTGGGGTCACTGAGAACAAGACCTGTTGAATGCCCACATTTCCATGTTTGGACAGGATTTCCAGCAAAGTGGCCAACTGAGGAAGTAGTTTTGCTGTCATCTGGGGCTACCACATTGCATGTGAATAGTGGATGTTTAGGCAGAATCTCTGCTGATGGCACAGCCAGGTCCAGGGGTCAGACCCAGGTCAGGGTCATCCTAGTGGGGTTATGGGGCCTCTGAGGCTCCGTGTGAGGCTGGGTCTGAAATCTTAATCAGGAGCTTGGATGGAGACCCAAGAATGAACAAATTCTCAGATGCCCTAATACTGGGAAGACAGGTATGTGTGTGGAAGACAGAATCAAATGTCAAAAAATCTTTCTAGGGCCGGCCGGGAGACGCAGTTGGTTAGATAGAGCGCAAGCTCTGAGCAACAGAGTCGCCGGTTCGATTCCCACATGGGTCAGTGAGCTGCACCCAAGCTGAGCTGCTGCTGAGCTACCAACAGGCAGCCAGATGGCTCAGCTGGTGAGAGCGCGGGCTCTTAACAACAAGGTTGCCGGTTTGACTCCCACATGGGATGGTGGGCTGCGCACCCCCCCCCCAACACACACACACACAACTCGGTTGAAAGCAGCAACTGAACTTGGAGCTGAGCTTGCGCCCTCTACAACTAAGATTGAAGGACAACAACTTGACTTAGAGCTGATGGGTCCTGGAGAAACATAATGTTACCCTTCCCCAATTTCCCAGTAAAATATTTTTTAAAAAACCCACACAATTATTTCTAGATGGGGAAAGCTATGACATTGAATTTTAATTCAGAGCAGCAACTGCACAGTTGCTTGCTGGGTAATTGTATTAACCATGTCTTTTATTTTCTATACTCTGATGCTTTGATATCTGGAGGTACTGCCCCTCCCAGAAATAGCCAGTTCCTAGAGATTGTAAACAACTCACCTGTAAGTGTACTTTTCAAATACAAACTAACTAATATAGAGCTCACACTCCAACCACCTCCTGCATCAGGCTCCCACACTCGGGGCCACTACTCCCCTGCCCTTGTCATCTCAGGGCAAGGTACCAGACAACCAGGGTCAGCCCCTATGCCCCAGAGCCTGCTAAAATTATTCAAATTAACCAATCCTAGACCTACTTTCCCTACCTCACTCATTCTTTCCCGTGGAAACCGTAACAAAGGCTTTTGTCACAGTTTCTCCTTCTCCCTCCACCTTATGACCCAATGTGCTGCTTCTCCATGTGGCCGCCTGTGGTGTGGCATGCCCTCTCCTCTTGGGAACTGTAATAAATTATCTTTTCAATAGCAATTGTTTCTAGATCTGTTGGTCTTACTATACGTCAAATTTCCTATTAACACAATATATTTTAGAGCAGGAACTCATGGCTTGGTATTGGTTCATAGAAAAGGGCCTAGAGCTTTTGCTAAATGTGTGGTCATAGGAGATAATAATAGGGATAGTGTTTGTGTGGCTTTGCTGTGAGCATCTGGCCACCACTGGGACACTGACCCAACAATTCCTAAAATGCAGCCCTGCTATGACAGAAGAGCTGGAACCGGTTTTTATAGAATCCTGTCCAGACCATGGAGCCATTGCCACACCTGAGAACCCCACTCTGTGCCTATGGGAGCCAGGGTCCCCCACCTGGTGGGACCTGGATGCATGAGGCCCTTGCCCCTGCCCCCCATCTCCAGGTGGAGCCAGTCCCTGCAAACACTGGCCTTGAGGCAGGTGAGGCTCCCATCCTCAGGCACCAGGTGGGAGTTGTAGCGCTGGCTGGGCAGCACCTCTGTCATCTCCCCTGCTCGCTGCCTGCTCCACCTTCTTGGTCTTCAGTAAAACCCCAAAGCCGATGTCTGCCCCATGTAATGGGAACTGCCACCTGCAGGAGAAAGGGCCCCATTGATGGCCACCTGCCTGGGTTCTGGGCCCCTCACAGCTGTGCTCAGGTGTGAGTGGCCCCGTCCCTACCTGAGCACGCAGCGTGGGAACAGGATCATGTTATCCACCTGCAGGGAGGAGCCATGGCCCATGGTCTCTGTGTGCTCATACTGCACCTTCACCTGGTTGTGCAGGTAGTAGCTCTTGGGCACCTCGCCCCCATAGTTGATCTGTGGGTGAGGATGGGTGAGTGGGACCGTGGCCATCGCCCCTCCCTCCCTGACCTCTGGGAACCCTGTATGTTGGTCAGGCACTTGGGGTTGCCATTGGGGTCAGTCATGGTTCCCTGAAACTCCATGGGTATCTGGTCGGGGCTGATGAACTTTGGCCTCTCCTGCTTCCAGGTTCTTGTGGGGGCATTGGGTGGGGGGCTCCACAGGGACTCAGGGAGGCTTGAAGAAAGCAGAGGGAGCCAAGCCCAGGGCTGTCCTGTGGTGTACTGCTCCACCCTCTCTGGTGCCCCCACCCCCACCCAGGATTGAAGCTGAGAGGCTCTTGGTCTAGACTGGGGGCTCAGCATATGTTCCTGTGTTGACAAGTTCCTGCTCTCAGGCCTGCCCCTCCAGCCGGGTACCCTGCCCCCATCTGTCTAAGTGTTGGCCCACTGGCCATCTGGGTAGGGACTCAGACCAGCACCTCCTGGATCCTGAGTCTGAGAACAGGCTGCCTCTGACCTGGGCTTCCTTTTCCTTTGGAGACTGAACTCAGCCTTCCTGTGGGCTCCTACCCTCAGCACTTGCAGCTCCAGTACCCTCAGAACCAGGGGGACAACCTTGCAATGGCTGCCCCCCACCCCAGCTTCTCTGAGATAGCCAAGGGATGGTTCACAGACAAAGGAATAAGAGCATTGCGGGAACAAAGTAGAAGAAAGCAGAGGTGAATACCCAACATACCCTAAGATAGGTATAAACCACTTAAGCATAAAAGCAACATAGAAATCTATGGAAAAGCACCCCCCACCAAATGTGACAACATAACACTGAATCAAAAATAACAAAATAACAGGAAAACTATAAATTTGGGAAAATATTTGCCACAAATATGACAGAAAAGCTCAATGTGCTTAATATGTAAAGAGCACTTATAAATCAATAAGAAAAAAATACTTTTCTAGATAATGGGCGAGTGGGAGCACAATTTAGGTTGCTATTTGAATCTGTGTCTCCTGGGCTGCAGCTCTTTTTGTGTAAATAAAATGCTTTAATTAAAAAAAAAAAAGAAAGAAAGAAAGAAAAGAAAGAAAGTGGGGGAGAGATACCAGGAGGCTGTAAACAAACAAAAAAGTAAAGCATAAAGGAAAATTCTAATCTCACGAGTGAGAGAAGAAATCCAAGATGTAAAACAATAATAAATATCATTTTCCATTTTAAAGATGGCAAGTCTTTTAAGTTATTAATGGCCAATGTTGGTAAGCATGAGGAGAAATGGGCACATTCAAACATAGTCGAAGTTAAATTCTGATCTAGGTGGAATGCTACACTGTCAAATGTATCAGAAGTCCTAATACACGTATTCTCCCTTGGGGAAAAAACCTCTCCATTTCTAGGATTTTATCCCATGGGAAAAATTCTGGATGTGTACAAAGATTTATCTGTAAAGATCTTCACTACTGACTTATTCTTAATGTAAAAACATTACAAACAACATAAATTTAAAACTTTACCAAAATGGAAAAATATTTATCACATAACAAGTGAACAAGGTATGTTGCAAAAGGGTATATGTATGATATAAACCCATTTTAATTTTTTTTAAAGCATTTCTCTGAAGAGACAGTAAATGTTAACAGTAGTTCCCTGGGTGACAGGATGCCCTCCTCCATCTTTATATATTTTTATATTTCCCAAATTTCCAAACCATATTAGTTGTATAATTTGGAAAACCTGGATCTTATTTCCCCTATTTTACAGATGAGGAAATTGAGGACACGGGCAGGGAACATGACTTAGCTTACTTGCAACTAACAACTGGCAAAGCCAACCCTCAAATCCACATCTCCCAACTCACATCTGCCCCACACCCATGCTGCCTCTGGGGGTCTCAGACCGCTCCTGGCCCCTCTGCCCTCTGCAAGTGGGCACATTGGCTTCAACAGTTGATGCCACAAAGCAGTGGAGTCCACACACTAGTTGGGTCCTGGAGCCCAATGCTCTAGGATGCAGGAAACGTCAGGTCTGTGGAGGGCCAGTCTCAGCCCAGCTTCCAGGCTGGAGAGGAGGCCCAGAGCTGCTCACTCACCTCCCAGCATCACCCACTTTGTGTGTGTCTCCTCACTCATGCATGACTGGCTAGGTGGAAGGCCACAGGAAACAGCTTGGGGGCTGAAACAGGGTGTCAGTTTTCACCCTGTCTCCTCATATCCCCTGCCCCCCACTGCATATCCTGGGCTGGTTTACCCAGCTTTCATAACAATTGAATTCTTCAAAATCTCAGAGTAATTTTTGCAAAATGCTGTGAGAGCTGTGGAGCCAAACTCAGGTCAATGCACAAGCTACAGGTATCTACTGACCCTTGTGTCCCCTCCCTCCCCACTCTCAAGGCCCCCAAGGATACAGCTCTGGTTTCTGCCACCAGCTACAGGAGGCACCCCAGACACCCAGAACCCATCAGGCAAAAGAAGCCATCATTTACCAGTTTGTTGGATTCTAGTCACAGACCCTCTGAAAGCTATTAGTACAGATTCTTGACAGGCTGCACGGGGGTGGCCCCACCCTCCGCAGACCAGAAAAACCTTGAAGGACTGTGGAAGGTTCCCCTCCTTGTGGCTTGGACAATAGTTCAGCTTTAGGAATGAGACAGACTTTCTTTAGCATAATAAAGATTTCAAGTTAAAGGCATAGCTTTTTTTTTTAATTGAGATATAATTTACAGATCATACATTTCACCCTTTCAAAGTATACATTCAGTGATTTTTCAATATATTCACAAAGTTGTGCAACTGTCACCACTGTCTAGTTCTAGAACATTTTCACCACTTCACAAGGAAACCCTGAACCCATTAGGAGTCACTCCCCACTCCCCTCTACCTCCAGGCCCTGGCAGCCACCAACCTTTCTGTCTCTACGAATATGCTTATTCTGGACATTTCCTATCAATAGACTCATATTATATGTGGTCTTTTGGGTCTGGCTTCTTTAATTTAGTATAAGTTTTCATGACTGTTCTTTTTTTTAAGATTTTATTGGGGAATCGGGGAAGGGGAACAGACAAGTTGCTGTCCTTTTGTTCTTCAGTCTAGTTGTGGAGGATGGCGCTTCACTGGCCCATGTTGGTATTATCATTGTGCTCTTCCCGGGTGAGGCAGTTGCTCGCCGGTCATTGGACAGCCGCTCACGGCTGCTCACAGCAGCTCACGCCAGCTGCCGGCCAGCCCCACTGCAGCCTATGCCGTGGCCAGCGACTCAGGGCAGTCCAGCTCCAGGTCGAGCTGTTGTTCACCATCTTAGCTGTAGAGGGCGCAGTGTCACTAGCCCTCATGTGGGTTCTGAACAGGGGCCCTGCTGCTCAGAGCTGGCATCCCAAGCCGACTCCGAACGAATGCGCCACTCAGCTGACCCAAAATTTTTTAAGCTTTAGGTTTTTTGCTATTGTGGGTTGAGCAGAAAGAAAGGAAAGTGTAGGCTGGCTGCTCCTGGTGTCCAGGCTCCCTCCCCTCCTCAGAACCCCCAGAGCTGACTTGTTCCCAACCCCCTCCCAGAGGAAACAGTAAGTTGGGGGGTGGGGAGACTTGAAGCCAAGGGCAGGTACTGAAGGGGAGTAATGGAGAGTTTGAGGGCAGGTTAGGGATGAGCAGGGTGGGAGTATGAGAAGGGGAGGGACATCCACAGGTACCCTGGCATAGGCGATTGTGACCTGCTGGGCATGAAATGGGCCGAACCAACTTGGCACAGCCCTGAGTGACTGTGGGGTTGAAAACATTCCTGCAAACAGGAAGTGGGCAATGAGGACCCCACCCCCAACCCGCGTCAACAAGTTAGGGTGTATGAACCACACTGTACTCCCTGGTGGGGCTGCCTCACCACCTGGGCACACTTCTTCCCTGGCTTGCACAGATGCCTCAAGCTCAGCCCCTCAACATCAAAAACGACTGTGATTTTCGGAACCTTCTTCCCCAGCTGCAAGGGAAAGAATGACAAGGGGTTAGACCCATGAGAGTCTGTCCCCCACACTCCACCCAAGACAGGGCTGGACCTGAGCCCGGGACACTAGCCTGGCTTATCTCAGCTCTACCTGACATGGAAGTCTCATGCCAGAGAGCAAGGTGCCAGAAGGGGCCATCCCAGTGGGCACTTCCACACATCTATCCATTGGTGGGCAAGTCACTGTGCTTCAGTTTCCTCCTCTGTCCAGTAGGGCTGAAATACCTGTCTCCCTCCATCAAATGAGATCACAGAGGGCAACGTGGTCCAATGGGTTGAGCAGAGCATTGGAACCAAGTCAATGGGGGAGTGAATCCCAGCTTGCCACTTACTGTGTTCCTGGCCTCTCTGAGCCTGTGTTCACTCCTCAGTCTAAGAGGAACAAAAGGGCTCAGGGAGGCAGGTGCTGGGTGTGGAGCTCAGGGGAGTGCCTAGTGCCAGTAGGCAGCCTTGGAGGGTGCCAGGCTGTGGCTGCCCAGGGTGATGGAATGGCCTCCTGGTACCCTCACCTCTGGCTCTGCCTCTCCCACAAGAGCAGCTCACAGGCTCAAGAACTTATACCTGAGCAGCTCCTGTTTGGAGACCGAGAGGAGGAAGTCCTGGAGGTCCAGGCCTCTGATGGTACCAGACAGGGCTGCTCTCCCTGTCATGGCTGCAGATGCCATTGGTATTGCACAGCCTGACCATCTGGATGCATGAGAGAAAGGGACTAGAGAGTGTGGATGGAAAAGGGGCCACACATTAAACCTGACAAACTCAAGAGACTGAAAATAACCACATAAGATTGCGTAAGCATAAAAGAATTTCATAACTAAGTGGGCCATGGCGGGAAGTCACATCTTTAGCCAAAGCTTCCTTCATAAAGTTAATCTATGCCTTTCAGTGGGCCTGCCTGTTGTCTTTTTTCACCTAAGGTAACATCTTTGGAATGTCAGTAACCCTTTTTCCTAACCAGAGCTGGCAACTGCAAAATTCCTCATTATTATGTTTGTCTTCTGATGACCATCTCTATGTGCTGTAAAAAGCTGTTAGCTATCCTGCACCCACCGATGTAAAAGAAGTACCTGTCGCTCCAATTTACTCCTCTCCAATCCCAGAGATTTCCCCACTTTGCTTTCTCCCACTTCCTTAATCTATCACCAGTGAATTTCATGTAACCTTCCGCCTTTGATTTTATGTATAAAATAAGCTGCAAACCACCATTTCGTGGAGCATTTTCTCAATCCATTGAGATTTTGCTTCCCGGTAATTGTCGTCAGTTTGGCTCAAATAAACTCTTGTAAGTTTTCTCTTAGGCTGGATGTTTTTCGTGGACAAGAGCATAGGCAGATTTGAGGGTGAGCCAGAGTTCCAGAGGGGAGACCAGTTGGGGCCAGGGGGCTCACCTCGGGGGATTGCCACACAAGGATGTTTTTCAGGTCCTGTTGCTTTTGGAACTCCACGTGCTGCAGACACAGCAGGAACTGAAGACCCTGCCTAAGCTAAAGGCCTCCAAAGAGATACCAGGCCAGGGCCTTCTGCTTACACCCAGTGAGAGCCTACCAAAGCATTCCTGGGCTGCACCAACATAGAACTGGGGCTGAGGACAGGGGCTGAATAAGGGAGACATGGTCTGACACAGATGAAGAGGGGTGAGACTGAGAGGAGGGAGAGAGGGATAGGTGAGGCCTGTACTTTGCAGCTGCCTCTCACTGCATTTTTCTGTCTGCTCCATGCACTCTATTCCCCACGTGGCCACCCTGGGAGCTCTGCGAAGTGGAAGTCAGACTCTTCATTCTCCACCTTCCAATCGTCCTTAGCCAAAAACCTAGATTCCATAAGGAGGCCTGGAGGGCCCAGGGGGATGGGCCTGGGCCGCTCATGCAGCCTCACCTCTCCCCTTTCTCTCTACAACACAACCTCCTTATGTGCCTGGAATACACCAGTTCTTCCCACCTCAGGGCCTTTGCACAGTTGTACCCTCTGCCTCTGACCTTCACATGTCTGCCTCCTTTTGGGCATTCACTTTGGAGCCGAAATGTCCTGCCTCAACAAGGAAAGCCTTCCCAACTTCCCTTCTTTCTGTTTTACAGTCTTTGTTGCACTTTCCAGGATCAGGAATTGTCTTGTTATTTGTTCATCTGGTTTCTTTGCTCTCTTTTCTACCACTGCACTCTCCCCAGTGTCAGCACAGGCCAGGCTCGCATTGAAGCTCAAAAACTGGACATTGCATGAATGAATGAATGAATGAATGAATGAATGTCTCAGGCTTGGGATAAAAAAACAGGGCCAGGCTAGGCTGGAGGAGACGTTGCCCTCACCTTCTGAAGCATGTCCTCTGATTTCTGCAGATCAAAGCTCTGAGCTGCAATGAGGGGACCGGGCTGTGGTTGTGGAATCCTGGAGGCTTGTTCCAGGTGTTTAGAGAGAGCGGTCCTTTTCCATCTTCCCATCCATCTTTGCCTCCTCTTAATCAGAGGCCCTGTTCCTGACATGGAGAACCACGATGGGGCTTAGTAACAGCTGAGGTACCCTGAACCTCAGAAAGACTTGGATATAGGCCACTTGATTCCCTGGGCTGATGGCAGTAGGTGTGCCCTTGAGTGGGACTTGGTTGTGGTGGCAAGTGGAGAGAGAAGCCACTACCCAGGAGAAAGCTAGGAAGAGAAGATGTCCAGAGGAACAACGCTTTGAGTCCCTGCCACGTCCATGATCATTGCCAGGGCTTTGGAGACTCCCCCTGTGCCTGGGGCTCTTTTCTTGTTGCTCCAGAAAAGTCATTAAGAGTTCAGACCCTCAGAATCTGGTAGAATCACAGGGCGGGGAATTGTTTAAATCAGAAATCACTTACACTCTTTAAAATCATCGAGGATGCCAATGAACTCTTGTTTATTTAGGTTATATTTGTCAATATTTACTATATTCGAAATTAATATTGATAATTTTTTTAAACTGCTTTTTTTTCAGTGTTTTTATTTTATTTTTATTGGGTAACAGTGTGTTTTTTTTAGGACCCATCAGCTCCAAGTCAAGTCATTGTCCTTCAATCTGGTTGTGGAGGGCGCAGCTCAGCTCCAAGTCCAGTCACTGTTTTCAATCTAGTTGCAGGGGGCACAGCTCATTATCCCATGTAAGAATTGAACCGGCAACCTTGTTGTTAAGAGCCCACATTCTAACCAACTGAGCCACCCAGCCACCCCAATATTGACAATTTTTCAAACACAAGAATACACAAGCAAATATTCCCTTGGATTCAGAGCAGTGATGTCATCACATATCATGAAGCTTTTGGAAAATTCCAGGGTACACACATGAGAGGATGAGAGTGAAAAAGGCAAATAACATCTAAAAGTTATTACGCAAATAGTTTAGACCTCAAAGTCCCCCTAAAAGGCTCCAGGACCACACTTTGAGAACCACTAGTTCATCTTGTGAATGATTTAAAATATATAAGGAGAATAACCCAAAAGCTCACATTTCAACACTGTCACCAACTGACTGTATGACTTTGAGCCACTCCCTTCTCTCTCAGAGTGCAATTTCTTTACCTCTTAATTAAGCCTGCCAGTGACCCAGCAGTCTCATCTCTTGATATCCACCTGAGAAAACACTCACATTTATGCAAAGGGGCTTGTATAAGTTTTCCACACTGAAGTGTTTATAATAATGAAAAATTGGAAACAACCTAAATGTCCAGCAATCATTAAAAAGGACAAGATGGATTAAAACATCCTCATGGACAGATCTTTGAGACATAAATATTGTCTAATGAAAAGCGTGAGTTGCAGAATAATACTTACAATATATTAAATCATGTATTCTAGGCATTTCTATTTTATTGTATTGTTTATATTTTGTATATATTATATAGATACTCTTTTATATGTTTATGTATATATATTTTATGTATATTTCTGTGTGTATACACGAGAATGCATTGATAAAAGTCAGCAGGACCCATACAAACTGGTGACAATGGTTACTTTGCGCGGCTTGGGAGGCTTCACTGTTATCGGTAAGGTTTGGATTTTTTTACAATGAGAATATATTCAGATGTTCTTTGTGTAATTAAACTTTTTTAAAAATGACATTAAAATAGAGCTTTTCACTACTGCCAGCCACTCTTTAATCCTCAGACCTATAATTCAAATGGTTCATGGAGCAGATGGGACCAGCTCCATCCAACTGAGAAAGTAGAGTTGCCAGGAAGTGAGCATTTAAATCAACCACATAGAGTCACCGCCGCCCCCAGAACATTCCATAGCCTTACAACTACACTAGAGAAGAACTTTTTTAATGACTTGGAGCACTGTTCCTGAAATTATCAGTGAAAAACAACAACAACAGTATACAGTGTATGAGCTCGATTGTGTTAAAAAAAATTTTTATGTAGGGGCAGCCGGGTGGCTCAATTGGTTAGAGTGAGAGCGCTGAACAACAGGGTTGCTGGTTCGATTCTCACATGGGCAAGTGAGCTGTGCTCTCCACAACTAGATTGAAGACAATGACTTGAGCAGAGCTGCAGCTGAGCTGCCAGTGGGCGGCCGGATGGCTCAATTGGTTAGAACGCGTGCTCTTAACAACAAGGTTGCTGGTCCAACTCCCACATGGGATAGTGGGCTGCAGCCCCCGCAACTAGATTGAAAATGGTGACTGAACTTGGAGCTGAGCTGCGCCCTCCACAACTAAGATTGAAGGACAACAACTTGACTTGGAGATGATGGGTCCTGGGAAAAACACTCTGTTCCCCAATAAAGTTAAAAAAAATTAAATGTAAAGTTACCTCATGGTGGTTGTGGGATTATTCATGATTTCTATAACCCTTTTTGTGCATTTCTTTTTCTATAGTTTCTAGATTTTTCCATGATAAACATGCCCTGATATTATAATCAGAAAAACACCAAGTGGGTGTTATAAACAAATGGGAGTCAAGTCCTACTTAGCAGTCCCCAGAGGCAGGCAGGCAGGCATTGCAGTCCTGTAAACAACAATATAAACGGAACCACTTTAAATTGGGAGTTGGAACTGCCATCCCAGAGGAACTGCCTTGCACATCTTACACCTCAAATCTTTGGAATGTTAAAACAGGGCACTGTAACACTTGGACTCGGCCTAAGCAAACTTGTGTGCCCCAAAAAATTGTTTGCAAGGGTAATAAGGAAGTAGTTATTCTGACTACTGAACTGATGACTACAGGACTGAAAATTGAAAACATTGTTTAGAATTAGCATCACTATGTTAGCTTTTCTCCTCCATTAGAAATGTCTTCCTTCTATTGATGCAATTGTTTCCTCTCCGCTTCTCATAAATACACTCTGCCTTTGTCTCCTAATCAGAGCACTATTTGGGCTTCTGCCTGAATCAGTGCATCCTGAATAGCCATTCTTATTGATCTCAGTAAATGCTTGTTGCCTCTTACTTTGAAAAGCCTTGTTATTTTTAGGTTAGCAGTGCTTTGCCCAAGGCCAGCCCAGCTGCTAGGGCCATTTTTTGGTTCTCTCGGGGCCAGCATTGTCCCTCTTGGCTCGCTCCACTTTGACCTGCTTCAGCCGCACTTCTGCTAAGTGCCCCTGGCTGGTGTGAACTGAGCAGTTTCACTTGGTCCCCAAAACCCCAGGACAGGTCTTCACATTGACTTCATTTGGGCCTCATGACAATCCTGAAAGGTGGGCAGGGGAGACAGTCTAGTTCCCCATAAACAGATGAGGGAACTGAAGCCCAACAGTAAAAAGTAACCCGCCCCAGGTTCTATCCAGCTAGTAGGAGGCATAGATAGGATTAGACCCAGGTCTTTGGGACTGAGTCAGGATTCTCTTCTGATTTGGTGGCAGTTGAAAGGGTATTCTAGGTGGAGGGAACTACCCAAGCTGGGAGAGTGCCATAACTTATATAAACTACATATCACTCTCAGGGGCAAGGTGCCCACACAGGTTTACAAAGGCTTCTCATCACATACTAAGTATTTGGGGCTCTATCTGTTCATTTGGCGAAGTGAATTCCTGGGTAGTCTGAAATAATTAGGGTAGGTGTGATAATCAGCATGGTTTCCTAGTGGTTTCCTTACAGCAATAAAAAGCAATTCCAGCCTTTCTCTGTCAGAATGGAGACTGAGTGTGGGAATTCCAGACACATTCTCAGAGCTGCAGAGAAAGGGTTTCCTGTCTGTGCATTCAGATTCCTGCAATTCCAACATTTATCTCAAGAACAAAGCTCTTCCCTATCCTCATTCCCAAATTCTTTCTCTGGGAAGATGTGAAACAATCAGCCTCTAAAGTCAGACTGACCTGGCTTTGCCACTTGCTGGCTGAGTGACTTTTGTTGTGGCTTAACCTCTCTGAGCCACAGTTTTCTCCAGATTTTTGCTAGCCAAAATCGGACTAGCAATACTACGTACCTCATTGGGTTACTGTGAAAAAAGAAAAAAAAAGACAATGATAAACAAAAATTGCTTCACCCAATGCCTGGCACAGAATAAGTGCTCAACAGATGGAAGCAAGCAGTGACTTCCAAGATGACCCTCAGTGATCCTCACCTCCTGGTATTCATGACCTTGTGCATTCCCCTCCCACACTGAGCAGAGCTGACCTGTGTAACCAACAGGATATTGCAAAATGATGGGGTATGACTTGAAGGCTTGGTCATAAAAACATTGCCACTCCCTCCTTGTTCTCTTGGATCATTTGCTTTGGGGAAGCCAGCCGTCATATTGTAAGGACATGTAGTCCTCTGGAGAAGTCCCTGTGATGAGAGCCGAGACCTCCTGCCAACAGTCAGCACAGACTTGCCAGATACATAAGACACCTTGGGAGCTGACCCTCCAGCCCAAGTCAAGCCTTCAAATGACTGCAGCCCTGGATGACATCTTGGCTATAACCTCATGAGAGGCCCTGAGCCAGAAGCATCCCTCTAAACCACTCCATAATTCCTGACCACAGAAACTGGGAGATAACAACTGTTAAAGCTTGTTTTTAACAGGGATGTTTTGGAGTAATTTATTACACAGCAAGAGATACCCAATATACTCTTTTTGCCTTTAACCTTCATCCCACTTCACCTTCTATCCTCACCTTGGAGTCAGCATAGGGAGGAAGTAGTCATTGGGGCTAGGCAGGACAGATAGCAAATCTTAGATGTTCTCCTAGAACTGAGAACAGAGTGGGGAGAGACCTGGTGAGAGGGCCTCCATAGTGCCCTGATGCCTTCAGAGGATTGCCAACCACCCTCAGGCCTACAGATCTCACCTGCCTTTAGCAAAAGGGATGTCTGAATAGAGAGAGCCAAATGGTGCTGGGGGAGCCAAGGCCTGGGCCAAGTCATGGCAGTTCCCTTTCTCCCACTGGGAAAAGGGATATAATGAACCAGCTGCACAAAGCTTCAGAAAGGATTACATATGAATTACGTATGTAGAGGATTGATGACCAGACGCTCTTCCCTCAGGCCTGGGGTGTCCCTTTTCAGGACCTTGATCTCCATCCTCAGGGAACCTCCAGGCCAATTCAGGTGGGAGGGTAAGCTACATGGAGTCTGATTCTCAGCGAGGTTGAACAATTTGCCCAGCGTCACACAGCCAGCTAATGGCAGAGCTGGGGGCAAATCATGCAGCTGGTCCAGAGCCCATCATCCAGGCCTGAGTGAAGGGTGGCTTGACCTAGCCTGGGAGAGGACCCTCTACAGACAGTTCCCAGGAGTTGGTTAGGGCAGTTTAGCAGGCCCCCGTCCTACCCTGGAGGGGCTGAGGGCTGAGGGTGCCACTCCTGCATGAATGTCGCTGTCTGTGGGCCAAAGCCCGCCTCCAATACTGATGAATCTGGTAGGAGAAAGAGCACTGCACAAGGAGTCAGCAGTCCCAGTGTGGCCTTGCCAGAGTCACTTCCCCTGCTCTGGGTCTCAGTCTCTTCAATCTCCAGATGGGGGCTCAAAAAACTGGCACTGGGCTCCCCACCCCAAACGAACTGGTAGCCTTTTTCTTTGGGGACATGAGGGAGCATTTGGCTCCGGGTTAAGCATTAAATCAACCCTGACATGATACTGCTATTATACCCATTCCCCAGGTGAGGAAACTGAGGCTTGAACTGGTGAGGTTACTTGCTCAGCCAAGATCTCAACCCAATTCTTCACCCCAACTGTCTTGTAAGAGGACTTATTCCTGACCTGAGAGGAATATGCAGAACGCTTCATAGCCCAGTTGCTCCCTCCTTGCTCTTGGAAGTATGTGAACCTAGCCAGAGCCTACACTTGCTGTGTACAACCATGAGGGAAAGAACCCTAAGAAGCCTCTGAGGAACTTATCACAGGCCAAAGGGGAAACTCCTGCCTGCTCCTGCCTCCCCTGGGGTCATGACTAAGGACATGCCAGCCTCCCTCACTGGGCCAGCAGCCCTCACCTGCCTTGTCCATTATGATAGCCACTAATGCTTGAAGTGTGCTTAGTCCAAGTTGAGATCTGCTGTGAGTGTGTAATACACACAGAATTCCAAAACCTTAGTACAAAAAAACCCTCAATAATAATTTTTATATTGATTACATGTTGAAGTGATAATGTGGCTATATAGGGTTAAATAAGTTCTATTATTAAAATTGATTTCATTTGTTTCTTTTCAGTTTTTTAATGTGGCTACCTGAAAATTGAAAATGACACATGTGGCTTGCATTTGTGGTTCCAGTTATATTTTTATTGGATACAGTTTATGTAGCCTCTGGCCACCAAGACCCTCAAAATTGGGAAGAGACTCAAGCTGCAGATCTCAGAGAGATCACAAGGGCCTTGGGTGCTGCCTGTTCTGGGGCAGAAGGAGAAACTGAGGCCAGTGTAAGTCTTTCTTCCCTGACTCACCTGGGCCAGTGTCTTCTCCTGCAATGGGCTCAGGTCCCCCTCTTGTTTACTCATGCTGCACACAGTGATGGGGAGTGGGGTCTAGCTCTCTGCTCCTGGTTCAAACCCAGTTCTGCCACTTCCTCCAGACCTTCTACATTTGCCCAGCTGGCAGCCCTGCCCACGCCCACCCCTGCCCAGAAGCCCCGCCCCTTCCTGCCAGGCCTCTCTAGAACCTACCTCCAGGGCCCTTTTCTTGCTAGGTTCCCAAGGCACTGGCCCTTGGACTGACCTGCCCTGGGTTCAAAGCCTCATTTGTAACACGAGGACAGTGATGCTTGCCCCACAGCACTGATGTATGTAAAGTGACACAGTCTGTCACACACACACACACACACACACACACACACACACACACACACACACACACAGAGTTACACAGGCTTCTCACTACCCTGTGTTTCAGTCCCCCACCCTTTACTCCTGTGGTCCCATTAGATGCCTCTTTGAGACAGGGCAGGCCAACCCTTGCTCCCAACAGAGACCTGGAACCCACTGTCATCATGCCCCAACATGTCCCAGTGTGTCCCAGACTCCATTTACCACCTGGTGTATCTGGAGTAACTGCTATGATTATTCATAGCTGTTAGGGCACATGGCTTCAGGGGTGAGGAGAGACTTCCCAGGCCCGGGCCCAGCAGGTGCAACCCTGAGCTGGGCCACACCTGGTCTGTGGGTGAGGAGTGAGGGGTGACAGGGCACTCCTGGCTACAGTCTGCTCCCCCTGACCCAATCTCTGGACAAGCAGAAAGCCACGCCCTAAAATGAGGACATGTGAGATCATGCCATGTGCATGGGGCCTGGCACACAGTAGGTACTTGTCTTCATCTGGTTCCCCTGGGGCAGACCCTGAGACCAGAGTTGATTCCTGAGGTAATCCCAGGAAACATAAGTTGGGGAGTGGGGAAGTTAGACAGAGGACGGGAGGCAGCTGTACAAGGAGGGTAATCAAGGAAGTAAGGAAGAGTTCAAACCCATGGGAACAAATGCGAGACCATGTGGGACACGCACCTCAGAGTCTCCTCTTAAGGGCTGAGGGAGCTAAGATATTTACACACCATCTCTACACGATTTTTGGTGGAGGGTTGCTCCAGGGGTTGTCCCCTCTGCTGGCACTTCTGGCCTGCTGTGCACATGGCTCTGGGGACTGGAGAAAGTCCACGCATGGGCAGAGAAAGGCGGATGCAGCAGCTGGGAAGTGGTGAGGTTGAGGGGCCAGGGGCCAGGCCCTGGCAGCTTCAACTCTAACAGGGGACCATGTGTTTGGCTTTGTGCCCAGTTCTAGGTCAAAAGCTTCACATGCTCTGTGAGCCCCAGACTGTTCATCCTTACCTGACAGAGTCTGGAAGAGGGAAGCAGTGTGCTCAAGGCCATGCAGCCGTTGGGTGACAATCAGGACTGTCTGAACTTAGCACTTACTCAGGACACTGTATGCCACATGCCCAGCACCAGGCAGAGCATGCACTTGGGTGGCCTTGTTGCTGGAGAGTAGGCCCTTCTAGGTGCAAAGTCCAGGTCCTTGGCAACTCAAGCAAAGATGCTGGAGTACAGTAACTGAAGAAAAAGTTTATTCAAAGAGATAGTACATTTCAAAGAAGTAAAAGTAGGCCTGAGCAGTAGAGAATGGCTCTAGGACCCATTATTAGAAGAGAAATTACATTCCAAAGAGTTTGGAGCAGGCCACGCTCAAAGGCCAAAGGCGAGGCTCAAAGGCTCAAAAAAGGGAGGAAGGGGACCGGCCGAGTGGCGCGTTGGTTAGAAGTTGGCTTGGGACGCTAGCTCTGAGCAGCAAGGCCCTGATTCGGATCCCACATTAGGGCAAGTGACGCTGCACCCTCTACAGCTAAGATGGTGAATAACAGCTCGGCCTGGAGCTGGGCTGCCATGAGTTGACGGCGACAGCGTAGGCTGCAGTGGGTCTGTAGTGGGCTGCCGTAAAGCTACCGTGAGCAGCCGGCAGCCGGCATGGGCTTCCAAGAGCCGCCATGAGCCACCGTGCAATGGCCAGTGACCAGTAACCGATCTGCCTCAGCCGGGAAGAGCGCAATGATAATACCAATATGGGCCAGTGAAGCGATGCCCACAACTACACTGAAAAACAAAAGGACAGCAATTTATCTGTTCTCCTTCCCTGATTCCTCAATGCTGTTCTCCTCCCCCGATTCCCAAAAAAATCTTTTAAAAAAAGAAAGGAGAAACGGGTTCAAAAAGGGAAGAAACGGTCAAAAAGGAGAGAAGTGGTCAAAAAGGGGGACGGCATCCAAAAGAAAAGGCTGACTTCCCAGAACTTGGAGTTTTTATCCTCTTTTCTCTAGAATGGGCTGTTCCCCTCTGGGCATGGGACCACTTCATTGACACCTGTAGTTGACAACAGGACCCATTTGTTTTAGGGGTAGATAGTAACAATGCAAAGAAGTTTTGGGTGGAGAGGGGAGGTCACCTAGGCAGTCACATCCTGTGGGACATGCAGGAATGCAGAGGCCCAATGCCTGCCTCTAACTGCCTGCCTTGTTTTCCCCTTGAGAGATGTGATCCCCATAGAATCTCTATGGGAAGTTGAGGGACAGGAGGTCTCTTCTTCTGTATCTGCTTCCTGCTGGGCAGGGGTGTAGAGCTGTCCCTGCCTATTGGGGGTTCATGGAACTCTCACCCTAGCTGATCTCAGATGAGAGGAAGGGGTCTCAAGCTCCACCAGGAAGACCGCACTGGATTTTTTGGTTGTGACTGGCAATCTTGCTGGGATGTCATCTGTATCCCTAAGGCCCTTGAATGAGGAAAAATAGATTTTATTAATAAATCTGTTAGCTCTACAATCTACTGTTTAGGATTCAGAAACTGATTTACAAAGCAATTAAGAAGCAGGGGGCGGGTCTTTAGTCTAGGATTCACAAACTGGTTAGAAAAGTAATCAAAGCCAAGAGCTAAGGAACTAAGAAACTAGGGAGGAGACTTAACATTTCTATACTTAACATTCTTATAAGAAAGAAATCTTAAAAGTTTCTCAATAGTGGCGGGGAGGGGCTACTCAGTGGGCCGGTAACAGCTAGGCTGAACCTCCTCCTGTCTCTCCTTGGCCTTGCATGGAGGTAACTGGAGCAGATCTGCCTCTCCTGCAGGGTAGGGCTCCCCAGCGCCCACAGACCTACAGGCTAAAGCTTTAGCCCAAAGGGCAAATGCAGGCCACCCTCCCCTGCTCCTTCCCTGGCCCAGGACATTATCCTCTACCCTTGGTTCCTCACCCCAGCACCTCTGACCCATCTTCTTCAAGGCCGCCTGTGGGTACATCCCTGCCCTGCTCCAAAGCCCCCTTTGGCTCCTGTCATCCTTAGGAGAAACTACAAACCCTTAGACTGGAGTGCAAGGCCCTTTGGGATCCTTCCTGAGCTGATTTCTCCTGTTCTCCTCCCTTATTCCAGGCCCCTTACCTCTCCACCATTCCCTGTCTAGATTTTTCTTATGCTGTTCCCTGTTCCTGGAATGCCCTTCCTTGTGACATCCTGCAGCCCAATCCCTGCCTCCATCAAGGCCTATTTCAAATGCCCCCTCTTCTGCAAGGTCTTTTCTGATTGGTTTTATTTCCTGAGAAGTGGCTCTCCCCTCCCTGAAATCCTGCACCTCACTATTATCTTCTATCTGCCCAGAGATTGTGAGCACCTCTCAGGTCCATCCTTAGGCTACTTGAGGGGCTGGTTCATCTTTGTGCATTCCCAACCAACACTCACCTGGCACACTGTGCACAGTATGTGCTCAATAAGAGCTTGCCAAAGGTGAGTTGGCAAGGGGAACTGGGAAGGGCCACCCCTCCTTTTTTAGTCTCCCTACCGCTCTCTAGTACCCCCAGGGTGTTCCCAGCCTGCCTGGGGCTCGCCCACTCTCCATTGCAAACATTACCCAGGCTCCCTACCTCTGCCTCCCCTGTCCAAACTTACCTGACCTGTGTCCCATCCCAGTGTTACGTGGGTTTTCACTCAGTGAACTCGTTTTTGCACTTGAGTGCATTGGCTAACATGTTACCCTTTCCAGGGATATGGGGCCACGTCAGTTATAGCAAATATATTTTGGAAGACCCTCAAAGGCGGAAATATCTCCCTCTTGCCCTTCTGCCCTATTTTCACCCTCCCTTTTCTCTTCTTTCCTTCCCTTCCTCCTTTCTTCCTCTTTCCTTCTTTCTTTCCTTTCTCCCTTCCTCCCTTTCTTTCTTCCTTTCTATTATCTATCTTGCAACATTTATGAAGAACTGAATGTGTGCCAGGTACTGGACTGGGCACTGCAGGTCAATAAGACCCAGTCCCCATCCTGGAGGAGCCCACTGTCAGGAGCTCACAGACAAGCAAGTCCACGGGTTTGGCTCTGGGGGAGCAGACTAAGATGGGGGAACCCGGAGGCCCTAAAATAGCCTGGGGACTGGGGTTTCAGGGAAGGATGCCAAGAGGAGGCAGCAGAGCTTGCTTTGAAAACGCATAGCCATGTTAGGCCTACAAAGAGAAGGGGGATTTATGGACGGGAAACAGCATGTGCAAAGCCACAGAGGCATTCAGCTGCAGGGCTTGTCCCCAAGGGCGAGGGGCACCATGGAGGGCTCCAAGCAGAGAACGGCCTCTGGCTTCTGGGGGAGGGTGGCTTGTAGGGGTGAGCCTGGGGGAGGGAGGTGAGACAGAAGTCCAGGTGAGGGGCAGAAGCCTGACCCAGGGCAGGGACAGGGTGTGGCAAGTGTGTTTGTGTCCGGGGACTGCTGTAACAAAATACCAGAAACTGGGTGGCGTAAAACAACGGATATTTATTCTTTCACAGTTCTGGAGGCTAGAAGTCTGAAATCAAGGTGTCAGCAGTACTATGTTCCTAATGAAATTTGGGTAGGATCCTTCCTTGCACCTCCCAGCTTTAGGAGGTGACCATTGAACGTTGGCATTTTTTGGCTTGCAGCTACATCACACAGATCTCTGCCCTTATACACATGGCATTGTCCCTGTCTTTACATGTCATTTCCACTTCTGATAAAAACACTTGGATTAGGGACCGGCCAAGTGGTGCGTTGGTGTGAGGAGTTGGCTTGGGACGCCAGCTCTTAGCAGCAGCACCAGGGTTCGGATCCCACATGAGGGCCAGTGATGCTGTGCCCACTACAGCTAAGATGGTGAACAACAGCTTGACATGGAGCTGGGCTGCTGTGAGTTGCCGGTGACGGTGTAGGCTGCAGTGAGGCTGGCCGGCAGCAGGTGTGAGCTTTCGTGAGCTGCCGTGAGCCGCCACAGTGAACGGCCGTCCAATGGCCAGCGAGTGACTGCCTCACCCAGGAAGAGCGCAATGATAATACCAACATGGGCCAGTGAAGCGACGTCCTCCACAACTAGACTGAAGAACAAAAGGACAGCAACTCATCATATCTTTTTAAGGGATACAATTCAACCCATAACAGGAACAGGTGGTTCCACTGAATTTCTCCCAGGGGGCAGCCATGACCCTGGCTCTGGCTTTCACATGTTAGATTTACAGATGACTGGTCACCGTGGATGTCCCCAGCCCTGACCTGGACAGAAATGTCAGGACTGGCCAAGACCAAACTTGGTACCACGTGTCCCCTGCTGGCCAGGTATAGCAAAAGCAGACTGGCTCCTGCAAGATACAAGCAGCAGAGACCCTTGGAAACCTCATATTTTTTAGCCATGGAAGAGCCCTCAGTCTTGAGGCTGAGGTGGCCAACTGGAATGGTTTTGAAGGTCTAAAGGCCATGAGCATCGCTTTGGCATCTAACTGACCTGGGTTTGCATTCTGCCTGGCTGCCTGGCTGCCTGGCTGGGTGACCCTGGGATGGTTGCTCAGGCTCTCTGTGTTTCGGTCACCTCCTGAGGGAGCAAAGGGGGTTGTACATGTTCCAACATCACTCAGGGCTGGGCACAGAGTGGTTGGTCAGTACCTGACAACTACTTGCTATAAAAATATTCACTACTTTAGTAAAAGAGTTAATTTTCTACAGTGCTCTTAAAACAAACCAGGCAGATGATAAATGCTAATGAAGTAATTTATATTCTTGGCATCTACTATCTGTCAGATTTGTTCTCCTTGGATCCCTAAGGGCCTAGATGTGCCAGTATTAATAATAATAAATAATGTAATTTCATATATATATATATATGAAAAATCAAGCTCATAAATAGAGAAACAGATTGGTGGTTGCCAGAGTCAGAGGGTGGAGGGTGGGAGAAATGGGTGAACTGTTTTTATTGGTTTTTTTTTTTTTAGTTTAAATAAATTTATTTAAAAAATAATATATAATAATATTATTATTGGCATTTCTAGGCCCTTAGGGGGTCCAAGGAGATATAATTATGGTGTTCCACAAAGCCAGGATGTTATCACATTGCACTAAGCCACATCTTTGATTAATAAAAGAGAAGGAAAATTATCTCGTGGATTTGGGGTCACTAACATTTTTCCTGAGAATAATCTTAGCTGTTGTCAGTTTTATTTATTTACTTATTTATTTATTATTTATTTTTACTTAGGCCTCTCCATATGAATTCAATCAGGACTTCAAGGGCGTGCTTATTTCTTGCTGCAAAGAGCATTATGAAGGTGCAGGCAATGATTCTAGTGGGTTAATGGGATCAAACCACTCCTAGGCTGACCCACCGTCCTGGTTGCTGGGGACCAAAAGGTTTCTTGGGAATGTGGAAACTTCCCGTGCTAAAACCGGGCCAGTCCCAGGAAACTGACACTTGGTCACCCTACCCCCTTTACACCTTGCTTGGACCAGAAGCTCACACTCCCAGAAGAAAGATTGACTCAAGCCCAGGAAGAGGTTAAGAGCTGACTAATCTGGCTTTGAATTCTAGCTCTGGCACAAATTAGCTGTGTGACCTTGGGTAGGTCACTTAACCTTTCTGAACTTTGATCTATAAAGCTGGGAAGTTGTAGATATTCTGATAAGGTATGCGAGCACGTGGCTTGGAGCCTGGCACAAGCAGGTCTCCAATGGGGTCATTTGGCTGTGGTTTCTGCCTTTCATGTCTGGTCGCTGGCTCCTGGTTAGAGACGCAAGGTTCCCAGAAAGGGCCCCTACTCCCCTGGGGAGGCTGAATAAGGCAGGTGGTTAGAGCAGACACATGCACACCCTGATTGGTCATACCCGACTTGACTTGCCTTGGTTGCTTGGCCGCCATCTTCCTCTCTGGACATGAGCTCAAGGAGAGCCCTGGACCAATTTGCTGACTTCTGTACATTTAGAGCCAGCTTAGGGCTGGGGTGCACAGCAGATATCTCATAAGTACCAAATGTTTTTCAGATTAATATATGCACTCCCAGGGTATAAGGGGGAAACTCAGGGCCTAGGTAGGGTTGGAGCACAAGGAGAGGGTGAGGCAGCCTGGATTGGTCCGTCTGGTAAAAGGGGTGGGCAAGCACTAGAGATAGAAGAGGTTTGGGGTCCCAGGGAGATGGTTTAGTTCTGGGTTTGATACATGACCTCAGGCAAGTCCCTTCCTCTCTCAGAATGTCAGTTCCCACATCTGCAAAATGGGATGGTTACTGTGCCTGCCTCAAAGGGTTATTGTGAGATTAGAGATTGTACAAGGAACCCTTAGCCTGGGTCCTAGACCTGCTGCTCAGTGCCCACTGAGTGCTATACACACACACACACACACACACACACACACACACACACACACACACATATGGACTCTATCCCCATATGGCCACACACTCTGCCTGACCCAGCCCCTGCTCCAGTCCTACCATTTACTTGCTGTGTGACCTTGGCCAAGTGATTTTCCCTCTCTGAGCTCCCTTCCATTATCTCATGCTCTCTAGCATGAAATAATAGTCCCCATATTGGTGAGTTTTGGTGAAGATGAATTGAGATGATACTCACAAAGTATTTAGCCCAGTGCCGGGCACATAACCAGTGTTCATTTGGAGTAAGCAACTGGTATAGTCCCCAGGATGATCATACACACACACACACACACACACACACACACACACACACACTCACACTCACATGATTTCCAGGTCCTGGTAGCTTATTGGAGTCCTTCAACCACACAGGGCTTCAGCATGTAACACACCAGATTTTGGTGCACACCAAATCTTTGCCACACCACGGGTATCTGTCCCACAGTTATACTCACATAGGCACCACCGTGCTCTCTTGGGTTCCCCAGTCCCCACCAGTCATCACCCACCAGGTCCCCACCAGTAATCACCCACCAGGTCCCCACCAGTCACCACCACTGAGGCTGGTTAACAAAAACACAACATCAAATGCCTTTACTTCTGAGGTCTTCCCTTTAAGGGAAGGCATGAAATAGAACATTCTTTTTTTGGAGGGAAAGGGATTTAATTTTTAAAAAAGGTATAATTAGTCAAATACTGATCTCAGGCCTTCTCTGTGTGCGTGGGCCCAGTCCTGGCTGGCTGCATCCCCACAGCAGCCCCACCTTACCCCAGGGACCGGGGTGGCACCAGGAGGGGCATGGGGGCGGCCAGTGGGTCCCTGCCAGGTGGGGAAAGCAGGCAGGGTGGGGCCACTGGACGGGCAGGATGTCACCAGTGCAGAAAGTCCCGAATGAGCTTCCAGAGCTTGGTGACCCACAGGTTGACGCCAAGATCCATCAGGTACTGGATCTCGGGAGTGAGCATGCGACGACAGAGCTGTGCGTGCCGGTGCCCAATGCTCTTCTTGAGGTTGTAGCCCAGGATGGACTTGGCGCCCAGGGGCTGCCAGGGTTGCATGGCCGAGTCCTGAATGGCAGTGGCGTCCACGGCATGTCCCCCATCGATGCAGATACGCCGCATGTGCTCATTAGCGCGTCGCAGAGCGGCCACCTCGCGGGCCATGCGCTCCCGCCCGAACGCCTCCACCTTGCGCCAGAAGCTGGTGTTGAAGTGGCGGTAGAGGCGGGCATCCAGCACGTTCCAGGCGGTGGCACGCTGGTACAGCTCGCCGGACAGGCGGGGCACGGCAGAGGCGCGGCGCGCATTGAGTTTGAAGTAGAGCACGTCCTCCAGCTCCCAGCACAGCAGGTCCTTGAGCAGCACCAGGGACTCATCGAAGTACTCCTGCAGGAGCACCAGGTGGAAGCGGCGCTCCACCTCCAGGATGTGCTCCTGCACCTGCGGGCTGCTGGGGTCCAGGCCACTGTCGTAACCCAGGTCGAAGAAGAGCAGATTGCGGAGGTAGTGGGCGTTGTAGCCGTTGGGGTCATAGTAGCGGTCAGGGTCCTGCAGGAACTCGGCCAGCTTGTCGTGGCTGGAGAGCTTCCACGTGAAGGGCACCACCGAGCCGAAGTAGTGGAAGGAGGACTCGAAAAGGCGGGCGGGATCGCGGAGCACGGTGATGAAGGTGGCGTTGGGCGGCAGCAGGCCCCGGACCTCATCGTAATGGAAGCGCATATGGTTGCAGATGATGTTGAAACAGGCCCCCGGACGGTAGTCCTGCACCAGGCTGCGGGCGAAGAAGGCCGGGTAGTCGAAGTCGTTGCGGCCGTTGGGGAAGGCGAACTTGAGCCCATGCTTCTGGCCGAAGCGGAACAGGATGTTGAGCAGTGTGCTACTGGCCGTCTTGTGTGTCTTCATGAACACGATGTCGCGCCGAGGCTGGCACCCTCCCGCCGAGCCGTTGGCTGGGGTCGCTGTCTCTGGCTCACCCGGGGCTGGGGAGCAGGGCGCTGCACCCTCCGGGGTCCTGCTGGGGACAGAGTGGTGGGTAGAGCCTCAGAGGCTGCTGGGGACCCCAGGTGTCAGAACCCCGAGCCCTGGTGTCTAGAGAACAGGGTTGTTGGGGATAGTGGTGGTGGTGGAGCCCAGATGGGGCATCGGGCTTCAATGCCTAGGCCTTTGGTTCGGCCTCTCTGGCCTCATGTTCCTCATCTATGAAATGCAGGAAATAACAGGCCCTATTTGTGGTGTTGGTCTGAGGTCAAAGTGAAATGAGCACGCTGGTTCATGTCTCATTCGTGGCCACTGAGTCCTTGTAGATTTATCATGAATTAGCATTAGGTTGAACTATGTGAAATTTTGTAGGCCAAAAATGGTCAATTATCAGTAATTTCCTCTAGTTCAACTTAATACGACCTATGAAGGGCATAGGTTATTCCAGGCCTAAGCTGAGCAGCCCCATGGGAGGCGGGATAGCCTCATGGCTAGGGGCCAGGGTTGGAGGCAGACCGACCCCAGTTTGAATCCAGGTCCTGTGCCAGCTGAATGCTCTTGAACAAGTCACCCCCACCTCCCAGCCCCATTGGAGCCTCAGATGATGGTAATCCAAGCCCTGTACACAGATGGTATTATCTGATTCTTATGCTACATAAGGCAGGCCCCGTTATGCCCATTTCACAGATGAGGACACTGAAGCCCAGGGTTACACAGTGAGTTCTGCCCTCCATAGAATTTCTACCCAGCACAGTATGGTATAGGGCACAGGGTGCCCCCTCACCTCCACCCCACCCTTAGCCACCCAGGAGGGCCACTCACATGGAGGCCAGGCCAGCATGCAGCGGGGGGACGGCATATGAGTACAGTAGCAGCAGGAAGCTGGTGAAGAGTGCTCCCAGCACCAGCCCCTTGGCCATCGACTCCCAGCGCTTCTTCTGTGGCAGAGGCATCTCAGGCACCTGTGGGGGGCACAGAGCAGGGCATCAGGAGGCTGACCCCAGGGAGCCCCCACCACTTCCCCAGGCCTGGCTGGGTTGAGGGACAGCCTTTGACATTGGGCCCTGCTTTCACCAGCTCTGTGGCCCCCCAACAAGGTTCAGACAGGGACAGAGAGACAATTACACAGAGAGACACAGCGAAAGGGTTGCAGACAGAGATGGTGGGTGAAGCCAATGCAGAGAGGTTGGAGAGTGGGGCAGTGAGAAGGTTCTATTGCCTGGTTCAGTTTTAATTTTTAAGCTGAGTGGTGGGGTGGGTACATGGGTGTTCATCAGTTTACTTTTTATACCTTTTGGACTTCATAATGAAATCGTTTTCTAAGAAGGAAAAGAAGACCCTCTCCTATTGCCCATTCCCCCAGGCCTGGGGCCAGAGCTGTCTACAGAGAGGGGCCATGAATCCCTCACCTTTCAGAAACCCCAGCCCCACCCATCCCCTGTGCCACCCTTCTCAGCTGCTCAGTAATGGGCCGAGGCTCCTCATCTCTTTACTGGCCCCTGGGCTCCTGGGTCTGCAGGGGAGGCAGCTGGAGAAACTGAGGCTCAGAGTGAGGAAGGAAAGGGCTCAGACCAAACACTGCCAGGTTTGCCCACACACCCATGTCCTTTATGACTGCCAACAGGCAGGGTTGCCCAGGTGAATCTGAATTTCAGATAAACATCAAACAAATTTTTTAAAGTATAAGTATGACTCAAAGAGTGCATGGGATATACTTATACTAAAAATTATTCAATGTTTATCTAAAAATCAAATTTAAGGGCCGGCCAAGTGGCTCCGTTGGTTAAGAGTTAGCTTAAGAGCACGAGCTCTGAGCAACAGGGCTGCCGATTCGATTCCCACTTGGGCCAGTGATGCTGTGCCCAAGCTGAGCTGCTGCGAGCTGCCAACAGGTGACAGGATGGCTCAGCTGGTGAGAGCACGTGCTCCTAACAACAAGGTTGCCTGTTCGATGGTGGGCTACGCTCGCCCACAACTAAGACTGAACTCGGCACCTTAAGCAGAGCTGCCACCCGGATGGCTCAGTGGATAGAGCGTGCACTCTTAACAACAAGGCTGCTGGTTTGACTCCTGCATGGGATGGTGGCTATGCCCACCCACAACTAAGTTTGTAACACAGCACCTTGAGCTTAGAGGCCACGAACTGCCAACGGGCAGCCAGATGGCGGCTGGTGTCCTCCACAACTAAGATTGAAGCATAACAACTTGGCTGGTCCCCCTCCCCAATTCCCCAATTAAAAAAATAAATAAATTAAATAAAATGTAACTGGGTGTCCTGGTATTTTTTGTTGTTGTTTTTAGTTTTCTTTTGCGGGGGGGAGGGGGGGGAGGTGGCATGAGCTGTAATAGGGGTAGTTTATGCTGAGGGGCAGGCGTCCAGGAAAGAGCTGGGACTCAGGAGCCTTCCCCCCTCCCCTTAGCTGCAAGGCCAAGGTACAAAACTTTCCACTCCTGTTCCAGTGCATTCAGCATGGGACCCTGGGCCCAAGGCCACAAGAGGTCATGCGTGCTGTCTTGTGAGCCTGGCACCTGGTGAATGTTTGGTCAATGAACCCCCACAAACACATGCATGGCATGTCACCACTATCCCTGAGGACAGAGGCCAAACAGCTCGCCTGGAGGAGGATACCACATACTTCCCCCTGGAAAAGTTACTCAAGGCACTAAATCCCTCCCAGAGAAAGGGCACTCCAGGCCCACCCCACTAACCACAATAGTCCCTGAGTCCTCAGCTCATCATCTAGAAATTTCTCCTCACAGGAAAGGACAAGAAGAGGCATTTGCAGAGGAGGAAAATATACAAGAGGGAATTTGGCCTCCCTCATGACAATGACATATCCCTGTTCACTCAGGTGGGCCAGGTGGACAGGGTTGGGGGTGGATGGGAGTGTGAGAGAGTTTCGGAGGGCAGTTCTATCAAAGGAGAAAGGTACAAGCTCTCTGAATTCCAACTATTTTATGGAAATACTTGGGCAAAGTCACACTTGCAAGGGTGTTCACAGCAGCTTGCTCAGAAATACAAAAAAATTTAGAAACAACCTCAGGGTCCATCAGCAGGGAACTGTTACACAAACCAAGGCCTGTTCCCAGATGGAATCATCTGTAACAATTTTAAAAAACAAAACAAAAAACAAGGCAGAGCTAAGTGGATTGACTCAAAAACACACCATGATCTATTAATGAGGAAAAAAGAAAGTTCCAGAACACTACGCCCCCAAATCCATATACGTATGTAAGTAAATATACATGTAGGCCCACAAACAACTGGAAGGCAGTATTTAAATTTTTAACAGTGGTATCGTCTGCATAGCTGGGGGAGGGGTATATAAGGAAATATTTTTCTATGCTATGCATTTCTGCAATGGTTGCATTTTTTTAAATGAGCATGTGTGACGGTTTTAATCAGAAAAAGGCAATAAAATATATTTAATATATTTAAATAATAGATCATAAAGTTTGTGAGATGGGGTAAGCCAGCTAGCCATGGTCTGGTCACAGAGGGGCCGCAGGAAGGGAAGGTGCCGACCTCAGCCTCTGAAAGATCCAGTTCTGCATTTCAATCACAGGAACCCTGTGGAGCCTCAGTTTTCATCTGTAAAATGAGAGGCTGGTAGCCCTGCTCACTAGCTCTTTCTGAGATGGGGCAGGCAAAGTGATTAGAACATAGGTATCACTCAGAGTTAGCTGCTCCAATCCTGAGCCCCCAGGGACTTGCTCTGGGCCTTTGTCACCCTCAGGGTGGGTCCCCCTGAACAAGGAGTGGCCACTGGGCCTCCCCACCAAGAATAAACCTGCCCCATGCTTCAAGTGTCCCCATCAGCCTCCTGCTCCCTGAGGGCCCAGAGGAAAACAGGGCAGAGCCCTGGGTCAGGCGAGAACCACAGACTCAGGCCCAAATTCTGAGTGGAACCCCAGGCCTCAGTTTCTCTGACTTTAAAATGAAGAGGGGTTAGGATTCCCTCCTTCAGAAAATCTCCTGGGCCCACCCCTGCCCCAGCAGTCCCACTCACCAGGGCACTTTCCAGAACTCTGGGAGGCTGATAGCAGAGGTTCTGAGGTGAGGTAAAGGCCAGCCAGCAGGGGGCAGACTAGCCTCCCAGAACCATCAATCAGGCTCTGTCTGGCCCCGCCCAGGACGCCCCCCCAACCACCATCAATGCTTCATTCATTCATTCATTCATTCGTTTTCCCATTTGGGCTTCCTCAAACCGTGCTGGGCCTTGTCAAGTGCTGGGCCCTGGGCCATCCCACCCTCTGGTATCACTTTTTAGCCCCCAGTATGGGCCAGGGGCTAAGCAGGGTCTTCTCCAGAGCATTTCACTGACTCCACCCAGCTAACTCAGGAGGCAGACCCACTGTCACCCACATTTTGCAGACAGGGAAACTGAGGCTCCCGGAGGTAACTTGCCCAGGGTCATTCAGCAAGACAGAGTTCAGGGCTGGAATTTGAATCCAGGTCTGTCAGCCTCCAATGTGCAGTTTCCACCTTTGTCCATGGCAGCCCCCACCTGGGGTGTCCCAGGCCCAGACCAAAGCCCCAAAGAAGGAGGGTGTGTGCAGCCAAAAGTTCTATCACAGAAGGCTGAGGCATGGATGTGGACTTATGTCCCAGCAGCACAGTAGGGTTTGGCCTCTGTGGGCTGGGCCAGGGCAGCCAGGATGAAGGGTGGGAGGCAGAGGGGACCCTGGTGGCTGGTCCCTCCTGTCTCAGCAGCCTGAGGAATCCAAGGCGGTGGTTCCCTTCCTGCCTGGCCTTTTTTAACTTGGGTCATCGTTCACCCTCTGTAAGCTTCAGTTTCCTGTGTACAGTGGACACACAGCAGCAAAATAAGGGCAGACAGCACCCTTATCTGATCACAGGCAGAGCCCCTGGGTAGACTGAGGTAGATAAAGAAGCTGGCTGGCAGCCAGGAGCCCAGCTGGGGGGGAAATAGTTATGAGGCTGTGAGATTTGAATGAGAATGCATTCAATGCAGGTGGAGATCAATACATGTTAATTATTATTATCACTATTGACCAGGGCTCAGCCCCATTCATGGGCCTGGGTGTGTGAGAGGAGGGATCCCCTCCATGCTCAGTTGCCTGCAAGTCTGATGGTGATTCAGCTCTGAGCTCTTTGAGCCTGGCACCTGGTGAATGTCTGATGAATAAACCCCGACGACCTCAGGGCAGAATGTGGCTGGGGCTGATAACATATGTGTGAGAGCTACATATGTCAGTTATACATGGGAGAGTCACATGGAGCCAGCAGTTCTGCACCAGGGTCCTCGGTTTGAATCCCAGCTCTGCTGCTTCCTTGCTGTGTGCCCTAGGTAAGTTTGTGCCCTTCTCTGGCCCACGATTTCTCCTCCAAAATGATGATACCAACTCGCCCTCCATCACAGGGTGGTATGCCGAGCCTCTGTGTCCCACAAGGAAAGTGACCAGCACAGGGGTGGCACAGAGCAGACACTGGGCATTGTTATTATCATCATTATTATTACCCACCCAGGGTCCCAGTCATGACTCCTTCGAGGTGTGTGCCCACTGGCCCACGATGGAGGCTCACAGGCAGCTAATAGCACCAGGTCTAAGGCCATGGGTTACTGAGGACAATCTCAGCATGGCCCTCAGCCTCACAGCCTCCAGTCTGGAAGACAATGCAGCAGGAAGGCTGAGGCTCAGAGAGGGCAGGGCCACCCTCAAGGTCACACAGCACAGCAGCAGCAGACAGGACGAGACTCTAGATCTCCTTCTTCCTCTGCCTATGGAGGTGACAGTCTCAGGCATTCAGGGCAGATGGTCCCCCTTCCCTAGCCCGCCCCATCTATTCCTGCCCTTCTGGGTTACTCCAGCCACACTGCCCTCCATCTGTGCCAACGGCTGGCTCCAGGCCAGGTCCAGCAATCCTCCAGCTTGGCTGAACCAGCACCCTTCAAGGAATGAAGGAGAAACAGGACTCATCTTCACAACGAGCACACAGGGAAACCAAGCCCAGGATGGTAAACCTTCTGGCCTAGAGCAGGCAGGCCTCAGTCCCAGGGTGTCCTACTGCCCCAGGGACCCCTGTGCAATGATGGAGGAAGAGACACTCACCTTGGGCTGTGGCTGGCTGCCCCTTTCCTCTCCCTGCCTGAGCCATGTATGACTCCCAGGCTGCCTCTGCGGTCACTGGGAAACAGGAACGCTCCAATGACACCCAGCAGTATGGTGGCTGGCTCCCTCACGCTCCAGTGGGTGTGAATATTCATGAGTTCCCTCCCTGGGGATAGCAGGTGGCATGTCTCTGTATCCTGCAGGTGCTGCCCTGGCCCTCTGCCCTCTGGGTGGTCCCTGACCCTCTCTGGACCTCAGTAGCTGGGCAGCTCTTTCATCCAAGGGCTCAACAAGGTCCTGGGTGTCCTTGGGCCAAGGACACAAGCAGCTGCAGAGCTCTGCAGAGAGCCCAGGACAGGCTCGAAGGCCACAGGAGGGGCAAACAGGCAGCTGAGACAGCTCAAGGCCACAGGAAGGACAAGGAAGCAGCTGAGGAGGGGAGGCTAATTGCTCCTTGAAACACATCTCATTTAACACTGCCCTGTGTAAAGCACCATTAGTCCACTCCCCAGGTAAAGAAACCAAAGAAGGCTTGGAGAGATGAACTCACCAGTCTAAGGTCACACAGTTAGCAGAGGGTAGACAGCCAGACAGTCCAAAGGTGGACTTGCCAAACTCCAGAGCTTAAAGATGCTGAGATATGACCAGAGACCAAGGTTTGGGGGAGTCTGGGGGAGTCCAGAGAGCAAGCAACTCAGCCCAGAAGGCCTCTTGGAGAGAAGCACCTGACAGGGCTGGGAGGATGTATCTGATAAGATTTCGCCTCTCTGAGCTCCAAGTCCTTCATCAAAGAGGTACAGTACATAATCCTGCCTGTCCTGCCTCCACCCCTGTGTGAGGGATGATGGCACAGGTCACCCTGGACTAGCCTCGAGGGTTTTGGGCTAAATCAGAGATGCTGATTCTTCCCAAGGTCTCAGTAGGAAGAGGCAGTTCTAAGAGGCCGTTCTAGGGGGCCTGGCCCTAAACCCCAGAGCCCCTCAGGCTCAGTCCAGGTGCTGGAATCTCTCACTCCTTGTTCTTAGCCATGTTAAGGTCTGTCCTCTCTCATCCTTGCGCATGGACAGAGGGTGCCCAGAAAAGCTCCCTGCATCCTTCCTTCAGCACGGATGCCCAGAGCCCCTACCATGGCCCAGACATGGGGCTGTAAGTACCCAGGTGTCACCATCAATTAATAATAATCATTATTGTGACAGCCATTTATCCACACTGAGCCCTTTCATAGGTTGAGCCGCTGCTAGCCCCTCCCAGGGAGCAGCAGGCATCTGACATTTTGTCATGAGTACTCTGCCCCAAAGCCCCATCCAGCCTGGGAGCAGCCCCCCAGGCGCCCATAAAATACCAGAGCTTACACAGCCACAGGAGAGGTTCAGAGTCCCTATCCGAGAGCTAGATCAGGTCCAGGCATGGGGTAGAGTTGTTTTATCTTTTCTGGGCTGAGCGAACTTAAAGACAGATATATGGGATGAGTCCTGGTAAAGCTGGCATCAAATAACCAGGATGGTGGTTTGGACCAATCAGAGTCCAGCCCATGCTCAGGACTTCCCATGCATCACGCATAATCCTCTTGGGAAGCCCCTGTTAGCACCCCTACTTTATAGAGGAGGGAGCTGAAGCTCAAGGAGGGGAAGTGACAAAGCTCAGTGTCGCATGGGGTTAAGAACTGGGCTTTGTCACTTCCCCTCCTTGAGGTGGGAGTGGACCTCAGGCTCTTGAACAAAAGGTGAGCTCATGGATGGGGTTAAGCTTTCCAGAGTAGAGAGCCATGAACGGCAGAACCTGCACCTCCAGCCCTGCCAAGGAGGGTGCCCTGAAAGCAGAGCTAGGAGCTACGGAGGCTGGTGGTGGTGGGATGGAGTCTCTTCCCAGAGTTATCAGTGACATCAGCTCTAGCTGGTACTCCTCCCAAAGAAAAAAAATTTTTTTAATTATAGAAACAGTCCATGCTCACTGAAAAAAAATTTAGACAATTACAGAAAAATATAAAGAAGACAATAAAAAGGGCTCCATCCCCAGAAGTCACTACCCTAAAGCTTTAGCATAAGCCTCCTCGTGTTTTTTCTATCTATATATGTATATAGATGATGGGAGGGTTCTCTTTTGGGGAGCGTATTTTGTTTTTAACTTGCTTCCCCCCACACACACACACACACATCAATAGATTGTGGACATTGTTTTGTGACCACGATGAATTTTAAATTGATCTGTTCACAAGTATTTACTGAGCGCCTGCACCTATATTTCCCAGGCTCCAGACCCAAGCTCCCTAACCCCCAGATTTCACATCTGAGGAAACTGAGACACAGATGGGGAAGGACTCACCTAAGTCCCTATGGCAAGTCAGGGCACCACTGGAATCAAGTGAGGTGCCCAAGCCATACCTCATTTCTGCCCTGGAACTGGCAAGAGGGAACTGGAAAGAGGGTATTCTCTGGGACCCCACTTTCTCCCAACCATCGCTTCTCACCTGTTGATTCCATCAGCCCCCAGCCCACTGATCCCCAGGGCACCTCTGCTCTGTCCTGCCCTCCCTGTCTGGAGAACGATAGGGCTCCTAACAGGGCTTGTCTGTATTCCTCACTCAGTCAAAGCAAAGCAAGGAGCCCTTCAAGAGCCTGCTACCATGCCTGGAATTCAACCATCTGTGCATCATTCTCCCAGTTAATCATCGCCTCTTTCACCAGGGTGGCACACTCAGTCCCTTAGACCCCAGAGAGAGGGAGGGACTGTAGGGGACACACTCCTCCCTTGATGACACGAAGGCATCAGACCCAAGCTCTCAAACATTGACCCATGACCATCGGACAAGGGGATGCCCTTGAAGCAGGCAGGCTTCTTTGTCCACAGGGGGCTTCCTTCAGGCAGCACTCTGCCTGAGAGAGAAGCAGGGAATAAAGCTGCCTGAGGTGGCAGCTGGAAACAGGGCTCTGTTGTCTCTGCTCTCAGCGTGGCAGCCTGCTCACCCCCCGAGTGTCAGGCAGAGCTGGGAGCTAGGGAGGCTAGAGGGGTGGGGTCCTGAGCTGGGGCTTTGGGACTGCACAGGCAGATCCAAGAGGCTAGGACCCCGAGGGGCACAGAGGTCTTGAGCAGGGCTGGGGTCCTGAGATGCAGGCCAGGACAAGACTCCTAGGATATATAGCCACCTTTGAACTATGTGACCTTGGGCAAGTCCCTGAATCTCCTTGAGCCTGTTTCCCTCTCAGGATAATGAGAATAGTAGCAATGCCTCCTTCGCAGGGCTAGGAACAGTGCAGCTGCATAGGGACTGCTCTGGTCCAGGCCTCCCCTCTGCCTTACACTCTGTGGGCCTCAGGTCACCTCCTTGGTAAAGGAAGAGATTGGATTCTCCCAACTGGACTGTCCTTATGAGGATTTCCATGGCACCTGTCACCCCAGCAACCCAGGTGATCAGGTGTCAGGCCTGCCACCCTCTCTCCCTTCCACCGGTGTGGGTTACTGCAGCCAGATGTGCACCCATCACTCTCCTGCTCTAGGCAGGTGGAGAGGGGGTCCCCATTGGGAAGAGACCACAGTCTTGCCCTGCGCTGTTACCACAGCGCTTGCTTGGTACTGAGGAGGAAGACCAAGCTGGTCCCCCTTCCTGGGCACTGGTCCAGGAAACAGGGGAACTGTTGAATTTCCTAGAGGACCCCTACTGGATACCAGGGTTTGTCCCATTCCCACAAGCCTCTCCTCGGTGGCCTTGCCCCTCTGTGATACAGGACAGGGCCTTCCCTAAGCAGAGGGTATCCGTCCCTTACCCTGGCCCCCAGCCCCTGCTCTGACAGCCCTCCTTCTGGGGAGGGCTGGTGGAAATAGGGTAGATTCCTGCCCCTCCTCCCTCAGGGCGCAGGCTGCTGTGTCCAAGATTAATCATTAATGGACTTCCAGCTCAGCCCCACCCATCCCATGTTTAGGGACTGGGTAAACCCTGGAAATGGGGATCCTAGGGAAGAAACCAAGGGCAAGGTGAGCCCCAATCTGCGCCCTCCCTGGCTCCAGCCTGCCCACCCACCCGCTGTCAGCCGGACCCTGAAGCTGTAGTGTAGCACTCGGACCACTGAGGTCCGAGAGTCTGTCTGACTCGCGCAATCCCAATTTGAAGGTTAGGATAGTTCAGGTCGGGACCCAAGGGGGTAGACTGAGGCAGGGCGTCAGCTGGTGATGGGTACTGGGTCCCCAAGACGTACCTTGTCCCTTTCCTCCTCGAGCTTGGCGTGATGGCTCGGCCCGGGCCGCGCCGCCCGGGCGCTTACTAGGCGGCGGGGCGTACCCGCCGGAGCCCCCCGCTCCACCGGGCCTGGACCATGCTCCCGCCCCG
>NW_017731425.1:1433833-1442888 GCF_001890085.2 Hipposideros armiger | reverse complement strand
GCCGGCTTGGGCCAGGTGCGGCCGCCAGCCTCGCCCGGCCCCCGGAGCCGCGGCCAATGGGCTCCCCGTACCCCCGGCCCCTCCCAGCCCCTCCGCGCGCCGGGGACGCACAGAAGCCGCATTCAGCGCGTCCGGGGCTGCGCTGCGCCCCCGCCGGCGGCCCAACAAGGCGCGTTTGTCTCCGACGCGCCAACGGGGCCATTGTCCCGCCGCCGGACCCTGAGGCTCGGCCGAGCTCCCGGCCCCGAAGGGGATTCGAGGGTGCCTGGGAAACGGGATGGCGTGGTGGTGGTGAGGGCAGTCCAGCTCTGGGGGAAAAGGAGGCGGCTAGGTTAGTTGGTTTTTATTGGGGGTTCTGGAGTCCCGAGAGTATCCAGTGGAAAGTGTGGCCCCCTGCTCCAGTCAGTGCAATCTGAGGACACGTTTTTGGCTTCTGAAATATGGATGGGGTGGGGGTGGGGTGCCACAATTTCCCAGGGCAGTTCAGGCAAGGGACCCATCTCCAACTGGTCAGCCACATGGAGGTCTCAGCTGACCCCATCTCTCCAAGGCACCAATCAGGGCTGAGCACAGCACCATCAGGATGCTGGCGTCTCATCCAGGATCCACTTTTTTCCATTCCAGGGCCTCCCTCCTTCACCCCAGAGGGCCAAAGATGGGGACTAATGCCTGCCTGGAGTCGGGAATGCTCAGCTCCAGCTGTGGGCAGTGCAAAAGTAGCAGTGGAGCATGGGTCACGTCAGAGCCCAACTGCCCCCGCCATAACTGGGCGACTCTGGAATGGGGAAAATTCAACATCAGCACGACTGCCAGATACTTCCTTATCTGATGGGACCTGCTCTCCAGCCTTACCTTGGCACCCTTGCCACAGCCCTGGGAGGCACATGCATGCACCCAGGCAGGCCCATTACCACCTAGGGCAGCAAGCTTTGGCTCCAGAGGCCCTGACCCTATCCCTGCCTCTGGAAACATTGCCCCACTGCCATGAGCATGCGAGTAGAATGTAGCCCTTTCCTACACTCCCAGTGATGACAAGCCAAGACAGGGGCCCTGGGTTCTCCGCTCCCTCAGCCAGAGCCTGTCCAAGCTCTTGCCTTCCCCCTGCACAGGTTGGGCCTGTAACCACTGCCCAGAAAACTTCTAGAGCCTGGGCAGGGTAAAAGGGCAGAGGGCCAAGGCCTCACTTTGGAGAAGGTGGAGCCCAGCTCCAAACCCATACTTCCCTGCCCTGGTCCCTGCTCCTGACAGCACTCAGCCCATTGGGGCACTTTAGGGGAAGGGTATTCAGAAACTCCCTGCCTGACCTGGGAGGGGCTGTGACCATCCTGAGCCAGATTCTGGCCCTGGCTGTGCCATGAAGCACTGGCAGCCCCAGGCAAGAGCTTGTTTCCCCTGGGCCTCAGCAAGGGCACTGCCAGGGTCGGTTGGGACGCTGTAAAGATAGCCCAGCAAAGGTAACAAGTCAGGCTGCTGGCAACATCCACATTTGGGGTTCCTCGGAGATTATGCCCAGGAACACACAGGGTAAAGCTCAGTACCCTCAACTCAGGCCCCACAGATTTTTCAGGCATTGGCTCTTATCTTCTGGGCTGACTCAAGCAGGAAATGATGACAATCACAATTGGTATTTACTGAGCACTTTATTAAACACCTCATACTACTGAGTTTCCATTAACATTATCATGGAACACTCCATACATCCCTGAGAGGCAGGCTCCAGAATTTCTACTCCCAATTTACACAGGAGAAAGTAGGTCCACAGAGGAAAGGTACCTGGGCTGGATTGTGAACCAATGGCAGACTGACTTCAAAGCCCAAGCCCAAAACCTCTGCACCTACCTTCTGGCATCCTTGGGCCCAAAGGGGTCCTTGGACATCCAGAGAGCTCTGAGCAGTGACCAGCCCCTTCTCGTAAACACCCAGGCAGATTCAGCCTGGGGCACAGGGCACTAGGTGGCCCTTCTCCAACCCCAAGAATGCTCATGAACACAGAATTCAATTGGCTGCAAAACTTCAGCCATTTAATAACAAATGGTTCCCTACACTCCCCACCCCCACTCACAGAACTGGGAGAAACGTGGGTATAACTATGTGTGTGGGGCGGGGGGGGCACAGAAAGCCAGGATGAATGGGAGCAGCCGGTGAAGGGCTGGTTGGCGCCCTCTCCTCAATGTTGACTCCTGGGAGACAGAGTCAGGTTGGGCAGAGGCCTATTCTCTGCCAGGGACAAGCAGAGCTTCATCCAAGGAAGGCCGGGCCTGCCCACGGGCCCAGCCAGAGAGCATAAGAGGAAGCTGGGGCTGGCGGGGTTGGAGAGGGATGAAAACAGCAGAGATTAAGGGACTCTGGTCTGCCAGCCAGCTTGGGTCCTCTGGCCTGCCCGTGCCAAGTCCAGCCGCCAGGAACTGGACTTGCCCATCAACAGGTCGCCACTTCTCACACTGGCCTTGCCTTCTTGGCCTTCTTCTCAGACCTCACGGCCTCATCGTGGGCTTTCCGTTTCTCCGCTAGTTTGTTGGCCTGTGAGGAGGAAGGGGAGGGTCAAGCTGTGATGGGGGAGATGAGCAGGGAAGGGGATGCCCCATTTTACTTGAGGCCATCCCTTAAAAGCAGAGCTTCCAGAGAAATTAAGAGGCAATTATTACAACAGGGAAAAACAAATCTATCAGAACAATGTCAGATGAGGAAACAAGCCTTCACCTTTGCCTTCAAAATCCTATTATTTTATGGGCCCACAGCAAGTTAGGAGGATCCCTGGATCCCAGAGCTGGAGGCAACGGCCCCATTTGTCTCCTCCTCTTGAGAAAGCTGGGTGCCATTCAAAACTTTACCAGGAGCCGCTGGGGAAGGGTCAAGTTGGAATTGTCTTTTTCCCAGAACCATCTATCTGGCAATGCCTATTACAAAACAGGTACGCCTTTCAACCTGGAAATTATACTCCTAAGAATTAACCCTGCAGAGGCATTGGAAGGTAGACAGAGACAGCTCAAGGGTATTTTCTAAGAATGACTAAAAATGGAAAACAATCTAATTCTATCAGCAGGGAACAGGTCAGATATGGTATGAAGTTTATGCAATGGTTAAATGAAAAACACGCTGCAAAACAATCTATATGTAGTGTGACACCCCCAAAATAAGGTCTGTTATTATATGCACAAAAGAAACCTGGGGGGCTGTTACTACTGACCATCCCAAGGGCAGGACTGTGAGCCACTTCCACGATATCCAAAAGTCCTGATGTTCACAGAACTTTTATTTTTGCTTAAATTTTTTTTTCTACAATAAGTATATGTGGCTTTGTGAATAAGAGGAAAGAAAATAGAAGCTTAACCCAAACCTCCCATGAGTCCTCCTGCTTTAGGCACTTCTATTAATTAAAAGCAGGTTTCCATTAAAAAAGGCCTCTGTGCCCAGACCGACTCTCTTCATAAAAGCAGGCCCTGAGTTTGCTGGTACTGCTCTGTCCCAACCCCAGCCGACTCAGAAACAGCAGTACAAACAGTTAGAAGGAGACAGAAGCCTGAAGAAAACCCATTTGAGAGCTGCTGATGCTAAGATGCAGCCGGGCTAGGCAGGCAACCTCAGAAAAGGGCTAAGAGGGCCCGGAGTCTGCCCAGAGAGCCAGCTGGCCCGAAGTTCATCTGTGCAGCTACATCAAGTGGCCACACCTGAAGTCTCAGGTGGGTGGCAGGGACTCACCTCGCGGGTTTTGCGCCTCTTGCCAAACATGATCTTGTTGTAGAGGTACTTCTCCCGCTTCTTCATCATCATGATGGCGAGGCGCTTGGCCTCACTCTCCTCCTCCTGGGCCAGCCGCTGCTTGTCCTCCAGCTTCACAGTGCCTGCCATCACCCTGGGCTTCTGCGAAAACAGGGTGGACCCTTGTGGATGCAAGTCCCCACACCCAATCCTGGCAAAGGGCGGGCCAGGGCTGGTACCAAGATGCCAGGGAGGCTGCTTCCCAGGCTGCGCCCCAATACCTTCCCCTCCATCCTCTGCTCCTCCAGGGCTGTTAGTCGGGCTTCTTCCTCCTTTTCCGAACCAGCCTCCACATCTTCTTCCTCCTTTTCATCTTCTCCCTCTTTATCACCATCACTATCATTGTCTTCCTCCTCGTCTTCCTCTTCAGATTCATTCCAATTTCCTATAAATAGCGGATGGCTTCTGAATGCCCTGGGAGCCTGCTCTTCCCCTGGTAGGGCAAGAACTGGCACCAGGCACCACCTTCTTCGGCCCTGGAAACATCCCACAGACAGTGCTGGGCTGTCCCAACCGTGCTCCTCTCTGGCCCTCCCCCCATAGCCCCAGCTGCCTTCAGAGGAAACTCCAGGACCCCACTCCTGAGCTCTACGTCTATATAAACGCCAATGACAACTTCTAGACCATTCTTCTGCTCGCTCAGTTACTCTGAAACTCCAGGAACACCTGATTGTAAGACACAGACGTTCCCTTCTCCTCAGACTTACTCCAAAGATAGATTTAAAGTGCTTTGTGCCTCTGCTACCCTGTCCTCTGGAGTTTGCCACCTTTGAAGCCAAGGGGCCAAGGCCAGCCTGGAGGAGCCTGCCCACCCCAGCTTCTCCCACTCGCCTGGGTGCTCTCCTCGCTGCAGGGCCAGCAACTTCAGCTTCTCAGGGGGCACGTAATCTCCTTCCTTCTCTGACACGAAGGGTGAAAGGTGTGGGGGCAGCTGCACCCCAGGGAAGTAGTCTGTCACGGGGAGGAGGAGCCGGGCATTTACAGAGTCAAACACCCACTGGGGCTGCACGTAGTACCTGGCACAGAATGGAGGCAGAGAGAGGTCATGAGGGCCGCCCGAGGTCCCACTGCATCCGCAGAGGCCTTGAGACAGACCTCTGAACCCAGAACCCCAAACAGACGGAGGGAAAAGAATGCTGTGGGGGCCTACCTGCCGATGACAGGAGTCTGCTGCCCGGGCCGGTCGACAATCTGGTGGGTGATGCAGGAGTCTGTGGCGTCGTAGGTGGCCCCAATGCACAGAGACTTGTCCCAGGACACATCCCCCCCAAAACTCCTACAGGCACAGGGGGAGCCCACAAAAGTACTCAGATATGAAGTGCCTGCCCTGGGACCCACTAGCTCACAAGCTCACCCTCCTAGGACACACCTGTCCCCTCCCCACTCCAGGATCCTCCGTCTGGCCTACATCCAGTACTGGCCCAGTGGAGACCTTCTGCCCTAAGCTGGTGAGAAAGTGATGCCAGCTGCCCTCTGATGAGCACTTCCTGTGTGCTTGGGGCATGCTGAGCACTTCCCATGCACCATTTTGGTGAATCCTCACAACAGCCCTAAGAAGTGGATACTGACAGCACCCTGATGTTACTGGTGGGCGTCCAGGGCGGCCCTGTGCAGGGCAAGACCCCGCAGAGTGTGGCAGAGCCAGTGCTGCTGGTCTCTCTACCTGATGACGAAAGCCAGGGCCTCGCGGGGCACCTCACGGTTCAGGAAAAACTTCAGGCCCTCAAAGAGCATCTTATGCTTCTCCTGCGCCTCCAGCTCCTTCCTGCGGTCCTCCTCCTGCGCCATCATCTCCTGCCGAGAATGGGCCAGCTTTGCACCATCAAGCCTGCCCACAATCCCACTGGAGGGCAAGGGTTGGAGATGAACATCCCCCCCACACCCACACCCAGCTTCCTTCTAGATCCCTTGATCCCAGTGCTCCCTGCACTGCGCACTCCTGGAAGGCAGCGCAGTTCTCACCCCATCGGCAGGAAACTCGTCCACCTCAGCCTCCTCCTCTGCAGGCACCACCGTGCGGGCCAGGCTGGCACTAAGGGCCGCCAGTTTCTACAGAAAAGAAGCAGGGCTGCGGGGTCTGCTTGCAGGTGTGGGGTCTTACCTGGGGGTGTGGCCACGGTGGGGAGGGGTAGCAGTGACAGTTCTAGGACATCAGTGGTTTTGGGTTCTGAGGGAAGCCCCGAGACCACATATGTAGCCATGACCACCCCCACTCCTGGACTAAGGACCACCCTTCTTGGTGATGCAGGGCCGATGCTCTGGAAGCCCCTCTCACCTCCATAGAGTTCTCAGAGTCCAACGCGTAGCTGTCCTCATGGGCCTTTGCCTGTATGTAGGGCTGACTCTCGAGCTGGGAGGCAGGGGAAGGTCAGAGGGATAGGATGCCCACAGCCCCCACTTCCTCGTGGGGAGAGAAGGGCTGTGGCCCATACACAGTGAGGAGGTGGCGCTGGGCTGGTGTCCTACCTTGGGTGGGTAGTGCAGGTTGAGTGATTGGTAGAGGCGGAAGTTGACGAAGCCCAGCAGGGTGGTATAGAACTCAGTGAAGGTGGCCATGACCCTGTAGTCCACATCTGTTGGGTGCTGGGGGGCACAAGAGGTGCTTCAGCAGGGTGGAGGCAAGCTACATGGGGCGAGGGGCTGCCTGCCCAAGGACCAGCTCTTCCAAGGTGGCCCTGCCTTCGGAGCTCTGCCCCACGGGAAGCGGCTGTGTAACGTGTCCCGATCCAGAAACATTCTGGGCACCAGTGAGGCTCTGGACAGGGGTCCTAAGAGTTAAGGGTGTCCTGCAAGCCAGTACCAGATCCCCCAGCCATAAAGGAGAAGCTAGGAGTGAACAAAGGGATGCCTTTGTCATACTGTTCCCAGGAATGGCAGGCACCTTCCTTTTCCTGCCCCAGCTCTCCCCTCGTCTTCCATGTCCCAGCTCAGACTTCTGCCCCTGCAGAGGCCACTTTCCCTGCCCAAGCTGGTCAGAGCTCATGCCTTCTCCATTATTCATCCGATCATCTTCATTTAATGTCTTCTCCAGGGCTACCCTATGAACACCTGGTTGGGGGAACAGGACTCCCAGAGCCCAGAACCATCACTGGCCCAGCTGGGAGAGGAGGCCCTGGAGCAGTCTGCCCAGCGAGGGTAGTACGTGGATGGCACTCAGTGCCCCCAAGCCTTGGCAGGGCCCTTGGTGATGGACACTCAGGAATTCAGTGACCAGGCCTAGGGCCCAAGCCAGAGATAGGCTGGGACAGCTGCCTGACTCAGCCCTAGGGAGCTCTGGAGAAATGGCGGGCAGAAAGCCTGCCTGCTTGGGGCAAAGGCAGAGCCACCCTCAAGCTGCCAACCCAGCAAGCAGGGGACATGGAAGGGTTCATCTTTGACCCTGAAGAGTTAATACAGCAAAACACAGCAAGGATCTGAGACCTAGAGCAAAGCACTTCAACTCTTGAGAAGCACTGCCTGCCCCACCCCCGCCCGCCCCAACTAGGGAGGCTAGCCCAGTCCCGCTGACCCCCAGGACCTGGACAGGAAGCTATGCCGAGCAATGTCCAAATTGGTGGTGATCACAATGTCCCTTTTGTCCTGGGCAGACCTATGACTCTGAACTGTTTCTCCACCCTATCATCAGGCAGTGACCTGGGCTGTAGGTGCATAGGGCCAAGACGTACACTGTCTGTCCCCCCACTCACACACCTCTGTCCTTCCGAAAGCCTCTGCCAGGGATCTTAATGGGCCTAGCAAGTATCTGAGCACCAACGCCATTTCCTGCAGCCCAGCGCTGAAAGGGCCCCCACCTGCCTGGTCCTACTCTGGGAAGCCCAGCACTGGCTGCTCAGGAGGATGGGGCACATCAGAGCCTCAGCTACAACCCGGACCAGTCCCCCGTCCCCCGTCCTGCTGAGAGGAAGTAGAAGTAGTGAGCTGGCCAGGGAGGAAGAAAGAATGGGTGGCCATTCCCTTCCCCCAGGCCAGCTGTGTGGAGGCTGGCCTCCAAAGGGCCCTATTCACCACCCGGGAGGACACACAAAGACCAGTCTGAGCAGCACGGGGGTGGGACATCAGAGAGAAGGAAGGAGCGGGAGGGCTAGAGAGGAAGGAGGGAAGGCAGGAAGAAAGGAGGAGGATAGGAGGAAACAGAATGGGGAAGAGGAAGAGCCACGGGCTCTGGCACACATGCCTGTCCCAGGGAGTGGGAACAGAGACTACGCCTGCCTCTCGCCCAGACAGACTACAGCCTGCCACCAAACATCACCGCTGCTCCACAGTCAGTGGTTCTGGCCTTCAAATCCCCACCAGCTCAGGGTAAAGGAGAGGAGCCCAGACCCCCAGCTCACCGCGGAGCACCTGATGACCTGGTCAGCAAACCCAATGCCCAGCCAGGCTGGCACATGTGCCTCCACTGAAGGCACCAGTTCCCACTCAGTGCATCAGCAGGAAGCTGTGCCAAATGCAGGCCCACAGAATGACAAGGTGGCAAGCCTGGCTGAGACCATGTGGGTGGGAACTAGAGGCTAATGATGCCCCATAAGGAGGCAAAACCAGGATTTCTCTCCATGGATCCCTGCCAAAAATTCCCAGTCTAAAAAACCAAATAAGTAGTGCCATGTGCTAAATGGTTCCCTTGCATTCACCCTCCCCAATCCCCCAGCCCTCCAGCCCTATGGGGGTGATGGGAATGGGGGAAGCTGAGGGGTTAAGCAAAGCAGCTTGGCCAAGATCTGGCAGCTGCCAGCGACACAGCAGCATGAGGACCCCAGTGGGTCTGAAGGTAGGGCTGGACTTGGTCTCTGTTCAGAACTCCACAGCCGCTCACTATTCATTCAGCAACCCCAAAGGGCCAAGCACCAGGCACTTTGAACAGTTTTTTTCTTAAATTCTCACAATGATGCTTAGAAAGTGGAAGCACACCATAAATTGAAGTACAGAGGTGAAGAAACATGTTCAAGGTCACCCAGCTGGGGGTACTGGAGCCAAGCTGGCTCAAGCTCTTATTGTGCAGCACGTTCCCCACCTGACCTCACACCCCCACCAACAGTTAGGAACCCAACACACGCTGGACTCCCCAGGACAGTAAACTCCCCGCCCCGCTTTGCTCATGCCCCTATGGAGCCAGAGGGAGCAATGGCCCAGCACAAGCCCTTCCCATGGGCACACTCACGTCGTGGGAGAAAGCATAGGGAGTGATCCACACAATGGGCTGCCCCAGCACCTCAGCCTGGTAGTAAATACCTTTGATGGACAGGAAGACCTAGGGGAAAGGAGGGGACAGCACGTAAAAACCAAGAGGACGGGGGTGGGG
>NW_017731425.1:1427070-1433728 GCF_001890085.2 Hipposideros armiger | reverse complement strand
GTGGGGGGGTGGGGGGGTGGGGTGAGCAGACAGGGCCCCCCGCCACATGGCCCTGGGCTCACTTTGCGCAGGGCCCGGGCAGCGATGACATAGTGCAGGAACTCCACAGAAAGCCGGCGGCACAGCTGAATGGTCTGCACATGGCACTTGCCAGTCCGGGGAAAGGTGGAGAAGAGGAAACACATGGACAGGGCGTCGTCCAGGTCCCGCAGAGCATCTATGAACGTGGGGTACCTGCATGGCCAAAAGGGGAGCACTTGGAGATCCCAATCCCCAACCCAGGCCTTGCCACTGCCACCTCCTGACCAGAGTTGAGCTGTGCCCAGGGGCCAGGCAATACCAGCTTCCCCACAGCCCTAGGAGGAACCACAGAACCTGAACACGCCAGGTTCAGAGGATCAGAGAAATCCTGACGGGGATCCCCAAGAGACCTACTGCAAACCAAGGACTCGGCCTCGACCCACTTCCACATGTTGTGGTCAAAGACTGCAGACCGAGTCCGTGGTTCTCTAACTCTTCCTCAAGGTGGAAATTTCTTTCAAAGGATGTCTATCTTTCAAGATGGAAAGCAGAAAAATGTGATGCTGCTCTAGTGGACCAGGGCAGGGGTATGCCTGTCCTCAGCAGCACCTATGTCCAAGACAGTCCACCAGAGTAGGCTGTCTTGTCTCTCATCACCCAGACCTCTGTCTAGTTTACAGAACCAATCACAGCCAGACAGTAATAATGCTGAAATTGGGTCCTGGGCCAGGAAGAGCCAGAATAAAAAAGTGCTCCTAGGAATCCTGTGGTAAATCAGGAAGCTGACGAGAACGAGCCTTCCTTGGCAGGATCCACTACTGCATGGTTGCCCTGCTGAGGGACAGAGGCATGAGTCATTGAGAGGACACTGGAGTACGAGGACTGACACCTAAATTCCAGTCCCAGCTGTGACCCACGGTGGTTCACTTTATCTCACCCAACCTCAGTGGTTTCATTTGGAAACGACACCACTGGATGAGATTGTTAGTTTAAAACTGGGCTCTGGCAGCTCCCTGGAAGTACCTAGGGAGAAGTGGACAGAAAGGGCTTCAAGTCTCTCTCCCTTGGCCAGAGCAGCTGTCGGAGCCTCTGGCATCCAAAATGCCTTCCAGAAAGCTTCTTTTTCTTTTTTTTTTTAAACTTTTATTGGGGAACAGTGTGTTTTTCCAGGACCCATCATTTCTAAGTCAAGTAGTTGTTTCAATCTAGTTGTGGAGGGTGCAGCTCCGTGGCCCATGTGAGGATTGAATCGGCAACCTTGGTGTTAAGAGCACTGTGCTCTAACCAACTGAGCTAACCGGCTGCCCCAGAAAGCTTCCTTTTGCAGAAAAGGTTCTGCTGCTTCAAAAAGGGACTCTGAAAGCCACAGAACCAGAGATGGCCAAGGTCTTTCTAGCCCTCAATGGCATCAGTCACTGAAAACGAGTCAGGAGGGGCCTGCCAGGTCTTCAAACCCAAGCCAAGATGGAAGAAAGGCTGCAGGGACTTCAAGTAAGACAACAAAACAGGCAGGCATCCCGTTTCCTGGTGCCTACGAGTTTCCCCACTCCCCACCTCCCAGACAAACCCACCAACCCAGGCCCTTTGCAGAAACAGCACTAACCATTTCTGAGCCACCTGCTTTTCTTAACGAATGGCTAAGGAGTTGGGGGTGGGACATAACACAGAATGGGAAAATCCCAACCATACTGCCACCTGTGTGTAAGAATCAGACACTTGCTTTTTTTGTGTGCATTTTTTTCATTTGTTCCACACAACAGCTGTGTGTCACAGGCAGGACAGGAGCTACTGTCATCTCTGTCAGAGAGGAGGACCTGCTAACAGCAGAACTGTTCTTGGGCTGCCCGGCTTGTGAGCTGCAGGGCTGGGGTGAGAATACCAGCTGTCAAGCTCCTAGGCCAGGGTTCTTCCTGCACTAGCACATGGCTGGCCTGACTCAGTGAAGCCAATTCATCCAGCCTGAAGCTAAGTGTTCCCAGGCCATCAACCCCTGAGAGAGGATGGACATTCACTTAGCCCAGAGTATCTGAATCTTACCACTATTAACATTTTGGGCCAGGTTGTTTTGTGTTGTGGGGACTGTCCTATGTGCTATAGGGTGGTTAGCAGCATCCCTGACTTCTACCCATTAAAAACCAGTAGACCCTCAGCCCCCATTCAAGTCATGAGAACCAGAAGTGTCTCCAAACTTTGACAAATGTCCCCTGGTTAAGAACCACTGACTTAAGACAACAAATGAGTGGTACTGCTGAGAAGAATGGGCAAGGAACAGCTAAGATCAGGCATCCAGCCACGTCTTCCAGTCTGACCATGCACCTGGTGTGCACTCCCCAAGTCTCTGGCTCTCTCTTACCCTAGGACCTTTGCACTTGCTGTTATCATCTCGGATGATGCTTCCCCTGGCTGGCTCAAATGTCTCCCCTCAGAGAGACGTCCTCTGACAAGCCTGTAACTAACATGTTCCCCAGTTCCCTGCACACAGTTAGCATCCATCACGGCACTCACTGTGACTTGCAATCATTTTGGCAGTTTGGTTTTTGGTCTGCTTCCTCTAAAAGGATGCAGTGGCTTGAGCAGGGTCTTGGTCTTGTTCCCCACTGTAAATCCAGTGCTAAGACTGAGCCCCTAACTCACCTCTCCTTGACGATGTGGTCAAGCTTGTAGTTGGGCTTGTTGTCCTTCAGACGCTCAACAGTGTTCCACTCACTCTTCCCGTAGGCCTTTCGGAGCTTCCGGACGAACACCTGGAAGAGAGGACACCGCGGATGCTGGGGCCAAGGGCTCCTGGAGACCCCTCTCCCATGAAGGAGGAACATGTGGGGCAGAACTCTCAAGGCTGCCTGACCGTGTCATCTGCCTCCCTCAGCCCAGGATCTGCAAAACAGCCATCTCTAAGGAACATCGAAACTGACCCCTCTGATGAGCACAGCCCACATAATGACATTTCAGTCGACAACAGACTGCCTATATGACAGTGGTCCCATGAGATTATAATGGAGCTGAAAAATTCCTATCACCTAGTGATGTCATAGCCATCGTGATGTCATAGTGCAACGCATTACTCACAAGTTTGTGGTGATGCTGGTGTAAATAAACCTACTGCACTGCCAGTCGTACAAAAGAATAACACCTTGTGTACTATTAGTACATAATACATAATAATTGATAATGATAATAAACAACTGTGTTACTGGTTTATGGATTTACTGTACTATACTTTTTATTGTGATTTTAGAGTGTACTCTTTCTACTTATTAAAAAGTTTGTTGTAAAACAGTATGCCATGCTACACCAGCAGCAACCTCACATCTCATGTTTACCACATCTCTTGATTGCACCATTTTATCTTGTGCTTGATTTAATCTCATGTTGTTTTGTACAGTAACATGCTTTACAGGTTTGTAGTCTAGGATCTACAGACTATCCCATAAAGCATAGGTGTGTTGTAGGCTGCTAGACCATCTAGGTTTGTGTAAGCACACTCTGTGATGGTCACACAAGGAAATCACCTAACGAGGCATTTCTCAGAACATATCCCCATCGTTAAGTGGTGTATGACTGTAGCAGCAAAATAGGGCCAGCCATCCACCTCAGTGGACTCCAGCAAGGGGGCAGCAGCTGTTGCTGGCCAGTCTCCTGTGGCCACCAGGTGGCGCCCCACCCCTCCAATCAAGTGCCTCAGCCTGGCCCTGCTTCAGCAACAGTCTATTTTCAATTATCTGCATTTGGTATCAATATAGACAGGTTTCTACTTTCCCAGTGGTATTTAAGCATTTAATGGTTTCTATTTGTGGAATGAAAAGCTTGGTATCCTGGGAGCAATTCTATCTAGAAAAAATTTGAACAGGAGCGGTTTCTTTGGCAGAGAATACACCTGAGAACCTCTGAAATAGCACCATCTTTACCTCAGAAGCAATAAACTTATGCTTTTTCAAAAGAACCAGGGAAAAAAAACAATAGGTAAAGCATTAATCATTTGCCAGGGCCTGTGCAAACGTTTTCCACAGGTGATCTCAATCAATCCTTGAGACACTCCTTTGAGGTAGAATTGCTTGCTCAGAGAGACTAAACAATCTGTCCAAGGTCACAGTTAGCGGAGTCACAGAGCTGTGATGGGCCAATCCAGACACACCCCAGAGCCCAGGCCTCACCTTGTATTCCCGGAACTTGTTGACAATGGGTTCATGGAGGAGGAATTTGATGTCTTTGACAAGGTAAAAAGTCCGGGCTGCTGTGGAGCCCTTGTTAACCTTCTTCTTGTGTTTGGGTTCATGGGGATAAATGCCCTTCAGGATACACAGCCGCCTGGAAGACAAAGGCCACTCCTTCTGTCAGTAAACATGCTGAGCACTGGCCACACTGGGCCTGGAAAACAGCAGAAAACAGGGAACATGGGGGCCTGCCTCTGGAGAACACACATTCTAGTGCAGGAGTCTGACAATTACAAGTTCCCCCAAAATCACGTAACGCAGACTGTCACAAGCACCAGAGAGAAAACATTCAGGATGTTGATGGGACGAGATGGCAAGTACCCCTTTGAACAAGAGGAATCAGGAAAGGCCTTGCTGAGAAACTGACATTTCGGCCATATAAAAGGTGGGGGGAAGAGCATTCTGAAAAGGACAAGAGCTAGAAGGGTGAAAAGTGCTGGGCACACCTGAAGGACTACAAGTGGGCTAGGTGGCAGGGCCCACCGGCCATGCAGGGGTCTGGATTTGATCTACAAGGAGTTGAGAGCTCCTAGGTGGAGGGTCAGGGGTCTCTTCTGCCAGAAGAGGGGATGAACGACAAAAACCCAGACAGAGAGAAGCAGTGTGCTGTACCAGCGAGCCCATTCTGATGACTCAAGGCAGAGTACCCAGGTCTCCTCCAGCTTCCCCACAGACCATACCTGGCAAAGCACAGCTCACTAAAGCAAGGCCAGGCGAGAAAGAGGAGGAATATCAGAATTCCAGACGGAGTTTATGGCCGCTCAGGGAAGACACAGCTGTATGATCCACAGCTGTGTGATCCACTCCCCATGCACCCCCTCTTCCACTCCTCTCCAACCCTACCTGAAGTCGGGCAGGCTCAGCTGCAGTTTCTTCCGGGCTTTGTTTCGTGTGATGTAGTTGGTGGCAGAGCCTCGTTCGTACTTGGGGAGGAAAAAAAGCAATTCTCCATTAGCAATGTGAGACATTAGTCTCTGGGCATGCTTCGTGCCAGACGCAACTATCACTCTGGATAAGCAGCCGAGAGGTTTCTGGGATAGGAAACACTTCAGGGAGGGGGCCCACCTGCCTAAACGTATTCTCCTGCACTGTACTGGCAGTAGTCAGCATAAAGGACACACACATCTGCAAGGTGCTGGGGACTATGGGGTTGCTATGGATCAGGTGCTGTGTCAAGCACTCAGTAGTAGCTCTAAGTATTGGCCATTATGGTTAGCAATTTCCACATGTTATTTAATTTAATCCCCACAACACTGTGAGGTGGGTGCCATTAAACTCCCATTTCACATGGGAGTAGACATCTCAGTGAAATAACTTGCCCAGGTCACATAGCTTTTTAAGGGCTGGGGCTGGGATTAACCTAGGTCTGAGTCCAGAACCTGAGTGCCTAATTCACTAAGCCAATGTTCTCAGCATTTTTTCATTACCATCTCACCATCAGCAGAAGCCTTTTTAGACCTTTCCTCCCCTTAATCGCCCCCTCTCACAGCCCCAAGAAATGTTAATACCACAGATGTACTATAGATAAGTTTATGTAATGTGGTCCTTTAGAGGGCCACGAACGATTGTAATATCTAAGACCGCCCTGCCCCCAGCCAATTTTTGTCCCCTTGGGGGTGATATCATCTGGTTGACAATGCATTCTCTAAGCCACAAAGCCTTTCCCCTTCCTCATTCATTCATTCATTAAACAGACAATAACAGGACCTCAACAATGTTCTGAGCATTAAGCTAGATGTTATGAGGGCAATCAGACAAAAGGCCTGGTCTCTACCTGCTTCCAAGGAGAATATTGTCTTGTGCAAACCATCTGGATGTTTATGATGCCAAGATGCTGCCTCACAATTACATCTCTGTCTCCCTGATAGAGTAGCAGTGCATTATATCAAGCACCGTGCAATGCTAACCAAGCATGTCCTTTCTAAACAAGATCTTCCTCTGGAGTAAGAAAGCAGGGGCCTCTAATGATATAAACCTGTAGCCTCCTGAGGGCTATGTTTATGAATAACCCCAGTCATGAAACATACCCTTCATTCATTCTTTCCTTCAGACATTTATTATCTTCTGGGGATCAGGCCCATGCAAAGTCCTGGGGATATAGTTTCAGGCTGTCTCAGAAAGTTGAGTCTTCATTTAAAAAGTGCTTTCCATTGCCTTATGCCACACATACCTCTGTCACCATGCTTATCCATTGAAACAGTAAGGGGATAAGTAGTTCTCGGCTTGGGGATTTTATTCCATGTGTGTGTGAGGGGATTAGACGTTTGAGGTTGTTGGGTACTACTGGCATCTAGTGGGTTAAGAGGTCAGGGAGGGCCGGCCGAGTGGCGCGATGGTTGAGAACTGGCTTGGGATGCCAGAGGGCCCCGGTTCGGATCCCACATATGAGGGCCAGTGACACTGCCCTCTACAGCTAAGATGCTGAA
>NW_017731425.1:1417651-1426954 GCF_001890085.2 Hipposideros armiger | reverse complement strand
GATGCCAGCTCTGAGCAGCAGGGCCCTGGTTCGGCGTCCAGAAGCCGGCGACTGATCTGCCTCGCCAGGGAAGAGCGCAATGATGGTGCCAACTTGGGCCAGTGAAGCAACGTCCTCCACAACTAGATGAAGAGCAAAACAACAGCAACTTATCTGTTCCCCTTCCCTCAATTCCCCAGCACTGTTCCCATCCCCCCAATTCCCCAATAAAAAAATCTTAAAAAAAAAAAAAGAAGTCAGGGATGCTGCTAAACATTCTACAATGCACATGACAGCCTTTCCCACAACAATACTTTATCTGGCTCAAAATGGCTGTGAAACCCAGCTTTAAAAACTGTCATGGGCTGGCCGGGTGGCTCAGTTGGTTAGCGCGCAAGCTCTGAGCAACAGGGTTGCTGGTTCGATTTCCACATGGGCCAGTAAGCTGTGCCCGAGCTGAGCTGCCACCGAGCTGCCAAAGGGCAGCCAGATGGCTCAGATGGTTAAAGCGCATGCTCTTAACAGCAAGGTTGCCGAATTGACTCCCGCATGGCAAGGTGAGCTACGCACCGCCCTCCCCCAACCCCACGCCACCCCACCCCCACCCCCATGCCATAACTAGATTGAAAACGGCAACTGGACTTGGAGCTGAGCTTGCGCCCTCCACAACTGAGATTGAAGGACAACAACTTGCCTTGGAGCTGATGGGTCCTGGAAAAACACAATGTTCCCCTTTCTCAATTCCCCAACACTGTTCCCTTCCCCAATAAAATCTTTAAAATAAAGTTGTTGTTTTTTTAACTATCATGATTTGTTTATATATCTGCATCTGTGCTGCAAGGAATGATTTTCCATCTTTTATTTTTGTAGGTCCAATCACTAGTATTTATGGGTGCTCAACAGTATATTGAGTTAAACACAAACTGGCAAAAGAAATTTTGAAGCTAAAAGAAACTCTTGAGGCAACTACATCTTCCTCACCCTCATCCCTTCCCCAATCTTTTCATGACACCAAAGCGATTCTCCATATAGCAACAAGAACTCCTTGAAAAACTGATCACGTTACTCCCCCTTTAGTTGAGTGCTACTGCACTTAGGTTAAAATACAAGCTCTTCACTGTGGTTGACAGGCCTTGCATGATCCCGTCCCTCTCCAACCCCAGCCTCGGCAGATGCCACTCTTCCCTTGGTTTATTATACCCCAGCAATCATGATGCCTTTCCAGTTCCTTGTACTCAGCAAGCCTTCCCCACCTAAGGGCCATGGCACTTAGTTTCCCCTGCCAGGCTTGTTTAGTAAACACTCCCCATGCCTCAGGTCCCATCCGAGGTCTTCCGATAATTTCAGATTTCAGCTTAAACGTTATGGCTCTGAGAGACCTCCTAAGACAAATAAGTATCCTTTGACATTCTCCATCCTTATCCCTCGCTTTGCATCCTTCACGGCACTTTTAACAATCTGTGATAGTTCTATTTGGTTATCTAAGAATTCACCTTCCCCACTAGCAAGCAAATGAACTCGGGAAAAGGAGGACCACAACTGATTGTTTCCGTCTCCATCCACAGTGTCAAGGGCAAGGGCTGGTTCCAAAGAAAAGGTGATACCAAGTTTCAGACGCGATAAATTCGACGTAATGGTGAACTTTACGTAATATTTATCACTCACTAAACAGCTGGCCTTTGACTAGGCTTTCTTTTGGGGTGAAGCTATGCTTGGTAACCAACTCTCTTAGAGCCCTACTCCAGGATTCTTTCCCGGATTTCACCGGACGAGTACTGCCTTCCTGGCCCATCCTCGGATCCCTCCTCACGGCTGTCTTCCGTCGCGTTGAGTCCAGTCGTTTCTGTAGCCACGAGGGACCAAGGCCGGGCAAAGGCTCAGTCCCCAGGCTCCGTGGCGCTTTCTCCCACCTCCCGGGGTCCCCCTCGCCAACCCGCTCCGGCATCTCCCCCACTCACTTTCTTCTTCTCAAGACCTCCCATGACTCCACGCTGACCAGAATACGACCACCGCGCGAACTGACAGCGCCACTTCCTCCCTGCCTAGGGCCCCGAGGACCCCCCACGCCGCCGGTCTGTGAGGGCTGCCCAACAAGGTGCCTGAGCGAATCGAAGAAAAAAACAGGCTTTCCTCCTTAAGATTTACAACTAAACCCTCTGAAAAAAATCACTGTGAAGGCTCTCTCTCCCACCTGTGAGCCTATTATGACAGTTTTAATGTTTAAATGAAGGAGTATATTCAGGCACTTCTATAATTGTCTCGATGACGAACGCATGGCGTTTGAGCCCCGTTGCATGTTGGGATGGAGGAGGGCGGAAAGCCTAAAGGCAACGCAGTGCCTTCTGGGATGCAGAGGAGCGTGTACTCTCCGAGGTGCGTGAGCGCGAGTTGCGTTGTCTTGGTAACAGTTGCTAGGCGGCTTCGGAATTTCGCTACCATGGCTGGAAACCCGCCGCCAGGGGCGCAAAGTGAAGCTGTGGGATCGGTTTGCTGCCGGTTAGGTTAGCTGCTGGCCCACCCCATCGGCTTGGCTTTTCCTTTGGTTCATTCGCTGTTATGGAGATAAAATAAAGCAAAAGCAAACGTTTTTCTTGAAGATCTGAGAGGCCACTTGGCATTTTCTGGGCCTTAGTGGTGGGTTAAAAATGACGAAAGGCCAAGCGCAGTTATACAACTCGAAGTATATTTTAAATACGTTTGAGCTTTTAATATGTACACATGAATTTCATATTGTGTTCCTCAAAGGATAATTACAAGATTTATACAAATATTCACACCAAAACATTGTGGCTTGGGAAGTAAAGTTTTTTGTTGTTGTTTTTTCAAACTGTATCCAGCTTTATTAAAGATACTTTTCATAAACAACCATGGTATTTCAGGCAGGACATGGGCAGACAATCGTTAACAGTATACAACAACTTTCACACTCCCTTCTTCAATGGACTACCAAAATCAGAAAGCCACTATAAAAACCCAATGAAGTTTTCATTTGATACTCTGAACAGGTAAAGTTTAGAGTGAGGGCTGACATTTCACATTAAGCATTGTTGTTTAACAACTTTTCACAAGCCGACCCTGACTTTCAGGAAATGAAATGAAAATGGCAGAATTATCAATCTGTAGGTCCACAATCTAAAAATGGAACTGCTGCTCTTTTGAGGGATGCCATCTCAATGGTGACACTATCAAGTCCGGATTGCCTGACATACTGGTAACCAATTTTTCTGGGTCAGATCCCAACAAGTCTCTGGATTTAAGGGAGTCAAGTCTATGCTTAAGGTGGAGAGAGAGAAGAGGACATAAAAACAAATTTGAGTTTTTCCACTCTACAAGGTGTTTGTGCCAAGGTGGCTCATGTGTATCAACATCAAGGGATCCCTCCTCCCAGGAACCAAGAGGAAGTCTCTCAAAACTAGAGGGGAAAAGGTGTTTTTCCCCATGTCAATCCAGCTTTGAAGACGTTCTATTAATAATATATGTCCTTCCCCAAAAAACAACAATGAAGTGTTCTGTGTGCTAACAACATAGCTTAAAAAAAAAAGTAAAACAAAATTCTGCATTTTTATAAAACTTGATAAAAAATAGTATTTCAAACTGTACAGTCACCAGAAGTACACAGTTATCAAAAATGCACACACTTCACTTGGCATCTCCAGCACCTTCAGCTTTCTGTGCCTGGTCTGCTTTGGCATCTCCGTTTTCTGCAGGGTTATTCCCATCCTTGCCAGCATCAGCTTTCCCCTTTTTCCCTTTGGGTACCTTTTCTCCCTTCTTTGCAGGGGCCTTTTTAGGCTTGAGCTCTGGCTTTGGAGGAGCAGGTTTAGCAGATAACCTTGCGGATCTTCCCTGCGGTTCGTCCGTCACCGCGGCTTTATCTCCTTTAGCGGGATCCCCTTCAGCCTTTCTCTTGGGCATGATGGCAACGGCGGCAGAACGTAGACGCTGGACGCGGGGATGCAGCAGCGCGTGAGCTGTAGTTGGTCCGGGGGTCGTTCTCGCCTCTTCTTCACACTGCTCCGGAAGTAAAGTTTTAAAGTTGTTTGATGTTTTCTTCCTTTAGGCCTCCAAACTCGATTTGAAGATTGCCTCAAGTTTTTAAATTTGAGGCCCTTGTCAATGTGACCTGGCCTAAGGTTATGGTCATAGCACTCACCCTTTAGTGGTAAGATACAGGCGTTAAGCACTGGCCAATGCCTGTTTTGAACAATGTGAATTTTATTATCTATTGTGCTTTAAAGCTAAAATAAAACCCAGTGATTCCACAAACAATGAAATATAAAACGAAAACTGGGTAGAGGAAGGTGAGCTGGCAAAGCGTTTCAAGATACTTACCAGAGAGGTGTGAAGAAAAACATGGTATTCACAGTAGAAGACAGAGGAATGTTTCAAAAAGGTTGAGCACAAAAGGGGTAAAGCTGGCAAAGAGAAAGAAGAAAGAGACCACCCAGATCAGAAGCAAATGTTTGGGGGATTCAGAGTGATAAAAGTCCATGACGACTGGAGCATGGAGGGTGTGACTGGACAAAAGAGGAGAGGGATGGATCTGAGAGGGCAGTAGTGGCTGATTCATGAAAGGATCACTGGAGCAAGGCCAGTATTATTATAGGCATGTGACCTGAGCAGCTGCTCACTGCCCTGTACTTAATGCCATGCTCCCTCACTGCCTTGAAATTCTCCTCAATTTTTTAACAAGACATGCTGCATTTTTATTTCTCACTGTCCCTCACAAATCATGTAGCTGGTTCTGAACAGGAGGGACTCTATTTTATTCATATTGATTTTGAGAGATGAGTGGAGGACACAGATCACGGTATCTAGGAAAGTGGTGTACATTCAGGTCTGGAACTCAAAATAGATATCATGTAGGTACCAGATTTTACAGATAAGAGAATTGAGGTTCAGGGAAATGAAGTGACTCACCCCAAGGTCATTCAGCTGCTATGTAGTGGAAAATGGACTTCCATTAGGCAACTCTGCTGCAGATCCTGCTGCTAAAATCACACTTCTCTGTCTAATGAGCTGTGGACATGCCTGGGCACACCGATTAGTTGCCTCCTCTCTGTCTTATGGAAAATGTTGTATAACTCCAGGACCATGCGAGGCAGTTGAATTCCATAAAGGGAAGTGGTTTTTAACCTTAGAGCTGTCCACTCATGGAATGCTTTGTGCAATGCCAAGCTTTGGTCATCATCGTGGTGAATAACCCACACTCTGCAGACAGACACACCTGGCTTTACTTCCAAGCTATGGACAAGCCCCTTTACCTGTAACTCTCTTCCTCATTTGTAAAATGGGGACAACTCCAACTACATAGAGTAGTTATTGATGTAAATATTTTTAAATTATGTTTTAAAATACATAATAGTGGTGCAACCACTTTGGAAGACAGTCTGGCAGTTTCTTACAAAGCTAAATGTGGTCTTACCATTTAATCCAACAATGATACTCCTAGGTATTTACTAAACTGATGTGAATATTAAACGTGCACAAAAAACCTGCATGTGAATTTTTGTAGCAGCTTTATTCAGCTTTATTCATAAATGCCAAAATTTAGATGCAACCAAGATTTCCTTCAATAGGTGAATGGATACACACATTGTGGTATATCCATACAATGGAATATTATTCAGCAATAAAAAGAAATGAGTTATCAAGCCATGAAAATATGTATAAATCCAAAATGCATATTGCTAAGTGAAAGAAACTGGTCTGCAAAAGCTACATATTACAAGATTTCAATTTTATGACAGTCTGGAAAAGGAAAACTATAGACAGTTAAAAGACCAATGGTTGACGGGTTTGATGGTAGAGGAAGGGAAGGCTGACTAGATGAAGGGTTTTTTTTAGGGTAGTGATACTTATGTATAATACTGTACTGGAAGGTTTATGACCCTATGCATTTGTCAAAACCCATGGAATGTCACAGCACAAAGAGTAAATCTTGTATGTAAATTAACAAAAATCACTTAGGAGGTCAGTGGAATCCCAGGATAGAATGCAGAATGTGACAAAACAATCTTAACAGTTTTACAAATGTGTGAAACAACTTTACTAAAGAGAGTAGAAGAAAAAGGTGATGACACAAGTAATCAATTGACCATATATGTTAGGATTTATTTCAAAACATAGTAAGATTTGAAATCAGGAGTGTGAATCTTCAAACTTTGTACTTCCTTTTTAGTATTGTTTTAGTAATTAAGGGCTCCTTGAAATTCCATATGAATTGAGGATAAGATTTTTCACCTTTGCAAAAAAGGCCATTAGAATTTGATAGAGGTTGCAGTAAATCTGTAGATTGCTTTGAGTAGTATTGCCATCTTAACAATAGTAAGTCTTCTAATCTATGAACATGGGATGTCTTTCCATTCATTTAAGTCTTTTTAATTATTATTATTATTTTTAAAGATTTTATTGGGAAATTGGGGGAGGGGAACAACGCTGGAGAATCAGGGAAGGGGAACAGAGAAGTTGCTGTCCTTTTGTTCTTTAGTCTAGTTGTGGAGGACATCGCTTCACTGGCGCATGTTGGTATTATCATTGTGCTCTTCCTGGGTGAGGCAGATCGGTCACCGGCCTCTGGACGGCCGCTCACGGTTGCTTTTAGCAGCTCACACTGGCTGCCGGCCACTCACGGTAGCTCATGGCAGCCCGCTGCAGCAGGAGCTGCAGCCTACGCAGTCGCCGGCGACTCACGGCAGCCCAGCTCCAGGTGAAGCTGTTGTTCACCATCTTAGTTGTAGAGGGCAGTGTCACTGGCCCTCATGTGGGATCCAAACTGGGGCCCTGCTGTTCAGAGCTGGCGTCCCAAGCCAGCTCTTAACCAACGCACCACTCGGCCAGCCCAGGTCTTTTTAAATTTAATTCAGCAATGTTTTACAGTTTTCAGTGTACAAGTCTTTTGCCTCCTTGGTTAAGTTTATCCCTAGGTATTTTATTATTTTACATACTATTGTAAATAAAATTGTTTTCTTAATTTCCTTCTATATTGTTCTCTGCTGAGACCCTGTTTCCCCACAGGATCATGAAAAAGAAATGCTATGGGGATCATGGGAGAGAAGTAGAGTAAAATGCTTTGGAAACCATAAAGTGCTGAAAAATTAAGGTGTTAGGATTATTACTGGGGTGATAATAATGAAGAATGAAGCCTCTAGACCTGCATCATCTAATATGGTAGCCACAAGCCGCATGTGACTATTTAAATTTAAAATAAAACCAGTTTTTTCTTCCGGTTAGATGGTGGGATAGACAGATGCTGTGCCGAATGCCTCCCAGGATCACACCAAAATTACAAATAATTTATACAACATTCAACCTCGGATGTTCCCTGTACACTAGATGAACAGAACCTCTAAATGAAGGACTTAAAGAGGAGGTCATGTCAAGTCTGGTAGGAGGGGCAGAGACGAGAGAGGGTGAACACTGTGAGGGACACCTCAGTGGTGGGGAGGCTTCTCCGGTTGACGGCGAGACCCTCCGGCCCCACACGGCACTCACCAGCCCAGAGTTACTTTGCTGGGAAGAGGAGTTCTACGATAGCTGGAAGTAGAAAAGAGTGAGGACTTTCTTTGCTCAACTCGGTGAGGCTGAGGGCAGCTGGAGAACCAGTGGAGCCAGCAAACGGACTCTCGTTGGTGAGCACTCACCCGGTTCCTGGTGGAGGGAGTAGCTCTGTAAGCGGGGTCCAGGAGCCTGCGGGTAGGACTGAACTAAGCGTCTTTGGCGCAGGAGCTGGAGGTTTTGGGACCATCGTTCCCCTGGTGTGGAACTTGCACACGAGTAGTGTACAGGAAGGTGCCATTTTTTCAGGGATGGGTCTTCCCACAGAGGCTCAGGTCTGGGATCACATTGGTCTGCTGGAATTGATGTAAGAGTGTGTGTGCCTTGGATCCCCGCCCTCCACACTGCTTGTGTTGCATAACCAGGGAAATGCCTGGCAGGCGCGCTCCAGCTCCAACAGGCTGCTTATTGAGACCTGGGAGAGTGCAACTCAACTTAGGTCCCCTCTTTCCGCACTGCATGTGCAGAGTTGCCTGGGTGGCGATTGGCTGTCGGGCTGCTCAGCCTGATCTGCGAGCAGCTGATTGGGACAGGCTGAGACTGGGAGTTTTCCTGGGAATGTAGGGCTGTGAGCTGTGCCACAGGCCACAGAGGGTTTTTTGCAGCAGCAGACAGCCCACAACAACCTGTGAGGATTTTTGGTGGTGAGCACGGTTCCAGAGTACACAGCAGCTAATTGCGGGAAGCTCACTTCAAGTCTAGAGAGAAGTCAGTGCATGGCGCACTGAACCCTTCCCCGCAACAGCTGGTGCTGAGTCGCCCAGAGTCTCTCTATTGCTGAGCAAGTGGTCTGCAGATTAAAGCGGGCGGAGAGCCCCCCACTTTTTTTTTTTACTTTTTTTTCTTTTTCCTTTTTTCCCCTCTTTTTCTCTTTTTACTTTTTCTTTTTTTTTCTTTCTAGGTGATCCAATACATCGAAGCAATCACAGAGCGACAGCCAGAATGAAAAAACAAAGAAACATGTCCCAAGTAAAAGATCAGAAGAAACCTCAAGAAATGGAACTAAATGAAACAAAGGTATCCAACCTTTCAGAGACAGACTTTAGAACACTGATGATAAGAATGTTTAAGGAACTTAGGGAGGACATAAAGAAGGATACAGAAATCATAAAAAGCAACCAGTTAGGACTAAAGAATACAATAACTGAAATGAAGAACATACTCAAAGGAATCACCAGTAGATTAGGTGAAGCAGAGGATCAGATCAGTGATTTAGAAGACAAAATAGCAGAAATCACCCAGCTGGAACAACAAAAAGAAAAAAGAATAAAAAACAATGAACATAGTTTAAGAGACCTGTGGGACAACATCAAGAGCAACAACATTCACATCATAGGAATACCAGAAGGAGAAGAGAAGAAGCAAGGGATTGAGAATGTATTTGAAGAAATCATGACTGAAAACTTCCCTACCCTGGTGAAGGAAATCGACATACAAGCCCAGGAAGTGCAGAGAGTTCCAAACAAGCTGAACCCAAACAGGTCTACACCAAGACACATCATAGTTAAAATGGCAAAGGTTAAAGACAAAGACAGAATCCTAAAAGCAGCAAGAGAAAGACAGCAGGTTACATACAAAGGAACTCCTATAAGACTAACAGCTGACTTTTCTATACAAACTCTGCAGGCCAGAGGGAGTGGCAGAAAATATTCAAAGTTACGAAAAATAAAGGCCTACAACCAAGACTGTTCTACCCAGCACGGCTATCACTTAAAATTGAAGGAGAGATAAAGAGCTTCTCAGAAAAGAATAAGCTTAAGGAATTCA
>NW_017731425.1:1413844-1416256 GCF_001890085.2 Hipposideros armiger | reverse complement strand
ACATGCTACTAAATAGTGAGTGGGTAAAAAATGAGATCAAGGAAGAAATCAAAAGCTATCTCAAGACAAACGAAAATGAAAACACAACAACTCAAAATCTATGGGCTGCAGCGAAAGCAGTCCTAAGAGGAAAATTCATAGCAATGCAGGCCTATCTAAAGAAACAAGAACAATCTCATACCAACAGACTATATTTACACCTAAGGGAACTGGAGAAAGAACAACAAAACAAGCCCGAAGAGAGTACAAGAAGGAAATAATAAAGACCAGAGCAGAAATAAATGAAATAGAGACCAAAAAACAATACAAAAGATCAATGAAACCAAGAGCTGGTTTTTTTGAAAGATAAACAAAATCGACAAACCCTTAGCCAGACTCATCAATAAAAAGAGAGAGATGACCCAAATTAATAAAATCAGAAATGAAAGAGGAGAAGTGACAACAGATGCCACAGAAATACAGGAAATTGTAAGAAAATACTACAAGCAACTATATGCCAACAAAGTTGATAATCTGGAAAAAATGGATAAATTTCTAGAAGCATACAATCTACCAAGTCTGAACCAAGAAGAAACAGAAAGTCTGAACAGACTGATTACTACCAAAGACATTAAGTCAGTAACAAACAAACTTCCAACAAACAAAAATCCTGGACCAGATGGCTTCACAGGTGAATTTCACAAAACATTAAAAAAAGAATTAATACCTATTCTCCTTAAACTATTCCAAAAAAATACAGAAGGAGGGAAGGCTCCCAAGCACATTTTATGAGGCCACTATTACTCTAATCCCAAAATCAGACAAAGATATTACAAAAAAGGAAAACTACAGGCCAATATCCCTAATGAATATAGATGCAAAAATCCTCAACAAAATACTAGCAAACCGAATTCAGCGTCACATTAAAAAGATCATACACCACGATCAAGTGGAATTCATTCCTGGTATGCAAGTTTGGTTAAATATCCACAAATCAATTAACATAATACATTACATTAACAAAGTGAAAAATAAAAATCATATGATCATATCAATAGATGCAGAAAAAGCATTTGACAAAATCCAGCAGCCATTTATGATAAAAACTCTTAGCAAAGTGGGAATAGTGGGATCATATCTCAACATAATAAAGTCCACATATGATAAGCCCACAGCAAACATCGTACTCAATGGAGAAAGTCTAAAAGCTTTCCCCTTAAAATCAGGAACAAGACAAGGCGGCCCACTTTCACCACTTCTGTTCAACATAGTCCTGGAAGCTCTGGCCACAGCAATCAGACAAGAAAATGAAATAAAAGGCATCCAAATTGGAAAGGAGGAAGTAAAATTGTCATTATATGCAGATGACATGATACTATATANAAAAGGGCTTTTTTAAACAGAAGAAAGGGGAAAACAAGCTAACCCAGGAAGATCCAAAATACAAATAACAAAATGGCAATAAATATGCACCTATCAATAATCACTTTAAATGTGAATTGATTAAATGCTCCAATCAAAAGACACAGAGTGACTGGGTGGATAAGAAAACAGGACCCATGCATATGCTGTTTACAAGAGACTCATCTCAGATCAAAAGACACACAGAACAGACTGAAAGTAAAGGGATGGAATAAGATATTTCACACAAATGGAAATGAGAAAAAAGCTGGAGTAGCAATACTTATTTCAGACTAACTAGATTTTAAAATGAAGACTACAATAAAAGACAAAGAAGGACACTACATAATAATAAAAGGATCGATTCAACAAGAGGACATAACCCTAGTAAACATCTATGCACCCAACATAGTAGCTTCTAAATATATAAAACGGATTTTGACAGACATAAAGACAGAGATCAACAACAACACTATCGTAGTAGGGGACTTCAACAACCCGTTGTCACCAATGGACAGATCTTCCAGACAGAAAATCAACATGGAAACAGTGGCCTTAAATGACACTTTAGACCAGCTGTATTTAATTGATATTTTTAGAGCATTTCACCCCAAAGCAACAGAATGTACCATATTTCCCCATGTATAAGATGCTCCCATGTATAAGACGCACCTTAATTTTGGGGCCCAAAATTTGAAAAAATAATGTATTACATAAAGTTATTGAACTCAAGTTTTATTCATAAAATTCATACAACTCCTCATCACTGTCAAAACTTTCAACCATTAGCTTGTCCTCATCTGTGTCTAATGATGAATCACTGTCTTCATACATTGCCTCATCCTCAGTGGGAAATGCAAGTAAAAAAATCTACAACCACTGTATAAGATGTACCCAGTTGTTAGACCCCAAATTTTTCAAAAAAGTATGTGTCTTATACATGGGGAAATATGGTACATTCTTCTCAAGTGCACATGGAACATTTTCCAAGATAGACCACATGTTAGGACACAAAACCAGTCTCAATAAATT
>NW_017731425.1:1404554-1411399 GCF_001890085.2 Hipposideros armiger | reverse complement strand
TGGCCAACAGGCATATGAAAAAATGTTCAACCTCACTAATCATTAGAGAAATGCAAATAAAAACCACAATGAGATACCACTTCACTCTGGTCAGAATGGCTATCATCAATAAATCAACAAACAACAAGTGCTGATGAGGCTGTGGAGAAAAGGGAACCCTGGTGCACTGTTGGTGGGACTGCAGATTGGTGCAGCTATTATGGATATCAGTATGGAGGTATCTCAAAAAACTGGAAATGGAACTACTGTATGACACAGCAATTCCACTTTTGGGTATCTATCCAGAGAAACCCAAGACGCTAATTCAAAATAATATATGCACCCCTGTGTTTATTGCAGCACAATTTACAATAGCCAAGACTTGGAAACAACCAAAATGCCCATTGGTAGATGACTGGATTAAGAAACTGTGGTACATTTATACAATGGAGTATTACTCCGCTATAAAGAAGAATGAAATCGTACCATTTGGGACGATATGGATGGACTTAGAGACTATCATGTTAAGTGAAATAAGTCAGTCGGAGAAAGGCAAATACCATATGACTTCACTTATATGTGAAATCTAAAAAACTGAATGAACGAGCAAAGTAAACAGAAATGGTCTCAGAGATGTAGAGAAATAACTGATGGTTGCTAGTTGGGAGGGGGGTGGAGATGAGGGAGAAAGGGAAGGGATTAGACAGCATAAATAAGTAACTACAATATTGCCACTGGGATATGAAAGACAGTCTGAGGAATATAATTAATAATGTTGTAAATATTTTATAGGGTGTCAGATGGTCAGATGTCTTGTTAGGGAGACCGCATCATAGATGGGGTACAGGCTTGATCACTGCACTGTACACCTGAAGCTGATGTTGTATAATATTGTATGTCAACTGTAAGTGAATATATATAGTCATGGGACGTGGAGTATAGTGTGAGAGTGGAATCATGGGAATTGTAATAGATATGTATGATATTGGGGGGGGAGTGGGGCGGTGGATTGGGGGAGGGGGGTTGTTACTTCGAGGGGTAAAAAATATAACTATTGCACTGTGTTGTATAGCTGAAACTAATTTTTTTAAATGTGTATTTCACAATAAAAAATAATTTAAAATACATTAATTAATTAAATTAAATTAAACCAAATAAAAATTAAATCCCTCGGGGCCGGCCAAGTGGCTCAGTTGGTTAACAGCTCACTCAAGAGTGTGAGAGCTCTGAGCAACAGTGGTTCGATGCCCGGCCTGAGCTGAGCTGCCACTGAGTTGCCAACAGGTGGCAGGATGGCTCAGTTAGTAAAAAAAAAAAAAAAAAATTAAATCCCTCAATCACAGTAGCCACATTTCGAGGGAAGAGTAAGTCACATAACCCCCTCCACACACACACACACACACACACACACACACACAGCAGCAGCAACAACAACACCCCTTACCCCATAACAGGTATCCTCCTCATGATCTCTCCTGGGTGCCAGGCCAAAATCTAGGGCTGACATTAGGAAAGGAGGTTATACAAGAGAACTGGATTCATTAGTATCCATGGGAATGATATCCCTTTTCCCCTGTCTCCAAAGTAATAGGTCAGGTGGTCCAACAAGAGTGATGCTTAACATCTATAACAAAAAGAAGGTAAGAAGGGATGAGCAGAAGCCTCAGGGCAATTGCCTCTATAAAATGTCATGATTCTTTGCTTGGTTCTAAGACCCAAAGCAATTTTCAGATGTATTGCAGAACCCATTGACTGAAGAGGTGCCCAGGTCAACAGGAGACAGGATTCTTCAGTACCATGACACATAAAAATTATAATGATTTCCCTCAGTCCCTCCCAAAAGGGACCTGTGCCCATTTACTCAGGTGGCTACACACTGGGGAAATGGAAATACCCAGACATTTGGAGAAATATTGGACAAACCGTCTGATATGACATTGATACTCACAGACCCAATAGTCATCTTGGCCTTCCTATTAGAGCAGGGGCTTACAGGAGCCAGGTAAAAAATGGAGTCCTAGCTCTAGTCTAGCTCCCAGTGGGCCCACTGGGTCTGAAGACCCACCCAGTAGTCATTTCCCAAGCCATGAGCATATAGCTGGCATTGACATACTAGTCAGGAGTAAGCCCATATTTGTCCCATGGAATGTAGGGTAAAAGATGTTGTAGTTGGGAAGATCAAATAGAAACTTCTGAAATTGTCCTCTGCCCCAGCCAAGATGGTAAATCAAAACCAATATTGAATAATTAAAATATAGGCTACAGACTGGGAAAAAATATTTCCAAATAACATATCTGATAAAGGTCTTGTATCCAGAACTCTTAAAACAATAAGAAAATAGGCAAATGCTTTGAAGACACTTTTCAGATGGCAAATAAGCACCTGAAAGTGTGCTCAACATCATTAGTCATTTTAAATTATAACTTCAAATAAAACCACAATGAGCTATCACTACACACCAATTAGAATGGATGAAATTCAAAAGACTGACCATATCAAGTGTTGGTGAGGATATGGATCAACTAGAACTAATACACTACTGATAGAATGTAAAATCCACCACCTTGGAAAACAATTGGGTAGTTTCTTTAAAATTATATACATATATATTCATTTACTTAGATATATTAATATATATATATATGTATTTTTTATAAATACAAATTAATTTATAAATACATATAAATTATATATAATTTATAAATACATATATATTGATATTTATATATACTCAGTCACTCCATTCTCAGGTGTTTACCAAAATAAATGATAGCATATGTTCACACAAAGACTCGTATATGAATGTTCTTGACAGCTTTATTAGTAATAGCCAAAAAGTAGAAATAACCCAGACGTCCATCAATAAGTGAGTGGAGAGACAAATTGTGGTATATCCACACAATGGACTATTACTCAGCAATAAAATTAAGAAATAAACTATTGATACATCAGGCAACATGGATAAATCTCAAAACAATTATGCTGGATGATGGAAGCCAGACAAAACATTACATCCTGAATTATTCCATTTATATAAAGTCCTGGAAAGTGTAACTTACAGTGGTAGAAAATAGATCAATGGTTGCCTAGAAATGGGGGAGGTGTAGGGCAAGAGGGAGGCATTGCAAAGGGACAGGAACAAACTTTTCAAGGTTATGGATGTGTTCATTATCTTGATTGTGGTAAAGGTTTCAAAGTTGTATACACTTGTCAAAACGCATTAAAGGATACCCTTTAAATATGTACAGTTTACTGTATGCTAATTTTACCTCAGTGACGCTACAATGAAAAGTTTTCAGAAATCACTGTTGCATCTGGAAGCAGGAGAGAGGGAAGGATGGAAGAGATTAGTGCCACTATTAAAGTCCTAAAGGGTGCAGAGGTGGTAGTCTCCATCACATCTCTGTTTAATTCATCAGTCTGGCCTTTGCAGAAACTGGATTGATTCTGGAGAATGACTGTAGACTACTGTAGACTCAACCAAGCAGTAGCCCTGATCACAGTTGCTGTGGGAATGGTATCATTAGAGGAGATTAATAAAGCTTGAGGTATGTGGTGTGCTGCCATTGATTTAGCAATACTGCATTCTTTTCCATTCTGCTTAGAAAAGAGGATGCAAAACAGTTCTCATTTTCATGGAACTGACAAAAATATTCATTTAGAGTTTTACACCTGGGCTATGTTAATTCTCCTCTCCTCTGTCATAATATAGTCTGAAAAGATCTGGATCACGTGGATAGCCCACAGAACATCACACTGATTTGTTAGACTGATATGCTGATCAGTCAAGACAAGTAAAGAAAGAGCTCTGGCTGCAGGCAAACTGCATGCCTTTTGATCCAGCTGACCCTGTGGTTTTGGAGTCAGTGGTTGGGAAGATGTGGTATGGAGGTTATGGCAAGCCCCAGTGGGAGAATCACAATGCAGGCCTCTGGAATTCTGGGGCCAGGTCATGCCATCCACTGCAGAGAATTACATACTATTTGAGAAAAAGTGCCTGAGTTGGCCCTGGTGCCTGGCAGAGACAGCATCTCTTCAAAGGGCAAATAATGTCCTAGTATTATTTTTTAAAATAATTTTAAACTCACAGACCACACTTTGAGAACTCTCTCTCTCTGGGTTATGGGACTAACAACTTCCTTTTTCTTTTTTTCCTTCTCCTCTTCTTTCTCCCCACCCTCTTCCACCTCTTCTCTCTTCCTTTTCCTTCTCATTCTCTTCTTTTTCCTCCTCCTTTTTCCTTAACAAATCTGCATTTTCTAAATTTTTTGTGCAATCAACAAGTGTTACTTATGTACTTTTTCAAGATTAATTATGAATATTTTTCTAAATTAAATGGGCTCTAAAGTAATAATTTTGTATGTTTACATATTTGATTAATGAAATGGATGTTCCATATGTAGCCATGCAGTTGTATATTTGTTGTATCCATTCGTGTCAGGCCACCTTCATGCAATTGTATTTTTCTCTTTTGGATTTTTTTTTAAATTTTATTGGGGAATTGGGGAAGGGGAACAGTGTTGGGGAATTGGGGAAGGGGAACAGCCAAGTTGTTGTCCTTCATCTTAGCTGTGGAGGGTGCAGCTAGCTCAGCTCCAAGTCCAGTTGCCATCTGGCCACCCATCAGCAGGTCACGGCCACTCAGATCAAGGTGCCATGTTCAATCTTAGTTGCGGGTGGGTGTAGCCCACCATCCCATGTGGGAGTCGAACCGGAAACCTTGTTGTCAGGAGCATGTGCTCTCACCAGCTGAGCCATCCTGTCACCTGTTGGCAGCGCAGCAGCAGCTCAGCTCAGGCGCAGCATCACTGGCCCATGTGGGAATCGAACTCGTGACCCTGTTGCTCAGAGCTCATGCTCTTAACCAACTGAGCCACTCAGCTGGCCCTGGATTCTTTCTTTTGGCTATGTCCTAGCCCAGTCAGCTTAAGACTCCGCAGGAACAAACCCTTAGGTTGACTTTCAGCTTTGTTGACCCATTGCAATATGGGAAATTGCCCAGCAGGGGAACTGTGGGGGTCTGACCATACAAAGGGAAAGGTTATTAAAGTTTTGGGGGAAGGGTGAGGTTAGATGAACTGGAAACCAAGCTGTGTTTTATTGGCTCAATGCAAGGCAGGACTGCATGAGAAGGGTCAACTTCAGATCTAGACATCAAAGTGGACCCAGAGCCCTGTTCCCTTGGAAACTACAAAGTTAAGATAGGTGTGGAATGTTGCTGAGTCCGGAAGCTTTGTTTGTATCTGAAGCTGCTTCTCCATGCCACAGTGACTTAGCTCCTCCGGGCATGTCTTTTTGTTTTGTTTTGTTTTGTTTGTTTGTTTGTTTGTTTGTTTTTTAAGATTTTTATTGGTGAATTGGGGGGATGGGAACAGTGCTGGGGAATTGGGGGAAGGGGGACAGACAAGTTGCTCTCATTTTGTTCTTCAGTCTAGTTGTGGAGGATGTTGCTTCACTGGCCCAAGTTGGCACCATCATTGCGCTCTTCCCGGGCGAGGCAGATCAGTCGCCGGCTTCTGGACGGCCGCTCACTGCGGCTGCTGGCCGCTCACGCTGGCTGCTGGCTACACACGGTAGCCCATGGCAACCCACTGCCACAGGGACTGCAGCCCACGCCGTCGCCGGCGACTCACGGCAGCCCAGCTCCAGGTTGAGCTGTTGTTCAGCATCTTAGCTGTGGAGGGCAGTGTCACTGGCCCTCATGTGGGATCCGAACCAGGGCCCTCTGGCATCCCAAGCGAGTTCTTAACCATCGCGCCACTCGGCCGGCCCCTGTTTTGTTTTGTTTTAATTGGGGAATTGGGGGAGGGGAACATGTTGCTGTCCTTTTGTTCTTCAGTCTAGTTGTGGAGGACATGGCTTCACTGACCCATGTTGGTATTATCATTGTGCTCTTCCTGGGTGAGGCAGTTTCTCACCTGCCATTGAACAGCTGCTCACGGTGGCTCTTGGCAGCTCACCCTGGCTGTCGGCTGCTCACGCGGGCTGCCAGTCACTCACAGTAGCTTATGGCAGCCCGCTGCAGTTTCACTGCAGCCTATGCCAGCTCTGGCGACTCACAGCAGCCCAGCTCCAGGTGGAGCTGTTGTTCACCATCTTAGCTGTAGAGGGTGCAGCGTCACTGGCCCTAATGTGGGATCTGAACCGGGGCCCTGCTGCTCAGAGCTGTTGTCTTAAGCCAACTCTTAGCCAACATGCCACTCGGCCGGTCCTCCAGGCATGTTTTCATTCTTAGTAAAATGATTTCAAACAGCAAATTCTGATTGTTTATGATTTTAGGGGGAAAAAGGAAATCTTAGTAAAAAAGTAATAGTCATTCCAAGAACATGGTTATTGGGACACTTTACAGCTGTAACTTGACCTTGGGAGAAGTAATGCTTCCTGTTAACATTGCAGCTGGGTTTATCGGTGCCCCTGTTCTGATACATGGGCAGGCAGAATTTATTTGCTTGTTCCAAGCTAATTTTTACTTTCTCAGCTATAGTCTCCCAAATAGAAATCCCGAACCAAATGATTTAGTCATCTTTCTCTTTTACTTTCTCTGACCATATTACCTAAACAGCCCAGCTCCACCCTCAAACAGTTATTCTGTTGGTGCAAAAGTAATTGTGTTTTTTGCAATTATTTTTAATCTGTTAAACCGCAATGACTTTTTTTTTTTTTTTTTTTTTTTTTTTCATTGCAGAAACAAGCTTCCATAGATTTTTATGCCTGTTTATCAGGAGAAAGTCGTAAGTCTGAGCATCATAGATAAATAAATATGGGATCTCCTTCAAACAACATCAGAAGCTTTCAGTATCTTTTTGGTTTTCCATTTGTATTAGCCCAGGGGTTCTCAACTCTGGCCCTCAAGGTCCACTTTCCT
>NW_017731425.1:1391898-1404529 GCF_001890085.2 Hipposideros armiger | reverse complement strand
TTTTTAGCTGAGCCATCCTGCTACCTATTGGCAGCTCAGTGGCTGCTCAGCTCGGGCTGGACTCGAACCGCTGTTGCTCAGAACTCAAACTCTTGAGCAAGCTCTTAACCAACTGAGCCACTCGGCCAGCCTTACAAACTGCAATTACTTTTGTACCAACCTAATATTTCTAACGGCTATGGGTAATGTACCTTGTACCCACTGGTCATGAAAGTATCTTCAAATCCTCAGGGATCAGAGGTGACCCTCCCAAAGGAAACTGCTTCTCATCAGAGGCCAGGTAATGAGGAGTCTCTCCACTATGGCCACCTCTTCCAGGCTGCCTTCCTAGAGGTTTCAGGAACCAGCATCACCACCACCCACCACAGGAAGGGTGTTGGGGGGCCAGGGAAGTCCTGTCCCAGACCACGGCTCCATTGCCCACAAATTGCTGAGGCTCCTCTGGAGTTATGAACCAGAGGATCTGCAGAAGTTGGGCTTCCTTCCTTCTCCAGACCTGGATGGGCCACACCCAGCCTTCCTGCACTGGACAGTCTAATTTTAAACTTACAAAGTACTTCCGTAAACAGTTGCATATCTCTGTATAGTCTTATGCTGTTTAACCATGGGGATACATGCTGAGAAATGCATCATAGGTGATTTCGTTCTTGTGTGAACATCATAAAGTGGCTTACACAAACCTTGATGGTAGAGCCTACTACACACCTAGGCTGCTTGTTATAGCCTATTGCTCCTATGTTACTGTACTGAATACTGTAGGCAATTGCAATATAAGGTAAGTATTTTATACAAATATTTAAACATATCTAAACAAAGAAAAGATACAGTAAAAATACAGTATAAAAGATTAAAAAATGGTACACCTGTACAGGGAGGGCACTTACCATGAGGGGAGCTTACAGAACTGGAAGTTGCTCTGGGTGAGTCAGTGAGTGAGTGGGGAGTGAATGTGAAGACTTAGGACATTAATGTTCACTGCTGTAACTTTGTAAACACAGTACACTTAGGCTACACTAAATTTATAAAAAATATTTTCCTGAGGCTGCTAGTTAGGTCAGTTGGTTAGAGTGCAGTGTTCGCAACACCAAGGTTGCCGGTTCGATCCCCACATGGGTCGCTGAGCTGCACCCTCCATAACCAGATTGAAGACAACTACTCGACTTAGAGCTGATGGGTCCTAGAAAAACACACTGTTCCCAAATAAATAAATAAATAAATAAATAAATAAATAAATAAATATTTTCCTCTCTTCAATAATAAATTAACCTTAGCTCACTGTAACATTTTTACTTTATAAACTTCAATTTTTTTAACTTTTTGACTTTTTTTTAATAACACTTAGCTTAAGATACAAATAAATTGTAAACCTGTACAAAAATATTTGCTTTTTTTTTTTTTAAGATTTTATTGAGGAATTGGGGAAGGCAAACAGCCAAGTTGTTGTCCTTCAATCTTAGCTGTGGAGGGTGCAGCTAGCTCAGTTCCAGGTCCAGTCGCCATCCGGCCGCCCAGCTCAAGGTGCCATGTTCAATCTTAGTTGCCAGTGGGCATAGCCCACCATCCCAGGTGGGAGTCAAACCGGAAGTCTTGTTGCTAAGAGTGCACACTCTAACCACTGAGCCATCCGGCTGCCCATCGGCAGCTCAGGGAGCTCAGCTCGGGCATAGCTCACTGGCCCATGTGGGATTCAAACCGGCGACCCTGTTGCTCAGAGCTCCCACTCTTAGCCAACTAAACCACTCGGCTGGCCAATATTTGCTTTCTTTATATTCTTATAGGCTCTTTTTCTATTAAAAATTTTTTTTTTACTTTTTAATCTCTTTGGTTGAAAACTAAGACACAAATACACACATGAGCCTAGGCCTCCACAGGGTCAGTTTCATCAGTATCACTGTCTTCAACCTCTACATCTTTTTCGTCCCACTGGAAGGTCTCCAGGAGAAATAACACACATGGAGCTGTCATTTCCTATAATAACAACGCCTTCTTCTGGAATACTTCCTGAAGGACCTGCCTGAGGCTCTTCTTGAGGAGGTTTAACTCTTATCAGAAATATGTCCATGGTGGTTTGCTTGGTTTGTGTCTTTTTCATCATAGATTTGCTTGTAAGCAGATAATGCACCATGAACATTTCTCTCTATTAATGAAAACTTTTCAGTGTTGGGGGTCCATGTTTTCAAACTTTTTAAGGAGCTTGTTGGGGTCTGAAAAGCTTTTGCTAAACCCTTCACTGTGAATTTTCTTGGGTGTTCTTTTTCTTCTGAAGTTTCCTTTTCTCTAACTCTTTTTCAGTTATGCATTCCTGTTCTAGTTCTAACAACCTCTCACTAGTCAGTTCCTGGGGAACCACCTCTAGGAACGCCCAGTGCCATCCTCATCCACACCCAGGTTAAAGTTGTTTGCCATCTCAACCACAGCTTTGTTGATTTTTGCAACATTTGCGCTATGACATTATGATGGCTATAACACCATTACGTAATAGGCATTTTTCAGATCCATTATAATCTTATGAGACCACCATCATATATGCACCATTGACCTAAATGTCGTTCTGTGGTGTATAACTATATTTATCTATATCAAGAGCTTGACTTGTAATAAGTCAGGTACAGAAACAGATTATCTTGAAAGATTGATTGCCATAAAATGATTGCAATATAAAGTTTATTTGGAAATGATGAGAGGTGTTTTAAGGTCTTAACATCTTCACGAGTTGAGCTGGAAGGGAGCTTAGTTAGATGATTTTGTTCAACTCTCTCATCTCACACAGAAGAAACTATTTCAAATTCGGAGAGGTTAAGTGACCTGGCCAAGGTTACACAGCACCACCAGAGTTAACTCTTATACATTGATTCTCCTGTGGGGCCGGTCAGATAAGGAATCCTTTGCCTCTCTCCTTGCAGAGATTTTTCTAGGTTACTTTTCTAGTCCTGACAAGTAACCCTGCTACTCATGGCTTTGTGTCTCAAGTGATTAAATCCAGTTCCTTAACTTATTTTGTCTCCAGGAGGCTCCCAGCTTTCTGGTTGGTTAAGAAAACTAGCCTGTTTGTTTCAAGTACAGCCAGCCCCACCCCTCTGGGCAGGAGGACAACAGCTGACTAAAGCAGCCTCCCTCATGTGACCACTGCAGCTCCTGGTTCCACTCCCTGTCCCAGGCCAGGGTTGGTACTTCAAGGGGCCCCTTCTGTGAGAGGCAACAGGTAGGCACCCCAGCACTGCCTGTGCACCACTGGAATAGCTATGAAGATACCAGACAGGCGCAGTTAGACCGTCTTGGACAGATCTGGTGGCGGGCTCTTTAGGCAGTGGGACAGAATGTGGCTGGCCTCAAGATCACACCATCTCTATGTGCCCTCCCCTTCCCCTTGCTCCCTACCACCAGGAAAGCTGCTCTGCCCTTCCTTCCTCTGGTCTTTGGCCTTCCCTTCCCCTCAGCTACAGACTGTTTCCCCCTTTTCTCTTTGCTGACTTAGCAGCGTGCAGCCAGGCGTGGAGAGATTAATCAGTGACAGAAAGCTGCCTGTTTCGGAGCAGTGATCAGCTGTGGTCAGGAGAGCCTCTGCAAGGCCAGCCCTAGGAGTCTGTCCATCTTCCCACCGGCTGCTCATTCTCCTGCTGCTGCCATGGGGCACCTTGGGACCCTCCTCTTCCTGCTGGGGGCCCTGGGGGCTCTCGCTGACATCTGCAGTAAGTAACCATAGCTACTCTGTGCCTCTTTCTTTCTGGGTCCTTAGGAGGGAGGACCATCTTGACCAATCCCCTCATTACACAGCTGGGGAAACTGAGGCTCTGGTGTGGGGGCAGATACAACTTATCTGCTCCGTTGGGCTCGCGCAGCAGTTTGGGCTTAGCTCGACCTCAGTGTTTAAGCACTTTGTATGTCTGACTCCCCACCAGACACAGTTGCCTCCATGAATTCGGTTATTTGTTCATTTATTCATTCAAAGCACACTGATTGAGGCTGCTCTGTGATAAGTGCAGTGTTAAGCTTTGGAGAAAGAGCAAAGAGCAAGACAGATCCAGTCCCTGCCCTCCTAGAGCTTTCATTGTAGTGAAGGGGACAGACAAGGGAAGCCAAGGGGCAAATCGGTGCTGTGTTTGGGGGCTGTGGTGAGTGCCAAAGGAAGCTAAGCAGGCACAAAGTTCACGGATTCAGGGAGAAAGGATAGCGAAGGATTTCCAAGGACCAGGGGACGACATGGGAACTGAAACATGAAGGAAGAAAAGAAACTGGCAAAGAAAGGAGGGAAAGCTTCCAAGGTAGAGGGAAGTAAGTGTGGAGACCCTGGTGGGGAGATGAGTCCCAGAAGGGTAGGATGGGCATGGTGAGACATTTGCATTATACGAGTATTCCTTGCACAAGGGTCTGGCTGCTCAGACTCTGTGTCTCAGGGCTGTCCCCCAGGGGCCTCTCAGGACCAGCCGGTCAGTCTGAGTGCACAGGCTTGGGCTACCTGGGCACTGGGGCCAGGCAGAAAGCAGAAGCCAGGAAGGGAAGTCTCTGAACCCTGGGCACACGCACCTCTTTTCCCCCCTCCTGTACTCTGCCAACGGCACTATGCTCTGCAATATGCTTTCACCACCAGGGTCTTTTATGATCCTTGGAGAAAGTGAGAGGCAGGTTCAGTCATGTCCAGATGATAGATGAAGCAGTCAAGGGTCAGAGGGGCCAGGTGACCCGCCCAAGGCACTTCAGTTTTCCAGGGCTTTGCCAGACTCAGTTCTCAGAACTCCAGGACAAGGTCTCTGGTACCAGGAGCCTTCGGCCTGTGTTCCACAAGTGCAACCAGACCCCTCAGCCCTTGGCTCTTGGTTCCTGTCTAGACAGTTTCCAGGGGAGACCTGGGACTTGGTCCTCAACCTCACTTGTTGTGAACATTTCAACAGTTGGTCCAGAGGCCTGACCCCATAAGAGTCCCTTCCCTGTGGGGCTTGGAGAGCCCTGGACTGGTGCAGCTCACTGCTGCTGAGCCACTTAGTCTCTCCCAGCCTCATTCCCTGGCCTGAAAAGTGAACTAAGAATGCTCCCTGGCCTTCCTCCTTTGTGTGGTGCCAGGATCCCACGCACCTGCTTTACCAGCTTAAATCTCTGTGAAATTCACAGGGATGTTGCACCAATGTTCGTGCAAGGTGGGCTCCTGTGCTTTGGAATGTCAATGCCAGTCAGTCCTCAGCTGGCAGAGCTGGGTGGCCTTGTGGGCGGGAGGCCCTGGTGGGGAGCTAGCTCACCCAGGGGCCCTTTTATTACCCTGTATGAATCTGCCCGGTTCTTTCATTCTAAGGAGGCTGTTTACAGCTCCTGCTCCTCTTCTTATCACTTCTAACCCCAGGGCTGACTCACCTGCTGGAGGTCAGAGAAGGGTGGGGGCAGGGACTTCCTCGCCAGTTTGAAGAAAAGGGAGAGGGAAAGAGAGGTGCGGAGGGAAAGATATCCAGAGAGACAGGCTGAACCTTGTAGAGACTGAGACAGTGAGAGAGAGAGAGAGGGGAAAGGGAGAGGGAGAGAGGCAGAGAGGGAGAGAGGGAGAGAGGGAGAGAGGGAGAGAGATGAAGGCAGACACACAGAAAGACCCTGAGAGAAAAGGCGAGAAAAGCAACTCCTCCTTACCTCACCCCATCCTACTCTCCCTACCCTCCTGCTCTCATAGCAACAGATATCTGTGATTTGGGGGAAAACAGACATAGATGGTGGACCCAAACCAGGAGAGATGGGGCTTTGTGAGAGGAACCCTGGCCCTCATGCCAGGAGGCCCAGGAGGCACTCTGCCCAGCAGTTTCTTTGCTCAGTCCCCTGGGAGGGCAGCCTGTGCAGCATCCTGGGACAGGGCACAGGAGAGACAGCTAGAGCCCTGCAGTGACCTGGAGGCAGTAAATGGGGAAAAGTCCAAAGTGACTGCAAGGCCTCCTACTCAGCTCAGGTCCCTTCCCTAAGGAAGAAAGTAGATAGAGGTCAGGGGGAGCTGGGAAATATCCCTGAGGCTTCTGCTTTCTGTGTATTTCAGATATTCCCGTATTTTCCCCAAAGCACACAGATACAAATAATAGCTTTGTAGCGATTCACCTCACAATCTCAGGTCCTCTTGTCCTAAACAGAAGTGGCAGGAAAAAGGTTATTTTGAGATCTGCACATAGGAAGTTCACCAGGCAGTCCCAGGTAGCCAGTGGGAAGTGGGCAGTGGGCAGTACTTTAAAACTGTTCCATATGTGGGTTGAAGCTTTTGTAAATGGGTAGAGCAAGTGTTCAGCAGAGCATCAAAGAGCATGGGCTTTGCAGGCAGGCCCATTGGTGGCTCAGCAGTCTCATGTAAGATGTGACATGACTTTGAACTTCTGTTTCCTCTTTTGTGCAAAGCAATGATGACAGTGCCTACCTACGTGATAGGGCTGGCATGAGGACCCAGCGAGGTCTGGTGTGGTGCCCAGGACACACCATGAGGCTTGGCATCCAGTCTCTCTGTTACTCCTGATGGGCAGAGTGTTTGCTTGGCACCAGCTTCCTGTGCCCTCGGCCCACCACCCCTCCCTGGCCTACTCCAACTGCTCTTTTGGGATACCTGCTCTCCCCCTTTTACCCTTTGCCTTTCGTTACAGCCAGATTTTCCCATACAAGTAGGGCGTGTGGTGGGTGGAGGTGGGCCATATTCCCTGAAGAAGGCCCTGGTAAGGTAAAAACAGCTCCTTGCTGGTGGCCTGGTCCTGCGACTTCACTTGGCCTGTTCTCTTTCCTAAGACATACCAGAGGTGGACGGCACGTTGGTGCAGAGGCTGGGCCAGCGCATCTTGCCCTGGATGGACCAGCTCTCCCTGGAGCACCTGAACCCCAGTATCTACGTAGGCCTGCGCCTCTCCAGCCTAGAAGCCGGGGCCAACGAGGCTCTCTATCTGCACAGCCTCAAGCTCAATTACCAGCAGAGCCTCCTGGGGTATTGCCACGCTCTCTCTTCTCCTTTCCCCATGTCTTACTCCACATCCTAAAAGACAGAAGACCTGTGCTCTGGTTTGGGCCTGTCACTGCTTGGTTGGGAGACTTTAGGCAAGTTTCATCTCCTCTGGGCCTGTCTCCATCTGCAGAATGGAGTTGGTTTGACTAGAATGGAGATGCCAATACAGGGCCCCTATGCTCCTGTTACACTCTCCTGTACCTGAGGCAGACATCACTAATCCATGACCACACTCTTCCATACTAAGCCCACAAGCAGCCTCTGACTCTGTGCTCCCTTTCTAGGGGGTTTTGGGGAGGCCTGTTCTGAGGTCCAGTATGGGAATTTAAACGAGAGATAAAGGATCAGGAGTACCGTGGAGCATCTCCTGCTTGGACTCCCTCTTGAGAAGTGTATGCAGGTCAGAGAGAAGAAAGAAAAGGGAGAGTACATGGGCGAAGCATGACCAAAATAGTGGGGCAAGCACAGGTCAGTTGGATGGGAGAACCCTCACAGTTTGTCCTTGAGTTTAATTTTTCATCTTTATGAAATATGTGTGGCACACACCTCACAACCTACATAGCTGGGGTAAGTTCTAGCACATTTTCCCGCTGCAAGGTTTTTTTTCCACTTTGCGGTGTTGGTGGGGGTCGCCCCTAGCCAGGCTTACCTGGGTGGTACTTTCTCCTGGAAGTGCTGTTAACTGGCTTTGTCCTAGGTCTGCCTCCACTGATGACGACAGCGACTACCAGGCCAAGCCCTCCATGGGCCAGCTGGCCCTCTACCTGCTCGCTCTCAGGGCCAACTGTGAGTTTGTTGGTGGCCGCAAGGGGGACAGGCTGGTCTCACAGTTGAAGAGGTTCCTGGAGGATGAGAAGAGGGCCATTGGTAAGCAGATGCAGTCTGCTAGGGGTGGAGAGGGCTCATCAGGTTTCTTGGGTTTTCTCCCCAGGTTTCTTTCCTGCCCTCCATTCTGCCTATCTCACTATCCGCTTAGAGGCTCAGGCCTGTCCCAGTAGCCATCCTTGATCAAGCCTTTCCTGCACCCCACATGCATGCCGCCAACAAGTTCTGCTGCTCAGACACCAAGATTGACTTGACTATCCACCTCTGGGACAATGGCACAGCCTTCTCTCTACTTACTTTTCAGCCTCTCTCTGCTAATCTTCCTGCCTCCTGACTCGACCCAGCACACACAAAGCAAGCATTTTAAATATAAATCTGATCTTTCTGCACTGCTTAAACCCTGCAGGGGCTGCTCACTGCTATGTTCACAGCCTTTAGGCCTAGTCTCTCTGTTCTTTTCTCCTCTCCAGTTCTGCCCACCCACTCGCTGACTTGCCCACTTGCCTGCCCCTCAGTGGGCTCCAGCCGTACTGGCATTCTCTTAGCTTGCAAACCAGGGTCTCCATATATGTTCCCTCTATTTGGAAGGTTTCCCTCCTTTTTAGTTCTCTTCTGCCTCACCTTCCTAGCATCACTGCCTTAGCAACTCCTGCCGTGATGCCCCAACTACTCAGAGACCTCTGTTATATGGCTCCACAGACCTTGGTCCACATCTCAGTTCTAATCGCACTCTCGTGAGTGTGGGTTGTGTTATTGTCAGAGGACCTGGCTGCACTATGCCTGTCCTATTGTCACTGTATTCATACCTCTAAGCACAGCACCTGACACTTAGTGGAAACTCAGCAAGTATGGGTTGAGGGAATAAAGGATTTCATGACCCAAAGGATGGTGTTAGAAATGTATCAGCCATGGGGACCTATGTGCTAACAGGGCTGGTTGCTGGGAGGGGGCAGAGAGGCAACCCCTCAGGCTTGGCATGACACCCCCACCCCTCCATTTTCTGCCTCCAGGGGACAATCACAAGGGTCACCCCCACACCAGCTACTACCAGTATGGCCTGAGCATCCTGGCTCTGTGTGTCCACCAGAAGCGGGTCCATGACAGCGTAGTAGGCAAGCTCCTGTATGCCGTGGAACACGACGACCACCTCCACCGGGGCCACCTCTCTGTGGGTGAGTGGGCCAGACCCTGCGAGGCCAGGCTGGCACTCCTCCAGCCCCAAGCCCCAACTGAAGCCTCCACCTTCTGGCCTCATGCTCACCTTTTCTTGGGCCCCCTCCTTATCGAATCCCTTAGGAGTGAAATGGTGAGGGCTTTTGTGGAGTTTGGCAGCTGTGAGCCAGTGTTGGAGCTGGACTGAGATTCCGAAACCCAGCTCCATGGCACATGCTCATTGTAGGACGCCCTGGACAAGTCATCTGGCCTTTCTGATTCATCTTCTCCCATAAAGTAACCTTCTGCAGCATCTTAATAAATGATGCCTTGTAAGCAAAAGGCTTAGCACAGCGCCTGGAATGGAGAAAGTTCTGGATATATGCTATGATCTTATCATTGTATGAGCTGGGATGCCTGAGACCTGGATCCTGGATCTGTTTCCTCACTGTGTGACCTTGGGCCTGCAGTGGCCTTTCTTGTCATTGTGATTCAAGGTCTCTTCTGGGCCTGGTTCTGTGAGTGAGTGTGTGTGCCTTGCATAGGGTGGGGTAGGATGGCGTAAGGGGGGTGGTTAGGTGCCCAGAGAGAAGGCAGCAGGGCCTCTGCCATCAGGGGGCTTGTTCTGCTTCAGAAGCTTCTAGAAAAACCACTGTGCACACATTAACTCACCTTGGGGCGGGGGTAGGCTTTAAACCCCTAGGGCCCAAGCAGTTCCCTGGACCTGTTAAATCAGACCACCTGGAGGTGAATCCAGATATCGGTTCATTTAAAACTTGCCTGACGATTGATTCCAATGTGCAGGCAGGTTTTAGAATGAGTGGTGTAGGATAAAGTCCTGTTGGGCCTACCTTCTCCAGCCTCTCTCCCCACCTCTAACCAACCATCCCAGTTTGCCTGGGACTAGGGGGTTTGCCAGGACGCTGGACTTACAGTGCCCAAACTGGGGGAGTCCTGGGCAAACTGGGCTGAGTCGGTCCCCCTAGCTGGTGGAAACTTTCTAAAATGCTGATCTGACCATGTCAACCCCTTTCTTCAAGCCCTCCTGTGGCCGCCCATCACCCCTAAGCCTGGGCTGACCCCAGTTGGCTCTGTCCCCTGCAGACACGATGGCCATGGCAGGCTTGGCCTTCACCTGCCTGAAGCGCTCCAACCTCAACCCCGATCAGAGAAACCGGATCACCCTGGCCATCACGACAGCGCAAGAGAAAATCCTGAGGGCCCAGACCCCAGAGGGCCATTTTGGGAATGTATACAGCACCCCTCTTGCGCTACAGGTGGGTGGTCCACCCTGGTGTCTGGTAGGTGGTAGGCCAGTCAAGGACTGAAAGACCTGGCTTCTCCCCACTGGCTGACCCACCTCCTCCTTCTCTACCCCACTCTATCACCAGTTTTTGATGACCTCCCACATGCCTGGGGAGGAGCTGAGCACATCATGCCTCAAAGCAACGACTGCTCTGTTGGCCAGCCTGCAGGATGAGGCCTTCCAGAATGTTCTCATGATTTCCCAGCTGCTGCCTGTCCTGAACCGCAGGAGCTATGTGGATCTCATCTCCCCAGACTGCCTGGCACCAAGAGGTAGCCAAGCCTTTCATGGAACCCTGGCTCTCTTTAATCTGCAGGGTACTCACTGAGGTCTCAGACGCATGGCCCAGGAAGGGGTGGTTGTTTGGTCCTGATTTTCTGAGTCAACAGAGGTTTGTAGGTGTGTGGGGGACACACTGGCAGCTAAGATGCGGTCATGGCTTCTAGAGGCTCACATTGTGGAGAGGGAGATCCCAAATGGAGAGCTCTGGGTGGGCCAGGAATCTCCAGCCCCTTCTGTGATACCCAGTACAGAAATGTTTGGATGGATGAATGGGTAGATGGATGGGTGGATGGATGGATGGATGGATGGATGGATGGATGGATGGATGGGGAGGGACACATTTGCTTAGCTGTTATACATCATAATGAGTCTCAATTAGCATCCTGAATCAGGGCTTCCTCTAAGAGAGGGACTGGACTTGGTGAGTGGGATTTGCCAGTAGAGAAAAGAAGGGAGGGCAGAGCAGAGAAGGGGCAGCAAGAGCAAAGGCACAGAGATGTAAAAACTGAAATTAGGGGGAAGGGTATTGCTAAAGAGTGGGGTGTGAGAGAATGAATGGCAGGCAGAGAATAAAAAGGAGAGGAGGTCCTCAGAGGGAACAAGGGAGTGATATGGGCAAATGTATATTCTAGAAAGAGCCCTCTGGGGTACTATGTGGCAGATAAGTGGGAGGTGGTATACTAGAGTCAGGGAAACCAGTGAGGGGCTTGACCTTGGGCAACTGGGATGTGGGGACTGAGGTTACGGGGTGGGCTCAGATGGCAGCCAGGTTTTGGATGTGTAGGTAGGTGATGATGGTGTTGACTGAGACGAGACCACAGGGAAGAAGGAGGTCCCGATGGTCCACAGTGTCTTTAAGGGAAGAAAAAACTAACACCCAGGCCCCCTGCCCTCACACCAGCTGTCCCTTTTTCTTTCCCCGGCAAAGTCATGTTGGAACCAGCTGTGGAGACCACTTCGCCTAGCCAAGTCCCAGGAGTCATCCATGTCATGCTGAAAGTCCCCAGTGTCTGGCCACCATACAGACACTCCGTCTCTGTCCCTGCCGGGTCCTCGTTGGAAGATGTCCTGCAGAAGGCCCAGGAGCTCGGAGGATTCATGTGAGACCTTCACCTCCCAGCCCTCACCCCACCAACCCCACATCCCTGAAACGGGGTCAAGCCTAAATGAGATGGGAATGATGCTCATGTTGCCAATGGGGAATCTGGTCCAGAAAAGATGAGTGCCTTCCACCATGTCACTTGGACCCCAGGCTTCCTGTCTAGAAATATATGCCTCAGTTTGAGAGGGCCCCAATTTCTGTCCCCAACTGGATTTCCCAGAGGACAGCATCCTGCAGCCAGGGATGGCCCACAGATGGGGCCTTGGGGTTATCTGGGCCCAGGGAATTTCAGGCCAGAGATGTGCAAAGACCCACCCCTTGAAAGGACAAACGTTCTCCCAGAGCCCAGGTTAAGTTACTTCTTTTTTAATATGACTTAGATGTGTACTAATATGTTTACTCTTAAAAGTCCTTTCTGGTCCAAGACAGCTATCAATCCTAAACAACTTGCAAATTAAATACAAGGAAAACTATAAAGCCGATAACATCCAAATAAGGACTATCTATCTGCCAAGTGCAGGGTGAGCCTGATGCTCTCAGCAATCCCTTAGATTGAGCTGCCATCAAATCCAAGTTTGTACAGGCAGCTGTGGCTTCGTTGGCTCTTCCCTGGCCCTGAACACTCTATTCACTACTAAGCCACTGTTCTCTTCCCGGTAGCCTGCAGTGCATACAGCAGTACTGCTGGGGTCCAACACAGTATGGACAGCCACACGCACTGAGCACCTTTGGCAGGTCTCAGTCTAGCAGGCATTGAGCTTATCTAGAACCTGCTGGCATTCATGTTTGGATATTGTCATCAAAATGAAAAAGATAGAATAATCATTTTTGTTCAAGACCTCTGAGAAGACATCAGGGGCACCCATCTGAGAAATAATTATCTTGTTAGTAGGGATGGATGCCTGAACTGGGTTGAGGGGCCAGGCAGGAAGGCCAAGTTCAAGGCACAGGAATGCACAGCAGAGAAAGATGGACTGGAGAGAGAGAGAGAGAGAGAGAGAGAGAGAGAGAGAGAGAGAGA
>NW_017731425.1:1357757-1391858 GCF_001890085.2 Hipposideros armiger | reverse complement strand
GAGAGAGAGAGAGAGAGAGAGAGAGGGAGAGGAGAGAGAAAAACAGAGAAAGAGAGAGAGCTAGACAGGCAGACAGCACTCGGGAAGAAGTGCTCTGAGCAGCCGTGTGGCCCCACAGAGTTAGGGAATGACTGGAGAAAGGGGGCTGCTCCGTGACACCCCATAAAACAATACTTTCCTTTAGCCTAAATCAACCTGAATGGGTTTCTGTTTCTTAAAACAATAAAAAGCCTCCTACTCTAAAACCAAAACCACCAATTAGCCTTTTAGAGAAAGAAGGGACATGACCCATGGAGTTTTAAGAGGATCTTTAGGCTGTGGCATCCAGATGGGTTGGAGAAATGCAAAGTTGGAGTCAAGGAGCTCAGGAAGGGAAGTATGAGTAAGGAGACTTTTGGCGGCAAGGACCAGTGCCCTGGTAATGAGGAGCGTGGTATGTAGATTCAGACAGTAGACTGAGCAACCAGGCCACTGAGACACAGAAACTTCCAGAATCAGAGACCCAGTGCCACCACCAGCTGCCTCTGTCTCTGTCCACCATGTTCCAGCTTCTCTCTGTACACTGGCTTCACCCTCTCTCATTGGACATTGGCATTTTATGTGTGATGCTGGCAACTTCTGATTCTCACCCCTACAACATCAGCCCTCAGAGTGGGCTCAGTGGCTGGGTTGATCATGTAGGTGCCTCTTCCTGCAGGCCATAGTCATGGTCAACACAGAGGGGATGAAGTCCCCTGAAAGGGCAGTGTCAGTGGGGCTGAAGAGGAAGGGTGGAGGTGAGACCCATGATGAGGTGGCTCAGGAAGGGTTTGGCTAGTGCCGGCCCTGAGGATGAGAGCAGGGCTTCCTGGTGTGGGTGAGCTCCACTGCTACCCTTGGGTCGTTGGGAGCAAAAGTCACCTTTTCTCCCTCTTCACCTGTCCCTTTGGTAGGTATGGAACACAGGCCACCTTGTCTGGTCCTTACCTGACCTCTGTGATGGGGAAAGAAGTTGGGGAACGTGAGTTCTGGCAGCTCATCCAAGCCCCTGACACCCCGCTGCAGCAAGGTGAGTCTGGTGGCGGGCCACCTCTGGATGTGTCCCTACCCCATCCCTATTCTAGCAATGAGGCTTCATCAACTTGCCCCAGCTTTCCCCCCTAACTTTCCTGGGCCTCAGCCTAGGTTGATCATTGATGCTCAAGGTTGCACAATTTACTTAACTGAATTCATAAGAAATTTTATGTACATTATTATGACAATGCTAAGAAATCAGATAGGGAAAAAAGAAGAAAATTCAAATCACCCATAATTTGCTACCCAGAAATAACTTCTTTTGATGTATTTTCTTTCTTTCTATCATTTTTAAATATCTAAGTTTGTTGTTTCATTAAAAATGAAGCCATACTCTATAGCAATGCTGTCTGATAGAAATGTGAGCCACATGTGTAATTCTAAATTTTCTAGTTGATGAAACTAATATGAATAATATATCTTATTTAACCCAGTATATCCTAAATAGTATCATTCCAAGATGTAATCAATGTAAAATTATTAATGACATATTTTGCATGCTTTTTTTTTTGTACTAAGATTTTAAGTGCACGTATGGCTAATGGATGGCATATTGGACAGTACAGGTCTATATACTGTTTGCAATTTATTTTTTTGTTCTTAATATATTATAGACATCTTTCTATGTTGGTTTATGTAGATCTTCCCCTTTCTTTGTAATGGCCACATAAAATATGTTAGCTACTAGGGTGTTTTGAGCTGCAAGTAACAGGAAATGCAATGCAAACCAGCTTCCACAATATAACATCAGTTGGCTCGTGTGACAGGTCCAGAGGGAGTGAGGACTTCAGGGCTGGTGTAACATTGGCTCTAGCCAGCTTCCCTGGGACTCCATCCCCCTCTCTTGGTTGGCTTCCTCCTCCAGAGAGGCCTTTCTGTGTCTTCGCAGGGCTACTCTCTTTTATGATTGAGGAAACTTGTCCGAAAACCCAGCAAACTTCTCCTGGTGTCTCAAAGGTGGAATTGGGACACAGGATCATTCCTGGGCCCATTCCTGTTGCTAAGAGGTGGCCCAGGTTCTGCGACCACGTTGGTTAGAGAAAAGGGATCATCACATGACTGGCTTAGGCCAATCCCACTGCCAGCCCACCCCCTGTGGTGGGTGCTGCTCTGCAGGGCGTGGAGTGGGATGGACCTCTAGGGTGTCTCCAGTTTTAACGCTTATGCCCCAACCTTTACGAGCATCCTTGTGCATCAGCCCAGTCACCAGACAGACTCTTAAAGATCATCTGTTCCTGCTCCTACTAGCTGGGACTTCTACTGGGCATTTACAGTGTACTAGGCATTGGGCCAAGTGCTTTATGGAAGGTGGGCACTTTCTGAGGGAGCCCAATAAGAAGCATTGTCTTTCCCTGCCTGGCTTCTGAACAAATTGAGAAATAAAACAAAAGGGTAGCAGATGGAGACCCCAGATCTGGCTTCTTATTGATAAAGGCTGGATTGGAGGATAGAGCCTAGGGAGGGACCCTGCCTGATGGGCTCAGCCAGGAGGCAGACATGGGTGGTTGTGTCCTCTACCTTCTATCCTCTCAGCGCCCCCAGTTCAGCAGGAAGCCCAGTTCCATGAGAAGGAGGGCCCAGTTGTTGATATCTTTATTATCCTCATTTCAGAAATGGGCACATCAGCACTTGCAAAGGCTAAATGATTTGCCCAAAATCCCACCGCTAATGAGTGACAAAGCTGGAGCTCGAACTGGGTGTTATGCTGGAACCCAGGTTGTCTCCAGTGAGAAAAGGCTGGCCCCTCGGAAGACCACTCGTAGTCTAAGTTCTCCCTCCAGACCACACTGAGCAAGGCCCTCTTCCTGACAGCCTCTCAGATACTATGAAGACAGTCACTGTCAGGTGTTGTCAGGGTCTCTGGTTCCTTTTGCCCCTTGTTGGAGATCCATGCTGTCCTGTACCCCTTACCCTCTGTTGTTTCCCCACTGCAAAATGAGCCTGTGGGTTTCAGGGACCCTAGCTCATAGCCGAGCTCAGAGTCTCTGTACTGGCACTGGTTAGTCTCCAGTTTCCCACCACCAAGGTGGGATCTGACAGAACCTAGCCTCAGGGTGGGGGGTCCAGAAGATAAGGCTGGGAGCTGGAACACTGCCCTGTTAACACCCCCTTCCCCACTCAACCTGTTTCCGCAGGTATTGCTGACTACAGACCCAAGGACAGAGAAACCATCGAGCTGAGGCTGGTTAGCTGGTAGCCCCCTGGCTCATCCACCCCAGCAGCTTTGCACAATCCCTGTACTTCCACCCTTCCTCCAGACACCCTTGTAACAGGCACACACCTGACCTTGCTGCCACCTCATGTGCACTTGGAGCAATGTCCCCAGATCACTCCAGCCACCACCCCTGCAAGGCTCCTAAGCCACCATCCACCCAGGAGCAGGGAGCCAAGCACCTTTCCCAGGAAGTCTGTCTGCCTCCATCTGGCCCAGTCTGGCCCCACAGGCATCCTGTGAAGACCACTCAGTCTGAAGGGCATGAAGCTTCTCAGACCCCTCAGCACAAGAAGTCCACTGGCTGCTGGCATTGTGAGTACTGCCTGCTCTGGGATTGGGGTCCTGCAAAGAGACCTCTGCAGCCCAGGGGCTGGGGCCCTGAGCCCAGCTCTCCAGCCCTCTCTCAGAGCGGCAGCCCCAGCTAGCTGTGACATAGCAACAGGTGAGAGCTTCGCGGCTCTGCAGGGCTGCTCAAAGCCTACCTCCAAAATGATTAAAGTGTTGATTGTGCTCATATCCCAGCGTCCTGATGCCTCATGCTAGCGAGCAAGTTCAGGTCCATGAGCAGAGAAAGGGGAGATACCTCCAGGCGAGGAGCAGAGAAGGGCTGGTCAGCGTTTTGGGTCCTGGGGAAAACATTGCTGGCAGTGGTGACATTGATTATTGTTTAGGGAGCATGTAATTGCTAGACACTTTTTTGCATAACTCTGAGGTGGTTGATATTCTCGTTGTCTTCTCTGCTCTACAGATAAGGAAACTGGTACCCAAAGAGGAAAAGTGACCCACTCCAGTATCAAGCAGGGGACATGGCTTAGGAGAGAGACAGACCTGGCCTGGGGTGGCTTCCTGGCTCCTTCAGTGATTGTTATGATTACATGGCAGAGCCAAAATTCAGCTGGAGGCCCAGGACCCTGGAGCTTGGGCTCTCACTCTCGGCTTTACTCCAGTGCAGTCAGCGTACCACCCCAGGTCTCAGCAGCCAAGGTGCAGGGACCCTGCCTCTCAGTGGGAGGGCCCTGGACTCTGGGCTGCCCTCTGTGAACTGGGGTGTAGGCCAGGGAGGCAACCTGCGTGCCTACTCCACCGAGGTTAGGAAGGAAGTCTGCTCTCAAAGGGGCCCTGACAGACAGCATGTACAATGATCCACAAAGCTGCAGATTAAACAGATGCCTCTACCTAAAGCAGCAGTTTCAAATATTTAGGGTCTGGGAAGGCAGGGGAAGTAAGTGGTTTAGGAAATCCTTTGTATATTGAAACAAACATCAAAGTATCAGAAAGCTCACTGAAAAAGTGGCCTCCATTTTTAAAGTGAATTGTCTGTGCCTAGAACCCAGAGTGTTTGTTCACCTGTCATTCCTTAATCACAGCCAGGGGCACTTTTGGGAGGATTCAGGACCTGCCCTGTGTTGCAGAAGGGTCGAGACTCAGAGAGGCCTGTGGCTTGCCTCAGGTCACACAGCCTAGAGGTAGCAGAGCCCGGATCCTCACCCAATGACCCCATCCTTTGCCACTTGCCACTGTACCACCCTGTTGTCTCCTTACCGCTCGAGACACCAACTGAGAAAGCCACAGCCCCTCCCATACAAGGGAGACAGGCTGTGGCAGGTCTCAGGCCAGGTTAGAGGGTAGAGGGTAATGACAGGGAACGTCTCTGCACTTGGTTTTCCAGAGTCCATGAGTTTGGTGTGATCTACCCTCCAGAGGGACTGTTTTAGTTGGGGTATGTTTGGATCTGAGGAACAGGAAGCTACTGATATTGCTCAAATCAAAAGATATTTGCAGATAAGACCCAGCCCACCAACTTGGGGGCAACCAGAGGTGGCGGAGAAATGGAAGTTGGGACTTAAGACTCCATTGCTTCCATGATCCTAAGGCCTTCTCTGAGTCCGTCCCCACCCCCAATCAGCTTCCTCTGAGTATGAGCCAAACAGTGACCCTGCCATCTTTCAGTTCAAGTCCCTAGGCCGCTCTTATTTTTCTCAGCCTGTATCCCAAAGCATGGAGAGGAGTCTGAATGGCATAGCCAACCTGTGGACACTGGGTCAGGTGTCTAGTCTGACACAAGTGGTTGGGACCCTGAGAATGGGTGTGGGTGAGAAAACAGTCACATCTCATGCAGACCCCCATAGTCAGAGGACTGGGGATCAGGATTGTGTTTAGCCTGCATTTAGATCGGGGACAACTCCAGACAAGCCGCTTCCCCTCTCAGCCTATTTCCTAAGTCATAGCTATGGGATGACACCTGGGCTTACACAGCATGTTCATGCCTATTAGCTCATCATAGATCACAAATGGGGAAACTGAATCCCCAGCAGTGAAGTGATTTGTCTGGGGACATGAAGTGACAGAAGCCTCTATAGCCCAGTTGCTGGAAATGGGTTCTTCTCTCCTCCCAATGCTTCTGAGTCTCTTCCCACATCACCTGCTTCCATAGCTGCAGCCTGGGCCCCCAAAAGGCAGCACCCAGATCTGGGGCATTTGGGAGCCTGTGGGTAAGGGTAGGGTGCTCTGAGCTTTCAGATGGACCTCAAAGAGTAAGCGGGAGCCCCCTGCAGCCCTCCATGAAGCTGAGTGCCCTGTCCCCATTCTCCCACAAGGGAATAACCTGTGGAGAGTCCAGGTTAGAAAATGGGTCTCTGGAACCAGACAGACCTGGTCTAAATAAATCCCCAGCCACAACCTGGGCAAGTTGATTCCTCCCCCTCACCAAGCTCTCTGTGGCATCCAGCTCCAGGAGTAACTGTGCAGAGTGGTTAGGATGGAGAGCTCTCTGTCCTTGGCAGCCAGGGGTGTTAGGTCTTTCTGCATCCCAGCCCTTCTGGACTCCCATGTAAGGATCATCTGCTGGATCACCTTTTGGTTCTTCCCTCAGCCTCCCCACTGCCCCCCACATGCAGTGTGCAGCTCTCTCCATCCCACCAACGCACCCAGGCCTCATCTTTGTTAATCCTCATAGCCCACCCCTTACCAGACAGGGCAGGTGGGAGCAGCTTTGTGGCAGTCTTGGAGGAGGCGCAGACAGGTTTTCACTGCCCACCTGTCCCCGCCAGCTCATCCCTGAGAAAGTCAGAGTGTTTATTATTTTTTAAAATTATTATTATTGGTTTTTATTAAAGGAAACTTACTAGAAAACTGACAGAATCCCACAAAGAATATAACCCTTAGGGGACCCTGATTCCTACTATTCAGGAAATGTGGGTGGAGGAGTATGTCCCCTTGGCTGGCTCAGTTTCCTTCCTGCAACCTCTCCTGGAGAAACCCTGTCTAAATACCCCCATATTTTGGTCCTTGGCTTAGAAATCCCTTGCCATACAGTTTGGACTATTCAGCAGTGATTTGCAGTCTCCAGCGGGCGTCAGAATCACCAGAGGCAAATGTAAAAATGCAGATTCCTGAGCTCACCATGGAGCGTCTGATTCAGCAGGTCTCCAATGAGGCTGGGGCTTTTAAATCCATGTCCAAGGATTGTGATGGAAGTTGGACACTTGCCCCCATTCCGCGGTCTGACCACTAGAGGGCGCCTCGGACCTTTGAGGTCTAGGTTGCTGTCATCCAAGACAGACTAGGGGTTAGCGGTGTCCAGGGGGCGGGAGCTCCCGCAGAGAAGAAAGCCCGACGTGAGGAAAGAGGTTGGCATTAAGCACCTGGCTGAGAGCTCAGAGAGGCCAGGGATGGGCCTAGAATCTAGATCTACTTGTCCTGCCTGGGGCATCCGTAATTCAGATGGGTCCACCGAGACCCAGGAAGGAGCAAGGGCTTAGTAGCAGCTGCTCTGCCTCCCAGACCACCCAAGGCTTTTTGTCCTGCCAAGGCTGCGGGCAGAGGGTGGACTCCAGAAAGTCCAGTTATGAGTCAGCTCTGACTGCCCAGGGGATTGGACAAGGGCTTCTGGCCAGGGAATGGATGCTGGCCAGCGGTACCCTGCTTCCGCAACTGTGGTGGCGTTGGTGATTCAGCTTCCCTCTGCCTGCCTAGAGGGGCCCGCCCTGGGATGGGAGAGGGAGGAGGTGCTGGGACTAGGGAGGGGCAGTGGAGGGGCCTTAAGGGGCCCCGTGGTCCAACTCTTCTGGAAGCTGAGGTCCCACGGGATAACTGTGGCTAGAGATCGGGTGGTCCCGAGACCGGTCCAGGGATGGAGGCCCCTGGGGGCGGGATGGAGCGGGGCGGGTCCTAGAAGATGGAGTCTCCTTTGAAGCTGGGGGTTTTATCGGGCTCCCTTAGAAAGATACCCGTGTCCCCCGCCCTGTTCTGATTTCTATGGGGGACTCGCCTTGGCCCTGGGTGGGGTGGGGCTTGCTCTCCCACCAGTGGGGGTAAGAGGGACAAACAGGCTGACCATTTCAGCTAGTGGGAGGCAGCAGATAGACGGAACGCAAGGCCGGTGGAGGAGGGGCTGCGAGCGGGTGGCGTGGGGGCGGGGCGAGACGTCCCTTGCGGCTCCGGGGGCGGGGCCTGTCCAGGGGCGGGCCCGGGGACTCCGCCCAACTTTCCGGGTGGGGCGCGGGCGGCGGTGGCGGAGGCGGGGCTAAGAGCGCAAGGACTCGCCCCGCGGCCCGGCCGGGGCTGGAGCTGAGTAGGAGCTGCTGCCGGAGGCGCAGCCAGGGCTGCTGGGAGACGGAGCTGGAGGGCAAGCTCTGCCGGAGCCGAGCCGAGCCGAGCCGAGCTCACCGCCTGGCACCGGTCGGAGCTAGAACCGGCGTGTCAGCCGCAGGGCCTGGTCACTGTTGGAGGCAGCGAGCCGCAACCATTGGCGCGGGAGCCTGGATCACCCCTGCCAGGCCTGGGCACGGCCTGAACACGCAGGAGATCCCGGGATCTGGACCGAAGAGGCAAAGGAACGAGGATTCCATCTAAGCATAGCGTGGGCACGGGGCGGGGAGAAGAGTGAAGACTTCACCAGGAACTGGGCAGAGGTGCCAGAGCTTACTAGGCCAGGCTTGAGCACCAGAGAGCCTGGCATCGCAGCAGGCACGACCTGGGCTCTGCCCTTCCAGAGTCGGGAACACAGCATAGCTCCTGGACCTCGGCTGGCACAGGCCTGGCACAAGAAGCAGTTTTCTCACCTGTCTGAGAGGAGGGCTGGGATCTGAGGAACCAGGATCTCGCCTGGCCCTAAGGGGGGCTCTCTGGTGGCCTACAGCTGGCCACTGGGGAGCTGGCCTCCTGCCCCAGCCCCACTGGTACGGATGTGCCACTGTCCTCTGGAGCATCATGACAGCAGGATGACCTCTGCTGAGGCAGGGGCAGTGACTGGAGGTGCTCGGGTGGCTGGATACCCCGAGTGGCACCCTACTATTCCCCAGGCCCTTGGGCAGCCTGGCCGGGTCCGGGTGGCCATAGCAGCACTGGTGTGGCTGCTGGCAGGAGCCAGCATGTCCAGCCTCAACAAATGGATTTTCACAGTTCATGGCTTTGGGCGGCCCCTGCTGCTCTCAGCGCTGCACATGCTGGCAGCAGCACTGGCATGCCACCGGGGGGCACGGCGGCCCATGCCCAGTGGTACCCGTCGCCAGGTGCTACTGCTCAGCCTTACGTTCGGCACCTCGATGGCCTGTGGCAACGTGGGCCTGAGTGCTGTGCCCCTGGACCTGGCACAGCTGGCCACCACTACCACGCCACTGATCACGCTGGCCCTGTCAGCACTGCTGCTTGGCCGTCGCCACCACCCGCTGCAGTTTGCCGCCATGGGCCCACTCTGCCTGGGGGCTGCCTGCAGCCTGGCCGGCGAGCTCCGGACACCTCCCGCTGGCTGTGGCTTCCTGCTGGTGGCCACCTGCCTCCGTGGCCTCAAGTCCGTTCAGCAGAGTGAGTGCCTGGGTCACTGGCCAAGGAGGTGGGGATCAGGGTGGGTATGTGGCCTACATGGCCCTGTGAGGGCTATGGCATTTTACAGATGAAGAAACTGAATCCTCATGGCTTTGGAAGAAGCAGAAACTGAGGCTCGGAACGGGTCAATAGCTCAGTGAGTTCTAGGCCCCAAGCTTAAGCTCTAGAGGTCCAACTAGTATTTAATAATAGTTGCCATTGATCTGTGTCCCATGGTTTGTCTCTTTATCTTGCTGGATCTCCATATTGCCCTGATCAAGGAAGTCACTGTATTGTCTGCATTTGACAGGTAGAAGGGCTTGCACTGGGCCATGTGGCCAGTAAGCAGCAGAAGTAAGATTTGAACCCAGGCAGTAAATCTCCATGCTGTCCAAGAAGTGCCAGAAGGCTGTGGACACAGAGGGAGGCCTGATAGTGTGGACAAGGGAGAGAGAAAGAGGGCAAAGACTTGGGCTGGAATTTGGAAGGCCAGGGGTTTGGCTAAGTCTGGGATGGTTCATGTTTACTGGGAGCTGCAGTGTAACAGGTCCCGTGCTGGGTGTCGACCTTGAGTCGTCATGGCAATCGACACCTTCACCCCCATTTTATAGATGATGGAACTGAGACCCACGGAGGTACATGATTTGCCCAGGGTCACCTTACCTCTGATGAAAGGAGACAGGGGGACTCTGGGCAGAGGATGGGGTAGAGGCTCCAGGATAAGACCCTGCTAAATCACTCTGTGGCAGAGTGGAGGCCGCCTTTCTGCCTGTCCATCTAAGGGGCATCTGAGTCACAGACCCCACCCTCTCTCTGCCTGAACCTAAAAGAGATGTGGAGAGGCCAGGGCGCCCACTCGGGGCAGGGAGGCATGGTTTCCAGCCACACATTTGCTTATACTTGCTGGATGACCTTGGGCAGGTCCAGGTTTTACCTGGGCTTCAATCTCCCCATCTGTTCAGTGGAAGAGGGTTGGAGTTGATGGAGTCCCAACGGCCTCTTGTTCTCCCTTCCTTCCAGCTCAAAGATTCTGTGACCCAGGCCTGGGAGAAGGAAGGGGATACTCCAAGGGCACTGGGCTGGAATTGGGAGCAGCCTGCAGCCATGGAAGGCTGAAGTCAGAGTTTAGCCCTGCCCTGGCATCTCTAGAGCCAGGAACCAGAGGTCCTGTCCCTCTCCTCCCGGGCCCTGTGGCAGGGCCGAAGCCCAGTTCTATTTTTGCCCTCAGGTTACATGAGAACTGGTGACTGAGCGTGGGCCTGAGTTCTGGGCCATAGGAAACCTGACCGCATGGGCACACCCACCCCCTACCCCAACTTAGACAGGGTCATAAGGCTAGGAAGGCCCTAGCCTCAAGGCTCACACCACACCTGCTGAGGCCCAGTGCTCCTCACCCAGAAGGAGCCCCAGCCTGCAGGATAGGCTGCGGTCGGCCAGGCCTCAGGCACACAGGCATGGAGTGGCTGGTGCCTGGCATCAGGCCATCTTAGCCTCTGCCAGCTCTCTCCACCTCTCCTGTGTCAACTGCCTGGCCCCTGAGGTGTGTTGGTTGCTCACTCCAGACTCCACAGCACCATCTGCTTCCTGAATCAAGACTCTAAATGCCCTGTTTTATAGCTGTTTGGTTACCTGTCTGCCTCCTATCAGACAGGAACTCTGAGAGCATCTCCATGTTCCAAGCACCTGCCCTGCAGCCTAGCATAGGGCAGGTACTCCTAAAGTGGTGGATTTGTTACTGCTCTGACAGGAGAATTTGCAGGCCTATTAGGCTATATGGCTCAGGGTGCTAAGGAGGGAGCTTGGGAGGCTAGAGACCCCACCCACAGAAATGGGGTCTGGCAGAGATGGGGAGGAACAGATTGGAGCCAAGGGAGTAACGTGGGTTTTGGACAAGAGGAGGTTTCTACTCCCTGAGGTTCCAGGGAAAACACCAGGACCAGATTCAGAGACTAGAGTGTAAATAGCCGACACCAGATCCTATCTTGAGAGCAGACTCCATGGGAGCAGAGGATGAGAGTCCAGGAAGAGGAACACCCAGGCAGCCATGGGCAGGGCCAGCAGCCTTCTTCCTACCTGAGCCAGTTGCAGACCCAGGGGGCTACATGGGGAGAGGAGTGATGCCAACTTCCCATTCACGGAAAAGCTGGGAAGTGGGGTGCCAGCTTGTTGAGCTTGTTCTCAGCTATACTTACCTGCGTGTACATCAGGGAGCAGCTTCTGAGCTCTGAGCTCTCAGGCTGTTGGGAAGACACATTCAGAAACAGAATTCACAAAAGCAAGAGAGAAGCTCTAGAGCTGAGTGGACAAAGGTGTGGTGGTGGCAGTTACTTCTAAGGGGAACCAGAGAAGGCTACCTGGGGAGGAGGCATGCAGTGATGACAATAATAATATAATAATAGCAGCAAGCACTTGCTGAGCTCTCACTATGTACCCATGCTATGTCCAGCTCTTCCTATAGCCAGAGCAGGAAAGGGCATTATGGGAGCAGGAAACAGGCCATGCAGGGTGTCAGCCAGCAGGAGCAGAGTGTGGGGATCCAGACAGCTGCTGTAGTGCGCAGTTACTGCTGGGCACCAGGCCCCGTGTGTGTGTGTGTGTGTGTGTGTGTGTGTGTGTGTGTGTGTGTGTGTGTGGTGGTGGGGGGGGTGAGGAGGGGGATGCTGTCACTCTCCTCATGCTACACACAAGGAGACAAGGCTTAGAGAGGGTGACTTGCCCTTTACCACACAGCTAGTAAAGGAGTAAGGATGGAGAAGCCAGCAGCCAGCGGAACAGGGTCTAGAGAACGTTTGTCTGCATGTGGCAGAAGCTTGGATATATTCATATGCCGAAACAAAAACGCCTGTAAAGAAGGAGAGGTTGAAATGAAAGGTTGGGGGGGCAGGTGATGATGGCAGAGAGGGTGACAATCACTGAGGAGGCAGGATGACAGGCTGGCATTTTGGGAGCCTCAGGTGGAGTGAGTCGCCTCTTGCAGGGAGTTACCGCTCTTTCCCTGGGCTGCAAGGAGGGGAGGTGGAGGGCTAGGTGGGGAGGTTAAGACCTTCCTGCCTGGCAGCCTTGAAGAGGTGAAGTTTACCTGAAATCCTAGGCACCTTCTAGTGATTAGATCCTTAACATGCAGGCCACGGGCAGCTTGTAACTGCTAAATTTGGAGCAAATGAGCAGGAGACATTCCAATTATCTGATCATTTCTAGAAATGCTTGAGCTGGAGGGACTGTTGCCTAGAGAACAAAGCGAAAACATCAGAGTGAAATCGAGAGAGAAGTAACATTTCCTATTCTAAGTATAGTCTATGAGTAAGCTCCTCTGTGGCTCTTTGGAAAGTGTGTGTGTCAGAAAATGCAGAGAGGCTCGGTGAGCCCCTAGATCTATTACTCATCTCTCGCCACGAAAACTTGGACAAGGCCCCAAGCAGTCATTGCCCTCTTGCAAATACTACCATTCACCTGAGCTGTGTCTGATTTTGTTGATGGGCACCATTTCCTTTGTGAACCAGCTAGGGAGTAACGTGTGTACACGTGGGTGCACTCACACACACATGCACACACATACACACATGCTTGCATTCACACATTTCCTTGCAAAGCTAAAAGGTTTCCTCTTAGTCCTGGATCTCAACAAGCCCCAGTGTTCATAGCAAAAAATGCTGATTAGTGAGTGACAGCCAAGCGCAAACAATGACTTTTTTGTTGTTCCCTTGTCATCTCAATGGTCAAAAGTGAATGAAACATGAATGGGCCCAACATTTGACTCAATTTATTATTTCAAAACTTTTTTTTTAAATGTAAAGGCCACATAGCTAGTAAGTGGCAGAGCTGGGACTGTCTGTGGACTGTCCCTGCTAATGGGGGTGGGCGCTGCACTGCGGGTGTGATAAGGCTGAGGCCAGGAAAGGTGGGTTGGAGCCAATTGGTGTAGGGCCTTCAAAGCTAGTTCAGAACCTAGGATAGTTTTCTCCAGGGCCTGGGGAGCCCCTGAAGTGTTTGTTTGTTTTGAGTCACATTTCATGTTTATTGACCATTTGGATATCACAAGCACAGTATTGTTTCAGCCTATGGAAGGCAGTTTGAAGTGGGTGATAACAGGCCTATTTATTTTATTTTATCTTTTTACATTTATTGAGCACTTACCTTATAAGGGCTTTATGTACATTATCTATTTTGATCTTTATAAAACCCCTGTGTATTAGGTTTTATTATCACTCAACTTTGCAGGTGAGGGAACCTAGGCCTCTAGAGTACCCTGGGCCTCTAGAGTGCCAGGTCACAGCTAGTAAGGAGTGGATACAGGTCACAATCCAAGCAGTCAGATTCCAGATTCTTGACTGTGATGTTACAGAACAGGAGACGCTAACTCTGCCAGAGGGGTTGGGGCAGGCTTCCTGGAGGACGGGTCTTGGAGGTCATGCTGGGTGGGCCGAGTGGGCTTGTCTTCCCACTGTGTGCTGATGGCTGCTATCCTGCTTGCAGGTGCGCTGCTGCAAGAAGAGAGGCTGGACGCGGTGACCCTGCTGTATGCCACCTCGCTACCCAGCTTCTGCCTGCTGGCAGGTGCGGCCCTGGTGCTGGAGGCTGGTGTGGCACTGCCTCCTGCTCCCACCGACTCCCGCCTCTGGGTCTGCATCCTGCTCAGCTGCCTCCTGTCCGTGCTCTACAACCTGGCCAGCTTCTCCCTCCTGGCCCTCACCTCTGCCCTCACCGTTCACGTCCTGGGCAACCTCACTGTTGTGGGCAACCTCGTCCTGTCCCGGATCCTGTTTGGCAGTCGCCTCAGTGCCCTCAGCTACGTGGGCATTGCACTCACCCTTTTAGGAATGTTCCTTTACCACAACTGTGAGTTTGTGGCCGCCTGGGCTGCCCATCGCGGCTTCTGGAAGAGGGGCCAGCCTGGCAAGGGTCTTTGAGACCTGGGAGAGTGCACGGGCCATCCGGAACAGCCCCAGCCTGAACCCAGTCTTGGCCAGTGGCTGTGGGAAAAGTGGAGAGCAGGCAGCTGCTGGAACCGTGGGAGGGAGAGGTGCCTTCCGGAAGGGCCACCTTGGAGGCTGGAATGGGGCCTCCCAGAGAGACTCACCTGTCCCTGCCTACCTCTCCTCCTCACAGACCCCACTCACCACTGGATGGTGGGTCCAAGCCTGGCACAGTGGCTGTGCTTGTCAGATTAATTATTATTAATATCAACTACTACCCCGAAAATTGCTGGCCAAACTTTGAGAACCTCACCATGTTCTGATGACAACGATGATGATTCTTGGTAGTTGCACAATCCTTCCTCCAGGTAGTGGGGGAGGCAGCTAGGGGGCCCAGGGAGGGGCTTCTTTGCTGCTGGGCTCCCCTGAGGAGGTGGGGTCATCTGTGCCAACTCCCGGTAGCTGCTGTGGCCTCACCCACGGGCACCCCAATTTGGGGTCTTCTGTCCTCAAATAAACTATTTTTGTTTGTATACCTGTGTCATTCCTTAGCGTTACAGCCAAGGAAATACAGGGAGAGGGATGGGCCCACTGTCCACTAGCCACCCACAGAGAAACGAGGACATCCTCCCTTACCCACTGTGTCCTGTCTAGGTACCCAACCTAGTTCCGTTCTCTAACATTCCTCCACTGGATGGCGGCAGTGGCTTCCTCCCTGCTCTGCTCTGGGCCCTCTTCTCATCTTCCATGTGGCCTCAGACAGATCTTTCTAAAACACACACCTTCTGTGGCTCCATACTGCTCTTGGGACAAAGTCAGAATTTCCTGCCCCAGACCACAAGGCCCGCAGGATCTGACACCTGAGTCCTCCCCAGGCTCCCGTCTCACTTCTCCTCTCCTTGGGCTTCACCTTCCAGCCTCACCAACTTCCTTCAGGTCCCCCATGATGCCAGGCCCACTCACTGAAGCCTTTGCACACGCAGTTCCCTCTGTCTGGTATTCTCTCTCCCTTTCAGGGTTAAACCTTTTCCTAGAGGAGAAAACCCAAACATGCAACTCTCCTTTAAAAGAAAACCTAAAAACAGAAAACTGATGAAACAAGGATCTCGATAAGGGGCCATGCCCAGGGCTGTGAGTGCAGGGTGGCTTCATGGAAGAGGGAGCACTCGGCAGGGAGGGCCTGGCAGGCTGACCCAGCGGGGCTACCGGGGAGCAGGGCTGCCATGCTAAGAATCTGGAACAGCGGTCCTAATCCCTAGAGCCAGCCCACAGCCTCCCTGACCAGCTGGCTGGACTCAGCTTCATCACTTCACAGAGTCACTCTTCCTTGACTCTGTGCATTTAACTCCCCCCACTCAGCTGCCTCTGCTGGAGGCTGCCTGTTAAAGACCATAAGAACCCTGACTGGATTAGGGAGAACTGGGACCTAATCCTGCTCTGCCCACCTCACTGTGTACCTTAGGTAGGTAGCCTCCCTTCTCTCAGCCTCACTTTCAATATCTGCAAAATGGGGATGATGATCCCCATGGGTAGGGTTCCAATGAGGAGCCTGGTGGGCAGGACCAGGGGAGAAGAGAGGTGTTAGTGTCAGCTGTCTTGGTCCTTATCTTGGGCTATCATCCTACCATCCACTCTCTCTGAGGCTCCAGGCCCACCCGGAAAGTGGAAACGGTCTTGCCTTTCTGTGCGAGGATAGGAGCTAGACCAGATTAGGGGTGGGGTCTAGGGGTCTGGGACTCAGGGAGGAATCATTCATTCCTTCACACAGCCCAAATTCATGGGGGACCACTGTGCTAGCCAGTGCTAGACAGGGCTGCATAAAGGGTAAGCCCAAGGCTGGAAGTGGAGGCAGTGAGGGCCTGGAAGTTACCTGGCCCAGAGAGGACCGGTGCAGGGTTTCCTGGCCCTGACCTCCACCCAGGAGGGGAAGTGGGCCCAGGCTGAGTCACTTACCATCCATTCTCCCTGTGACTCAGAGGTGCAGCTGGCCCAGCCCTGTCCCTGTATAGCCTGGATACCTCCAGGCTCCACTCTGAGGCTTAGCTAGAACGGACAGAGGTTAGATGAATTTGGGTGGACAGAGCCTTCTTAGCACTCAGGACACTACCTCATTCAAGGGAGCCCATTGCCATAGTAGGAGCCTCCCTGCGGCACCCTCACATCAGCTCCTGGCCTCCATGGAATGCTTGACTTAAGAGTGAGCCTACTATCAGATAAAAGCCAGCCCATGGTGGTTGTGGGCGCAGGGCAGGGGGGAATTGGAGGTGTGCTTGATCCCCAGATCAAGATGGCTTGTCACCAGACTCAGGATCATCCAGCACTGAGGTGATTTTCCCAAGGTCACAGTTGAAGTCCTCCCAATCACTTTTCCCAGCAGTGGGTACAGAGAGCACTCAACTGGGAGTAAGAAAGCCTGGGTTTGTGCCCTGGCGCCGCTCCTCACAGTGTGACCTGTCTGGTTTCTCAGCTTCACAGTGTTGTTGGGAGTAAGGATCACAGGGATAACTAGTGGGAAGGGCTTAGTGGCTGACTCCAGCATTGACAGGCCACTGTCCCTCCAGGCTCTGCCTCTTGCTGGTTCTGGTGCCTCAGGCCAGTCACATCACCTCTCAGCCTCAATTTCTGTACCCAGTTCCTGCTAGGAAGACTTCTCCTCAGGAAAACATATTTCACCCTCCTTGAGAAGCTCTTTCCTAACCTCATCCCCTGCCCTGACCCACACCAAGTTGAGTTATAGGTTACCCCAGCTCCCTGCACTTCTCCAGGCAGGCTCCTGTACACATCCCATTCTCAGAACTGGTTTATTGTCTCTCCTCCACTGGACTGGGCTCTGGGAGGGCTGAGTCAACTGTTCTGCTCACTGCTGTCTTCCCAGCATTGGCACAGTGCCTGGTACAGATGAAGTAGGTGGAAGAGAAATACTTGTCAAGAGCAGAGGCCAGACCTGGGTTCAAATCCCAGCTCTGGCATGTCTAAGCTGTCTGACCCTGGGCAAGGGCCTTCCGCTCCTGGGCCTCTGTGTGTGAAGTGGGGGCAGCAGTAGCAGCTAACCCTGTCTAGCTCTGGGAGACTACAAGTGCTTAGCAACAGTGCCTGGAACCTAATAGGGCTTCAAGAAATGTTAGCAGACTGACTCACTACAGACATCTCTCAGTTCCTCCCCCAAGGCTTCTCATGCTACCTCCTCCCCCAGCCTTCCACTGTATACTGAGAGCCCCCAGGGCATGCACTTGCCTAGGCAGAGCAGGATGGATGTCCCAGCTCTCACCCCCTTGCTCTGCCTCGAGGAAGCTGGAGAGGCTGGATCTGTGCTGGGCATCCTGCCATTGTGGAGTCAGAACAAAGCTGCGGCCTTGTCTCAGCCCCAGCGGCCAGGAGCCGCTCCCACCCTCCCCAGGGGGCCCTTGGATTGTCATTGCAGGGGCCAGGGCAAACAAGGACTCTTCTTGCTGCCTACCCTGCTCCCCAATCAACTTAGGGATGCCAGAAACTCCACCACTACACTGTTCTTGCTTGATTAAAAATACTTTCTGGAAATAACACAAAACACAATGGAGAGCCGTGGAAGGTTTTGAGCAGGCAAGAGCCATGATGATCAGTAAATATTTCTTGATAATGGACCTTCAGTTTGTTCTGGGTCCTATGTGGATGTGATATTGAAGGGACTTGAGACAGGTAGCAGGGAGACCAGGAAAGAGCTATTGTTGTGGCCCAGGAGAGCAGGTGACAGTAGGGACAGTGTCTTGGGTCCAGCACAGAGTAGCATCAGTTGTATTGATTTGGGGTAACAAATTATCCCCAAACATTATAGCTCAAAGCAACAAATATGAATTATTTCTGTTTCTGAGGATCAGGAATTTGGGAGTGGCTTAGTGGAATAGTTGTTGCTTAGGGTCTGTCATGAGGTTGTAGTAAAACTGTCAGCCAGGAGCTGGCTGAGTGGCACATTGGTTAAAAGTTGGCTTGGGAGTGCCAGCTCTGAGCAGTAGGGCCCCGGTTCAGATACCACATGAGGGTCAGTGATGCTGCGCCCTCTACAGCTAAGATGGTGAACAACAGCTAGACCTGGAGCTAGGCTGCCGTGAGTCGCCGGGGATGGCATAGGCTGCAGTGGGGCTGTAGTGGGGCTGCAGTGGGCTGCCGTGAGCCGCCGTAAGTGGCTGTCCAGTGGCCGGCGAGCAGCTGCCTCACCCGGGAAGAGCGCAATGATAATACCAACATGAGCCAGTGAAGCGACGTCCTCCACAACTAGACTGAAGAACAAAAGGAGAGCAATTTGTCTGTTCCCCTTCCCCAATTCCCCAATGCTGTTCCTCTCCCCCAATTCCCCAATAAAATATTTTAAAAAAAAATGTCAGCCAGGGCTTCAGTCATACGAAGGCTTGACTGAGGCTGGCAGGTCCACTTACAAGATAGGTTATTCACGTGCCTATTGGGAGGAGGCCTCAGTTCCCTGCCACATGGGCTTCTCCACAGGGCTCCTTGAATGTCCTCATGATATGGCAGTTGGCTTCCACTAGAGTGAGTGATTCAAGCGAGCAAGAAGCCATAATTTCTTTTTTGACCCAATTGCAAAAGTCATACTCATTTCTTTAATGTCTTCATTTATTACTTAATTGTAATACCATAGTTTCTCTAAGGTCTTATTGGTTATACAAGTCAACCCTATTCAACTTGGGCCCTCCCACCTTGACTACACAAGGGCATGAATACCAGGAGGAAGGGATCATTGAGGTCATTTCTGAGGATCATTGAGGTCATCTACATCAGTCAATGTTTGTTGAGTGAGTGACGGGAGGACACAGCCTGGGGCCATAGGGAATTAGTCTGGGAGCTTCCTGTTCCAGCTGCAGCCACACCTCTGCATCCTTCCTGACACAGTGCTATACAATCGTGGCCCACAGAGGGTGCTTGGCAAATGCTTTGCTCAGTGAGGGCTGGAGGCTTCTTTTTCTGCTCCCCACTGCAGACAGGAGTAGACCTGAGCTCCCTGGTCTGATATGACCACCAAGTCCACTCTCTACAACCCCTCCACATAACGTGTCTATGAGGTTACTCCTGCTCCCTGTGCCTGACGGGACTTTCCAGTATCTAGGTCTCCTTCTCTACCCTCTTTCCTTCTCTAAGCACTGCCAGCATCCTAGCAGGGTAGATACTGGTCCTCCCAGTACCTTCTGCCTGGGCTGGGCATTTTTCTTTGGATGTTTAAACTTTCATTGGTGGAGGAACCCTTGTGTAAGCGTATTGTGCTGGAGCTCAATATCAAATAAGCCAAAGCAGAACTGCCCTAGCTAGACCAGAAACCCCCTCGTCCCTGAGGCACCTACGCCAACTGTTTGAAAACCACAGATCTAGTTCAGTCCTTATCATACGCGTAAGGAAACTGAAGCTCAAAGAGGAAGAAGAACCAAGAGGACTTAGTCCGTTCAGGCTACTATAACAAAATACCACAGACTGGGTGGTTTATAAACAGAAATTTCTCACAGTTCTGGAGGCTGAAAGTCTGAGGTCAGGGTGCCAGTATGGTTGAGTGAGAGACTTCTTCTGGGTAACAGACTTTGTTGTATCCTTATATGGCAGGAAGGATGAGCCTGCTCTCTGGGGCCTCATTTATAAGGGTACTAATTCATGAGGGCGCCACTCTCATGACCTCATCACCTAATCACCTCCCAAAGTCCCCACCTCCTAATACCATCACCTTGGGCATTAGATTTTGTGGACAAAACAGGGGCCACATACTAAATCTGACAAGCTCAGGGAAGGGCCAGCATGGCAGACCCTACAAAATTGACCACATAGATGATTGGTCTGAACATAAAAATTCCTAACTAAAAAGTCATGGTCTGTAGTCACATACTTGGCCTGTAGCTTCCCGGACAAAGGTCAATCTTTACCTTAGGTGAGACTGTCTATTGTCTTTTTGCATCTAAGATAACGTACCCTTGGAATGAATGTCAGAGTAATCCATTTTTCCGGACCCTTCAGGCAACAACCCACCGTCCCAGAGCAGGAGACCACAGAATCCAATATTGTTATCTTGTCCCCCCAAATACCATCTCTGTGTGCTATAAATGTCAATTGTTAAGTATTCCATACCCACCAATGTAAAAGAAGTGTCTCTCCATTTTACTTTTTATCCACCCCAGAGATTTCCCCGCTTTGCTTTCTCCCACCCCTTTAATCTATCACCAGTGGATTTCATGTAATCCTCCTTATGTCTCCGCCTTTAATTTTAATATATAAAATAAGCTGCAAAACTGCCATTCTCTGGAGCATTTTCTTAACCCGTTGAAAATTTGCTTCTTAGCAATTGTTGTCAGCTTGGCTCAAATAAACTCATTAAACTTCTCTACAGGTTTGGATGTTTCTTTTTTTTTTTTTTTTAGCTGAGCCATCCTGCCACCTGTTGGCAGCTCAGTGGCAACTCAGCTCGGGTCCATGTGGGAATCGAACCGGTGACCCTGTGGCTCAGAGCTCGCACTCTTGAGCAAGCTCTGAATCAACTGAGCCACTCTGCTGGCCCTGGATGTTTCTTATGTCTACAGTTTTTAACATATGAGTTTGGGGGGACACATTCAGACCAATGATCTTATGTAAAGAAGGAACCGCTGGGCTAGGACTTCATTTCCTAATTCTTGAGATTCAGTCATTTCCCGATTCCCACTCTGCTGTGAAGAATAGAGCCCAGTGTGAAGTTATGGGGGTGTGCTGCGTCTGGCCCAGGTTCACAGAGAGTGTCTACCACAAGAAGGTGCCAGCTGGGTATCCTCTAGCTTAGTCAGTAAACATTCTTTTTTTCTTTAGGGGAAAGGCATTACAAATATTTTGCCAAGGAGAAGTCTAGAAAGATTTGTGTGTTTAAAACTGCTTTTGAGTGTCTCTTGGAAACTCTGAGAGGTAAGTAGAATGGTGTGTTAGTCCAGGTCCTCTGAGAAGCAAACACCAAGATAGCATTACAAGTGCAAGAATTTTATGAGGGCCAACATTTGTGAGAGGAAATGGGTGGGAGTTGGGAAGGCAGGGAGAGCTGTGAGACATGTATGATGCAAGGCTGACTCTGAGTGGAGAGAGGAAAGGTAGGTTGGGTGGAAGCATTCTTGACCATGCTGCAGTCTAAGGAAGGTTCGGCAAGGCCATCGGAGTTCTTGAGGCAATGAAGCCAATCAGAAGAGTCCATGTGTCCCTGGACTGGGCCTGCCTTAGAATGCCTGCTATAGTCAGGAGCTGGCTAGAAGGAGCCTGAGGGAAGTCTAGTCCCCACATAAACACATTGGGGCCCTTGGTCAGTTTTGTTTTCTGTAATTGGAGGTCTGAGGGGCACATTCTTTTGGCCACCACAGAGGGCATTTTGACTCCTATGTTACAGAGTTGGCAGAATTCCAGAAAACTCCAGGGTCTGTGTGAAGTCACAAAGCAGGATGAGAATCCAGACCTTCTGATGCTCATCCCAAGTTCCTTCCTAGATGACATAGGTCCTCAGTCCAGAGGTGGAGGTTGATGGATTCATAGGGCATTTGGACTTACTATCCCAGGATAGTTAAGCCAGGCTGTGCACTTCAGGGTCAAGAGCTACCTGTCCCTGGGATTTGAATGACATCACCATCTCAACAGAGGTTGTTCAGGGAAACATCCAGGGCCACTACCATGTCCCTATTTATCTGACAGGGTATGGATAACCTTCACAGAAACTTCTCAAACCAAAATTGAATTGAATTGAATACATCATAAAGAAAGAAAGAGATGCTGCACTTTTGGAGTGGGAAAGTTAAAGGTTCATGAAATCAGAGGCCTGGGATTCCTTCTCCACACCAGGCTGTTGGGCTGTGAGGACCATTTCATTCTCCCCTATGACAGGATTGGGTTAAACCTCCAACGTGACCTTCTTTCTCTAGGTTCTCTGAGTAAAGGGCCACTCTACTCTGAGTCTGAAAGAACTGAGTGAACTGTTTGCGAAAAGAACTTGGACCCTCTCAAGAGCCTTCAGCCTCAGCCTCTTCCACTTAAGATGTGAAACCCTGGTCCCACCACATTCAATTCTGAATATTAAAAAAAATTTAATTTAAAAAGGAGGATCCAACATTGTATTTTCTCAACTGTAAAAAAGATCTGTAGAAGGAAAGAAATATTGGGTTGTCGGAGAAGTCATGATGCATGTTTGCTACAGATGGCACTAGTTCATTTTTGGAAGTACTAGAGTCATTCGCATCTATGTTATTGCTATGTCATTTGACAACTGACAGTTCTAGCTTCATTCTAAAAAAAAAATGAGCGATTTGGTTGAGCTTTGGAGATTTTACAAGTTGAAGATGGAAGACTAACCTGCGTTTCTGCCATATTTTGCTGTTTTACTTCCATAAAGGGAAGAACGCACATCAAGCTTGTGAAAAGTTGCATAAAGTTTATGGTGACAATGCTCTGTACAAGAATGTCAGTGCCAATGATGGTTCACAAAATTCCGTGCTGGTGATTTTGATCTCAACGATGCTCCTCAGTCAGGGAGGCCCACCAAGGTTGATGATGACAAAATAAAGACACTGATCGAGTCAAACCCACATTATATGACATGAGAGATTGCAGAAACATTGAACGTCCATCATTCAAGCGTTCACGACCACCTGAAGAAGCTGGGATACGTAAGCAAGCTCGATATTTGGGTTCCACATGAACTCAAACAAGTTCATTTGACAGCGTGTATGAACATCTGCAGTATGCTTATTAAACTTGAGGAAAACGATCCTTTTTTGAAGCGACTGATAACTGGTGATGAGAAGTGGATTGTTTACAACAATGTGATGCGCAAACGGTCTTGGTCCCGACGTGATGATTCGCCTCAAACGACATTGAAAGCAGACATTCATCAGAGGAAGGTTATGCTCTCAGTGTGGTGGAATTTTAAAGGTGTCATGTTTTTTGAGCTCCTACCAAGGAACCAAACAATCAATTCAAATGTGTACTGTCGGCAATTGGACAGATTGAACGAATCCATCATCCAGAAACATCCAGAGCTTGTTAATTGTAAAGAATTTGTGTTCCATCACCACCACGCGAGACCACACACAAGTTTGATCACCTGTCAAAAATAATTGGAGGGCCTGCCGAGAGGCGTGTTGGTTAAGAGCCGACTTGGGACACCAGAGGGCCCTGGTTCGGATCCCACATATGAGGGCCAGTGACACTGCCCTCCACAGCTAAGATGCTGAACAACAGCTCAACCTGGAGCTGGGCTGCCATGAGTCGCCAGCGACAGCGTAGGCTGCAGCCCCTGCTGCAGTGGGTTGCCATGGGTTACTGTGTGTAGCCAGCAGCCAGCGTGAGTGGCCAGCAGCCTCCGTGAGTGGCCGTCCAGAATCCAGCGACTGATCTGCCTCGCCTGGGAAGAGCACAATGAAGGTGCCAACTTGGGCCAGTGAAGCAACGTCCTCTACAACTAGACTGAAGAACAAAATGACAGCAACTTGTCTGTTCCCCTTCCCCTAATTCCCAAATTAAAAAAAAAATCCCCCCCCAAAAAAGACATTTTCTATCATCTAGGTTTCTTCCAGAAAGACAGCTTTGTGAGGGATCATCTGCCCCGCCAGCCCTGGGGTGTGGGTCTGTTTATTCATGTGTAAAATGAAAAGATCAGGCTAGAACCGTGATTTTCCTTCTCCCCCACCCTAAAATTGCACCCCTGGGCATGCCTGTTGTGGAAATGGGTGGTGGGTAGGTTTGGAGACAGGATATTTGGCTGGCACTGGGCTCTGGACCCACAGAGCAGTTGTGCTTTTGTCTTGTCTCATATATTTTTTGTCTGAAAACCTCTGTATTAGAATAGAGGGTCTTGAGCCAGCTCCTCAGGCCCCTGGAGGGTTTGAGAAATCCTGGATTTTAGGGCCTACTGGGGGAAGGGGGGGAGGGGGGGCATACTCATTTGTCCCTTTGGCATGTGTCTCCATGGACCCTGGTGGGTGAGCCAGACCAGGGTGCTGGCTCTAATGGTCAGCTATCTAAACAAGCCCATTTGGGGGAAGCCGGAAGTGTGCTCCTTGCTTTAGAACCTCTAGGTCACACATGGCTTAAACACAATGAGAACTCTAACAAGCCTTCAAAGTCTAGACCTCCTCTAAGGTAGGGCCTGAAAGGAGTCAAACCACTGTTTTTTCACACGGGATAACCTTTTGGAAGTACACTTTGTAAACAGTAAAGGGTGGTGCACAGATGGGGGAAGTGCCATTATGAGGATGACTGTTCTAACTTGGACCAGCAGGGCCAGAGCAAATCCATAACTGCTGGTTACACTAAGGACCTACCATGTGCCAGGCACCGTGCTAAGGAATCCCTTAATCTTCACGACAGCCCTGTGAGTCCTTATTGCCATTGCTTGGACAGATGAGGAAACGGAGGCTCAGATCACATGGGGAGGAGGTGACAAAGCTAGGTTTTGGGTCTGCAGCTCCAGCTTTCAAGCCAAGGCCTGTGAGAGGAACCCCTGAGGCCTCATGTCGGGCCTTCTCTCCATATGTGCCCGGGGGGAAACTAATGCCACCTTTCATCAAAGGCTGGTGGATTGTCAAGGATACTTTGAGACCTTGCCGTGTACAATGGCACTCAAAGAAAAAAAAGTTAAGAAAAATTTTATACTATGGAATGCTTTCTTTGAAAACTCTTATGCATAAATCCAATCTAGAAAAACCAGAGTTGGGCTCCTGTGGTTGAAGGTGGAAGTGGGGGTGGCCTGGGGCCCCTTGGGCTCCCAGAGCACCACTGCAGGTCACTTATCCAGTAGGTTGGCATTACTGTGAGAAGCAAGGAGGTGCCATGGTGCTTAAGGCTCTGGTTTTGGGTTTGAAACAATGAGGTGGGATTGTGGCAGAGCCATTTGTGGGCTAGTTGGTCTCGGGGAGGGCTACAGGATTCCAGGCTTGCCATATGCTTTGGCCACTGGTCTGTTTGACCCGGGCACCACCTGCCTCACTCACACTCCCTTCTAGCCAACAGCTATGACCTGTCACTCACAGGGTAGGAAAACGTATCTTCACCATTTTTTATTTAGTGAATTTAATCTTTAAAGATATGGATTACAAGGTTAAAAGCGACAGCACCCTTCCTTTTTTCTTGCTCTTAGAAAAGGCATCATCTGTTTTTATCTGCATCACAAAAGCAGAATGTTTAAGTTCAGTTTTTGGTGTCGGATCGACGGCAGATCTGCCCTTTTGACCCCGGAGCAGGGGCTGGCAACATGGCTCACAGTGGAATCATCAAACGGACCTCCTTCTCATAGATGTCAGGGATCACTCCCACAGGGGAGCTGACCATGTGCACAGTATTCTTGCCAAACAGCTGGAACTCATAGTGGATAAGCTGCTCCCAAAAGCCATTGTTGGGTCGGATGATGGGCCGGCATGACTTGATCCACGTGTGGGCATCCAGCAGGGACACGGCGTGGTACTTCATGAGGTAGGCGAGGCAGAGGGCAGCCGAGCGGCTCACGCCGGCCGCACAGTGAAGCAGTGTGCGGCCCTGCTTCATCTCCACACTGTGAATGTGGTCAGCAATAGGGTCAAAGAAGTCACAGAGACGTGAGGTGGGTGTGTCAGCCACAGGCACCTGCACATATTGGATGTCCTCATATAGCGTGTTCACCACCTCCACCGAGACGTTGATGACCGTGGTGATCTGGTTGCTGGAGAGCATGAGCTTGTTGTTGGCAGCCATCCCACTACTGATATACAGGCTGCTGGTGATCTGTGAGAGGCCGCTGACTGAGGGTTGCCGGAACTGAACCGGGAAGGTACAAGGGGGTGCCGTCATCAGGCCGTTAAGTTAGCTGCCAGTGAGGAATAAAGGCTGCATCTTTCTCTTAGGCTGTGTCCACGGAAAACTGCAAAGAGGGAGAGAATATTTAGAGAGCAGGAGCCCGGCTAGGCCAGCAGGCCAACCCCAGGGGATTTCTGAGAAATGGATAGATAGGCCTATATGGATAGAAATGGATAGATAGGATTCCCCAAGGTAGTCCTCTGACCATCACAGTAAAATGACCCAGGGAACTTACCAGATACTCAGGTTCTTTCTCAAATCCGCCGAGTAGGCTCTTGGGGTGAGGAACACAAATCTGCATTTTTAGCATGCTTCTCAGGAGACATAATGTGCGTTGTCCTGCAGGACAAAGGACAACCCCAAGACTGGCACTAAAGGCCTCCCCTTAAGGGGCTTCACATTTTCAGTCGGGCAGGCCGACTTGTGTCCTGAAGCTGAACCCTGGCCTAACTTTCCACCTAGGCTCATACAGCCTTCTTCTCCCTTCTCTTCAAAATTCTCTCCTTCCTTCCAGCCCCTCTAAGTGGGAACAACTCACATAGTCTCCCTCCTCAGTCTTCTGACTTCATGCTCAAATTATGAGACTCTAAACCAGTGACAAGAAACCAGAGCCCACTGTGCTGGGAGTCACTGGTGGTATAAAAGAAGGGTCTTAGCTTCCCCCCTCTAAGAACCATCTCTGTGAAGAGACAAAAATGTGCCCATGTGAAACTGACCTCAAATTGTAGTCCTACATGGTTAACCATGCTCCTGCACCTTGCCTCTCAGGACAGCCTGAGGAAAAGGGTCACTGAAAGCTTCCTGGAGGCCAGCAAAAAAGGTACTAAAGCAGCCCCCAAGGCCAAGTGCAGAGAGGTAGAGGGGCCTCAGGGAGACAAGGCATACCAGCACGATGCTGTGTGCAGCAGGACTGTGGCATGCACCCCAGGGCTAAGAAATCCCAGGGCCCTTATTCTCCCAGTCTTGAACAAAGCTGTAAAAATAGCACATCTTCATGCATTTCACTGAAATAGGAACATCCGGATTTAGAGCATTCAAACCAAATAGCAATCTTCATCCAGTACAGACAAATAAGAAGCTGATGTTCTGTTCCCCTGCTTAATATATTTCAGTGGCTGCCCACTGTCAGGATGAGATGGAGCCCTTTAGCTTGGCTGCCAAGGCCATTTACAGCCTGGCTCCTGCCTATCTCTCCAGCCTGCTATTAGCCTTCCCTGTGTCCTGAAGGGCCTCAGCTAGGCTGAGCCACTTGCAGTTCTGTATGGACATCTGGTCCTCTCTGATCTGAGCCCTTTGCCTTTGCTGTTCTCAGTCTATTCCTTAACACACTTGTCAGATCCTGATCTGTTACATTCAGCAGAGCCTTGGGGTCTTAGCCAAGGATCACTTCCTGAGGGAAATCTCCTGGGATCACACCCCTCCCCCACATTTAATCAAGTCCCTGCTCCAGGCTTTCTAAGGCCTGTGCTTCCTAACACTTCCTGAAGATGTGGTTTTGCCTTGATCTGTCTGTAATTCTATTTAGGGTATCACTGTGTCTGTCTTCACTCCTACTGTTTTACCAGTGTCAAGCTCCGTGTCCCCACAAGTAGGTGCTTGATAAATATTTGTTGAATGAGGGAATGCTTCCAACAACCACTATTCTGCCTTCTGAGAGGTTTTCTGGAAAGGATGAGTTCTCTGCCATGTTTCTCTAGAATTTGGGGGAGGGGCTGGGTGTAGGTGAGTGTGGTTCCTAGGCTGCTGGAGAGGAAGGCCAAAGGCTGCATAGGCAAATCCCACCTGTCAAGGCCCCAGTCAAACACATCAGGCTCACCCCAGGAAAAGTAAGTAGATGGGGCTGGTTTGTTCTAAAGGTCATGCGAGGGCAGGGAAAAAAGCTCCCCTCCCCCAACCCAGTTGGAAACCTAAATGCTAAGATATGTTTTGGATCCTCATCCAAAAACCCAGAGAGAAGTAGACCTAGTTCCCCTCACCTCAACTAGTACTCTGTGGACAACAGGACTAGGGAAGACTACTGTTCATCACAGTGACAAAAGATTTGCAAAGGAGACACTGCTTTTGGTGAGGGTAGTGATGGGAAGAGAGTCATTTTCATTAGGAGCTGGGGATACTGAAATGTACAAGACAGCCATGGTCCCCTCTCTCACAGAGCTCTAAGTCTGGTGGGAGAGACAGACATTAAACAGGCAATTACAAGCACATCAGGGTTGGAAAATAAAGATAACAGTGCCTGCCTTTATAAAGATCTTCTGAGGATTAAATGAGGTAACCCAGGTAAAGTGTTCAACACAGGGCCTGGCACAGAGTGGGTCCTCTAGAAATGATAACTATTTTTGCTGTTGTTAAGGAAGTTAAAACGCAGAGCATTATGGGAGTGACTAAAAGGATTTACTTTCAGGCACAGAGCTAGGAAGTTGCAAAGATCGCCTGAAGAAATGACACAAAGATCTGAAGAACGGTTAGAGAGAGGGAGAGGAAGGAGGAACAGCAACTCCGCAGCAGATCAATTTCACTATTTTACAGCCCGAAAAGCCTTTGGCCTTCCTCACCTGGTTCATCTTCAAAGCAGCATAATAGGCCGGAATCTGGAGTTAATGGCTCCATTTTACACGTGGGGAAAGTGAGGCAAAGAGGGAACCTGTCTAGGGTCACAAAGCAAGGTCCGAAAGCCTGTCTTTCTGGTCTCATTATATGTGGTAAAAGTCGGCAAACACTGCGGGGCGTTCGTTAATACCGGGTTATAAACGAGGAACAAAGTACATGGGTTGACAGTCCACGCACACTTCCAGGTGAGAGCCAGATAGGTTTCCAAGGAAGGTGGCGTTGGAATGGGCTTCATCAACTACTGGGTATCAAGACCCAGATGGTCTTACCTCTGTCCCGCGGGCAGGAGTGCAAGTTCGTTCAGGAAGCAACCGCGCCCGACGCCTCGGACAACGGTATCGGGGAGAGAGAAGACCGGTCACAACCAGGAAGTCACAATCCCCCACGTCCCGGAGCTCTGGTTTTCATAGCAACGGTCCCTCGAAGTGGGTAGGAATCCGCCGTGCAGAGTCTTCGGAGAAACCCCGGCCTCGCCTCCCAACCCTGGAGCTGCCCCGCCCGAACTTACCCGTTTACCTGCCCCACGATCACGCGGGGGCCACAGCAGTCCTAGCCGAAAAGCAGGGTCTGCTCAGCGCGCGACAACCCACTCCAATGGCTCAGCCCGTCTCCCACAGCAACGCGCCATGCTGCACCACGGCACCCGCCGAGGGACAATCCTGCCGCGTCTGCACCCTCCCGGGCTTCGCGCGCATTCTGACTCGGTCCCTCCTCCCTCGCTTGTCTCCCGGGCAGCGAGCGGTGCTCTGCGCGGCGTCTGCCCCTGGGCTTACTACGCGTCCGCGCACGCCCACCGAAGATGGCTCCTAGTTTGGCTCCTATTTCTGAGTCGTTCCCCAACGTGGAAGGCGCTACTACCCAGCAGCCCAAGCCCTCGGTCACATGGGACTTAAGTTCGCCCTCTGCTCAAGCAGCCGCCGCCCAGGCGACTACCAGTTCGGGCACTTATCCGGCCTCGGCCTTCCGGCAGGGCAACCGCCCCGAAATTAACTTAGGGGCCCAGCCAAAGATCTGCTTCCTGCAGCCTCGGACCTCGCAGCCGCTAGTGCTATTCAGGTGCGGCGCGGGTACCCAGAGCGTTCGTCAGCCCGAACTCCCACAGACCCCCTGCTCCCTCAGCTGGCCCCTGGAGCCCCGACCCTGGCCCTCCCGGAGCCCAGCCCTTACTTAGACCCCCAAGAGAGTCTGAATTTCACACAGACCCGGGTCCCAATTCCTTTCCAGTCCAGTTCTTCGCACCGCCAGCAGCCCGGGAGCCAGAATGCCCTCAGCCCAGACGTCCAGGAGAAGCCGGAATTCCCACCTCCAACTTACATTCCTCCAAATTGCACCGGCCCTGTAGTCTCCCAGGCTTGACTTCGTGTAGCTGGGGGTCCCCAGCGCCCTTTGGGCCGAGTCTTGAACTTCCTTAGAGTCCGGTGAGGCCCAGGTCTCCTCAGGCTTGACACCCCTCTCCTCAGCCTCTGCCCTGGGAAAGCCCCCAGTTCCCTCAGCCTGCCCCCAGTCCCCACAGGCCCCAATTTCCGCACCCTCACAACCCCTCACAGCATTCTCCAGGCTCCCGCAGAGGCCTTGCTTTGCAAAGCATTTAATTCACAATTGCCATTATTTATTACTTGAAAGGGAATTATTTCCTGTCACTGCTTTTTTTTTAACCTTCCTAGGAAGTGTTGGTAAATTTGGGTGAAGGGTGTTTTATATCTTTAAATTTTTTAAGTCTCTTTTTTTAAAACAAGATTTGGGGGACTTTTGGACTCGTATGTGAGCATCTTGGTTTCGAAACCAGCATTTTTCATCGCCTCATTCCTTTGCTGTCAGAAAAATGTTAATGGGAGATTGGGAGCATTTGTTTATTTCTACTAGTTTGTGAATGTAAAACCACTCATAAAACCATAGTTCCAAATTGGCTGAAAATGAATTAGAAAAAAAATTTTAATCCGTCAAAATGTTTTGTCTTTTAACAATTGTCTTTTTTGTCCTGTGAAAGAGAAGTCAGACAAAACAGACAAGCAAAATGAATGGCCAGAAACAATCACTGTTAACATTTTGGTGTATACGGTTCCAGATCTATTCATATATATGCACTACAACATGCCTACACATTTTTGTTGTTGGGGTGGAGAATGTCACCATCAAATTCACTATTTTGTAACCTGCTTTTCCTTCCACCTAATACACTATGAATGTCTGTTTTATTCATAACTGCATAGTATTCTATTGTATCACCTAACGACAATTTATTTAATTGCCTCCATATTGTACATTTAGTTTCCAAATTTTAGAAAGAAAATATGAGCAATTATTTTGAAGTAAACAAAAAACATTTAAAGGTACATAGTTGCAAAACTACTGTATTTCCCCATGTAAAAGACGCTCCCATGTATAAGACGCACCTTAATTTTGGGGCCCGAAATTTGAAAAAAAATGTATTACATAAAGTTATTGAATTCAACTTTTATTCATCATAAAATTCATACAACTCCTCATCACTGTCAAAACTCCCAACCATTAGCTTGTCCTCATCTGTGTCTGATGACGAATCACTGTCTTCATATATTGCCTCTCATGGCCTTCTTCTGCCATGGCATTTTCAGTAGGGTTTCTTCTTCCCGTAGCCAGTCTCGAATTGTTTTCTCAGTTGGAAGAGGACCAAACTTATGTTCAGCAGCACGATTTCCATTCACTTTTGCAAACTGGATCACTTTTAGTTTGAATTCAGCACTGTACGAAAATCTTTCCTGAGCCATTTCTGGGCAGAACGTGGCAAAACGTAATATACCGGTAACAAGTGCGAAACAATGAGCGCAAAGACAACAAGCGCAAAAAAGTGGGAAATGCAAGTAAAAAAAACTACAACCACTGTATGAGATGCACCCAGTTTTTAGACCCCAAATTTTTCGAAAAAGGGTGCGTCTTATACATGGGGAAATATGGTACTTGATGGTGTACCAAATTATCAAAAAGTGAAAACTCAGTGCCTGGTGTTATCCCTTTTTGACCAATTCCTCATTTTGACCAAAGCATTACCTCTAGTTTCACTTGGCTCACTCCACCCCTCCCAATTCACCCCACCTTCTACCTCTCACCCTCCAGAGTCTCCTCAAACATTTGTCCATCCCATACTTTCCTCACTTTGACTTTTTCCAAACTCTTTTCCTTTAGCATTCCCCTATTAACCAACCTAACCTCTGTCCAAACTCTTCATTCTCTTTTCCCCTGCTTCCTCTGATCCCCCTCCTCTAGGCCTCTCTTAGACCTAAGCTCTGGAGCAGGTGCCCCTACCTCAACCCCCTCAAATTAATCCCTCTGAACCCTACTCTATAACTTTTGCTCCTCTCTTCTAAGACCCCCACCTCCCATTTCGCCCTGCATTTTCCCCTTAAGATGACTGCTCCAGTGGACGGTTCTGAGTCCCTATTGATACTTCTTTGGGACTTTCCACATCCTTCTCTGGATGGCTTTTCCTCTCATCATCCAAGAAACACCCGTTTAGCACACATTTTCCACAAGAAGAAACCTAGGCCTACTCTCTTGCTCCTCCGACAATTATGACAGAGCTGTGCCTCTCCCGAGAAACCTGGGGAAGCTGCAGCTACTACTCCAGGAGCCCATCAAATCAGGCCCTGTCCTGGCCATGGCCCCAGTCATCTCAGCCTGTACCACCTTCCTTTGCCCCCTCCAGCTTAATGAATTCCAGTGAAGCAGTGGTGACAAAATTTTTACCCAAGAGCCACTTATCGCGGGTGATTATTCGTGACAACCTCAGTGCACAACGACTCTATGAGATGGAGGTAAGATCCTCACAACCTTTTGTGTTAGAGGGTGTTTGTGGCTTGACCCATGTTCATTTCACTCTCCCCTATACCCCGTGAGGCAGATCACAGATCTTAGAGGTGATAGGGAGTCATCAGGGTGCTCTAATGCAAATCTCATTTTACAGAGGAGGAAATTGAGACGGGGGTGGGGGGGGGTGGTACTGAGTTGCCCAGGGTGTCACAGCTATTTCTGGGCCAAGGGAGCCAGGGAAAAGGATTTCATGTCTCTTGGCTCCTGTGGCATTTTTTCCCTCAAAGCACATTACCTTTCTATTTGGGGAATCCATGAATGGATTCCTACTATCCGCCATAAAAAGAAGTTTGGGCCCTAGAGCTTGAAGTGGCATCAACACAGTTTGGCCAATTTTTTTTTTCCTTTAGGGATTACCCCCCATTTTTCATAAGAGAATTGAGTCTTCTACTTTTTTGGTTATGAACAAGTAAGGCTTGACCTGCTCAGCTGAAAGCCCTCAGAAGAAAGGGAGGGAAACGACAGTGCCATCACCCCACAGACCTGATTGATTAATTCATTAAGTCTATCCTTAGGGCCTGCTTGGGACAGACACTGAGAGGCTTAAGAGATGGTGCCAGATCCTCTTAGGGGCACAGAGACCAAAAAAAGAGTAGAGGCCTGTGTGTTTCTCTCACTGCTAAACTTTCAGTGGCCTGGTATAGTGGAAACAAGGTGAACTCAGAGATGGGCAGGCCAGCTTTGTGGGACCCTGGGGGAATCACATTACCTTGAGGACTCTCATTTCTCCTTTATAAAATAGGATCTATTAGGATCCTTTAAGTCGCAGGTGACACAAACTGAACTTGAATTAGTTCAAGCAAAATAGAGAATAATGAGTTTACATAATTAAGGATAGATAGGACAGGGTCACCAATGTTTGGGATGAGAGAAGCCAGGGGCTCTGACGCCACTGGGTGTGTCTTCTACTCACCCTCTTCATCTCCTTTTCTGCTGCTTTCTGCATGTTGGCGTCATCAGGCTAGCTGTCCCTGGGGAGCATGGCCACAGGAAACCCCAGGCAGTTGCTCAGAAAGGAAATGTAGTGCTTCTACTGTTGCTTGACTTAGACAAATCCTGGAGAAGGACTCCAGTTGGCCCAGGTTGGGTCATGGGCCCATCCCTGCCCCAATCACTGTGTCCAGGTGGTGTGGGCTATTCTTACTGGCCTAGGAGGGGTTGAGGGCCACCTCTATAAACCAGTGGGTGGGGAATATTGTACCTGTGGCAAGTGGGGTGAGTATCTCTGAAATCCTGTAAGCGGAAACTCTCCCAAGTTGGTTTTATACATACCAGAGGGTTGTGTCAGCCTCCAGCCATCCAGGAGTTCTCCTTTTAAAACTGTATTGAGCCCTTATGTATTGTAGGTACTCAATGTTCATTATGTATTATTACCCCATTTAAGAGTTCAGGAAACAGGCTCAGAGAGATGGAGTAACTTCACTAAGGTCATAGTGCATCGCTGCAGAGTTGCAAACCTGGGTCTGACTGACCATGGTGCAGGATGTTCTCCCTTAAGGACGGGGACTGGCGTCTTGTTTTGTAGACCCAGTAGCTTGACGAGGAACTCAGTGGATTTGAAGCCTGAGTGGCAGCGTAGAAGTGTTTCTGTCCTCCCCTAAAAAGTGCTCATATTAGAGGAAGAGGCAGCTTTGGCTAGCCACTGATTTCTCAGGACCTCAACGAAGACAGCTAAGATCTAGTGTCTTGGGAATCCTCTGAGCATACTCTGAGAACAGTGGATGATGGCTGATATCTCTTCATCTATGGCCACGGATCTCAACTGGGGATGGTTTTGCCCCTCAGGGAACACTGGCAGTGTCTGGAGACATTTTTGGTAGCACAAGTGAGAGCGGGGTGGTGCTACTGGCATTTAGTAGGTAGAGG